>NC_136493.1:41034900-41169900 GCF_053919585.1 Euprymna scolopes | reverse complement strand
CGCCTTCTTGTTGGCCCTGATGGCTAGAGACCGTGATTTAGCGGGGTTGATCACCATCCCCGATCGCGCCAAGGCTAGCTCCACCGCCTCAAGCTTTACTCGCATACCCTCCGGAGTCTGAGCAAAGAGAGTAAGGTCATCAGCATAGGCTAACGCCCCTACCTCAGTTGACCCCATTGGATAAGCGATCTCGGGCATGGATAGAGAGAGGACCTCATCCATGACCATGTTAAAAAGAAGAGGCGACAGAGGGTCGCCCTGGCGAACGCCACGGGAAGGGTGAAAAACCCGGTCTCCCAGCACACTGGTCGCAGCATCATAACCAGCCCGGATGTATCGCACCAGAGGCTCGGGTGCGCCGAATCTGCGCGCCGCCCGGCAGATCGAGTCGTGATTAACGGTGTCGAACGCTTTGGACACGTCGATCATCACCGCACAGAGATCCCGTGTCTCCCGATGGGCACCCTTGAGTATTGCATTGAAACAGGTGGTGACCTCCAGGCAACCATCCCTTGCCTGAAAGGCAAACTGGTTCGGAAAATCACATTCCTGAGCCCATCTTTTTGCCAAGATCCGATTCAGGCAACGGAATAAAACAGGGGAGACAGCAATAGGGCGAAGGAGGGTGGGCTCGCTGGCATCCGGCGCTTTCGGTATAAGGGAGACTCTTGATCGGATAAGAGAGAGGGGAGGTGCTTCACATAGCAACACAAGGTTTAAGGTGGCTGTCACTATTTTAACCCTTTGCAAGGCCTCGTCGGCCGTGAGTCCATCCAGGCCGGGCGAGGAGCCGCGCATAGCCTTTAGGGAACTCACAACCTCTTCCTCACAAAGGGGGGCAAGCACAGACCACCACTTGTGCCCCCTAGACTGCGCCTGTCTGTTGTCCGGCTCGCCAGGTGCAGACAATTTCCGCTCCCAGAAATCCACGGACCCCGCCGGAAGACGTCGTTCAGCACACGATGTTGCATCCCTCCATCTCCCAGAGAGGACCGCGTCGGCGCAGTCCTTCCGCTTAACACTATAAAGCCGCTGAATGGCAGCAAAAGCCGCCCTCCGCAACGCCTTCTTGTCACCCTTCGGGGCACCAGCCGCAGACCTAGGTCTAGATCCTTTCCTCCCGTGAGACTGGTTCTTTCGAGCCAGCCTCCCAGACCGCTTCTTGCGAAGCGGCCGGCCCGATCTTAGCGCATCGTCCCCCTCCCCTCCATTGGACGGGGAGAGGTAGCGCAGGAGGAAGGTGTCGATCTGCCCGGTTACCACCTCCAGGTCGGTACCCTGGCGGATCAAACCAAGAATCCGCCGCAATTCGACGCAAGCTCTCCGAGAACCAGCTCAACCTGATTCTCCACCTTCGGCCGCCAACCCCGATCATCCACAGCTGGACTCAAAGAATCGCACTCCACAACCGTCTCCACCGCAGGAGAGCTCACACTATTAACACCCGCCGGAGACTTCTGCTTTGCCAGATGGATTAGGCGCTTCCTCACCGCTTCAGCAGAGCGGCCAAAGCGGGGAGAAATTGCGACACACAACTCCGCCTTCGTTCGATATCGATCCCTCATCTCGGACGCACAAGCTGACAAAAGAGTATCTTCCTCAGAACTCCAGGCCGAACCGGGACGGGCCCCAGCAACCCTGTCCTGGTTGAGATCTTCCGGGTGAGCATGCCTCCGGTGTTGGGATAAACCGCGACCAGAAGCAAACCCACGTCCACACGGGCACACAAAGGGGGAACGATTTCCATCACTATCCGACCCAGTCAATCGGTCGCTGAGGGTAGCAGTGTCCACGGAACCAGGGGGAACCGTGTTTTCTTTATTTACTTTCTTAGGGACCACTGCTATACCCACCCGACGGGAGGTCAGCCCACCGGGAGGGTTTGTTACACCCTCAGCCGTCAAATCTCAACTGTATTTTCAGCTTCGACAAAACGTTGCCCGACTCTCACCACGAGGAGGTGGTGCAACAAGAGAGTCATAGTTACTCCCGCCGTTTACCCGCGCTTGGTTGAATTTCTTCACTTTTACATTCAGAGCACTGGGCAGAAATCACATCGTGTCTGTACGGGTCGACCGGCCACACGATGCTTTGTTTTAATTAGACAGTCGGATTCCCCCGGTCCGTACCAGTTCCGAGTTGACCGTTCGCTGCCGGACGAACGCCCCCACGCCGAGAGAGACGCTGAGCAACGGGCGAAGAGGGACGGACGCTGCCGCGAAGCAGCACCCGCCTTCACCCGAAGAGGGGCTGGAAGCCGTGGCGCTCCACGAAGACCCGGGCGAGGAGCCGTTTTGCTCGCCACCCGACGCGCCGGTAGCGACGAGGCGGTACCGCAGGCGGACGAGTCCCGTGGCGACGACGCAACCGGCGTTTGAACCGGCCGCGACGAGGAGTTAGAAGGACGGAGAAGAGAGGGAGCATCGCGCGGACAGCGCAGGAGCGGAGGACGCCGCGTCGGAGGTGCCGACGAAGACCGCACCGGCAAAGCGACGACGACACGGCCGCAAGGCAGCCTCACCCCTTTTCGAGGAGGACGGAGACGTTGCGACGAACGGATTGGAGCCGCCCGCCGCCACCCCGACCCCGGAGCGAAGCACCCCGCAGAAAGCCGCTTGAACCGCCGCCGCCAGAAAGACGACCCGCCGACGGTCCCCCGCCGTTTTTGGTCGACGCCACACTCCTGCCGCCCGACGGCGGACTCCCACCCGTATCGCTCTCCGACCCGCACACACGCTCGCTTGACCGCGACCGCTTGACCGGAACACGCCGCCGCACAACGGACCGCCGCGGCCCCTATGCCTTCGCCGCAAAGCGCGAACGGAGCGAACGCTACAGCCCCGTACCGGTTCCTCGCTTCGCGCGGGCACGGCCCGACCGACCCGGTCCTCGGAGCCAATCCTTCTTCCGAAGGTACGGATCCATTTTGCCGACTTCCCTTACCTACATTGATGCCATCGACGAGAGGCTGTACACCTTGGAGACCTGCTGCGGATGGTGGGTACGGACCGACTCGAGAGCTGCGAAAACCGGACCCGGATTTTCCAGGGCCGCCGAAAGCGCACCGGACGCCGCCCGAGCCGCGGCGCTCTACAGGTACCTTTTCCGTATCTCCGGACGAGCCGATTCCACGGACATGGTCCTTTACGAAGAAGAGAGAACTCTTCCCGGGGCTCCCGGCGACGTCTCCGGGCTCGCTTGCGTCACCGCGGTTTCGCCCGGGAAGCGACGGGCGCCGCCAACATCGCTGCCGACAGCGTCGCCACCCCCGGGCCCTCTCCGAGTCCGGGTTCGGGAATATTAACCCGATTCCCTTTCGACGGGAGGCCGGCCGCTTTTTTTGTTTGGGCTTTTGATTCGATTCGATTCGATTCGCTTTCCTTTCACTTTCATAACGGATCCGGCGCCTTTCGGGAAGACTTTCGCCCGCGTCTTAGGACCGACTGACCCGTGCTCGACCGCCGTTGGCACGGAACCCTTCTCCACTTCGGTCTTCGAAGGTCTCGTTCGAATATTTGCTACTACCACCGAGATCTGCACCCGCGGTCGGCTCCACCCGGGCTCGCGCCCTAGGCTTCCGTGCTCGCCGCGGCGCCCTCCTACTCGTCGCGGCATCGTTTCGGCGCGAAAGTTCATCGCTCCTCGCCGCGACGGTCCGGCATCGGTCCGTCGCTCCAGCGCCATCCATTTTCGGGGCCGGTCGATTCGGCAGGTGAGTTGTTACACACTCCTTAGCGGATTCCGACTTCCGTGGCCACCGTCCTGCTGTCTATATCGACCGACACCCTTTCGGGGATCTCATGGGCGTCGCGTTAGGCACCTTAGCCGGACGTTTGGTTCATCCCACAGCGCCAGTTCTGCTTACCAAAAGTGGCCCACTTGGCACTCGCATTCGAGGTGACCAACCGCCCAGCGAAGCGTGCTGGGGCGGCGGCCGGATGGGTCGGCTCCGTCGTTCGGGAGAGTCGGCCCGTTCCACCCGTTCCGAGTTCGAGAGTAGGTCGAGGCCGTGAACGGCCCCGGGGCCTCCAATCGTTCGCTTTACCGGATGGAATTGCGACGATCGAGCGCCAGCTATCCTGAGGGAAACTTCGGAGGGAACCAGCTACTAGACGGCTCGATTGGTCTTTCGCCCCTACACCCGGTTCCGACGATCGATTTGCACGTCAGAGGCGCTTCGGACTTCCACCAGAGTTTCCTCTGGCTTCATCCCGACCGGGCGTGGATCGCCATCTTTCGGGTCCCTGGTCGCTCGCTACGCCAGAGTCGGCCGAGTCGTACTCGGAAAAAGGGGAAACCGACCCGGGGGTGATGCGCCCGCGCGCAGCGCCTAAACTCGACGACAAAATAGGACTAGTTCAAGCCGCGGGATCTCACCGATGGGCGGAAGGAGGATATGGAAGCTGGCGCCCGGCAATTCCCCTTTTTGGATGATGCGCCGGTCCCCTCTCGGGGAGGAGGGAAAAACAACCGCACGTCAGCCACGAGCCTTCCCTCTCCTATCTCTCTCGGGAAGAGAGAAAAAAGGAAAAGTTGCGGGCACCGCAGCAGCGACGGCGGAAGGCCGAAAACGCCGCGCCGGCGGGATCGGGCACGGCTCGGAGGCGGGTGAGGCGAGGAGAAGACGACGGCACGAGACCGACGACACCCCCCGACGACCCCCGGACGACTTTGCCACGACACCTCTCCCGATCGACGCCCTCCTACACGCTCTCTCGCTTTCGCTTCGCCTTCGGGGTTAGTCAGAGGTGGCCCCTACGACTCGCGAACGGCCAGGACTCCTCGGTCCGTGTTTCAAGACGGGTCGGGTGGGTTGCCGATGCACGTCGCTGACCCGGGGTGGCGGGCGGCTCGAGTAAAAAGCGTCGCCGAGCGACCTCTCCGGAAACGGAAACGGGCGCGGGCGGGGTTGCCCCCGACAAGAACCCGAAACGTCGGCGAGGTGCGTGACGGCGAGGCCGCGCCAGTCCTATCCCGCCTCTCATCGCGCACGCGCCCGAGACGGTGGGGCGCCTAAGGAGCGACACACAGAGTGCGTCGCCCGCACGCGACTTCCGGCGGGATCAAAACGGACCGGCTCGCCACGTGTAACGGATCGTGTCAGATTTCCTCCGTTCCCGGCAGAAAGGGGCAGTTACGTTCGCGGGCCCGACGGCCGGTGGCCCCCGACTTCACAAGGTGGGAAGACGGGGGTTTTCAGGGTGATGAAACGCCTGCCGCCTACGGAAAAAAACCCGCGTGTTCGACCTGCACGCCGGGAACGGGTCGCGACGACGGACCGGAGGGGAAGTGCGTCCGGTGCCGGCCGCGCGGAGGTCGCGCCGAAGCGCCCGCGCCATGATTACGCCGAGCGATGAGAAGGGGACGGGTGCAGCGGAGTCGCGCGCGGAGGGAGCAGGAGGAAAGAAGAAGCGGCGGCGACGGATGCGGCGGGTTAGGGCCCGGCGGCAGCAGCGATCGAGAGGACGAGTCCCCTCCGTCGCAGCCAACCGACGCAGCCACCTACCGACGCCGCGGTCGTCACCACGTTTCCCTTCCCGCTATCCACGCGGCCCGTCTCCTTCGTCGGCGACGCGGGCACAAAAGCTGGAACCGCGGAGAACGAGTCCCCCGCGGACACGACGAACGACGACCTGTGCCACGACGGCCTCTCTTTCAAGAACACACATCGAGTTTGGGCTCGAGCCTAGGCAGCACCGGACTGAGTCCCCCCGCGATCGCGGTGAGCGGTCCCACCCGTTTACCCCTGGGCGGTTTCACGTTCTCTTGAACTCTCTCTCCAAAGTTCTTTTCAACTTTCCCTCACGGTACTTGTCGACTATCGGACTCGTCCCGGTATTTAGCCTTGGATGGAGCTTACCACCCGATTTGGGCTGCGTTCCCAAGCAACCCGACTCTCGGATCGAAGGCCGTCGCTCGCCGTCCGCACCGAATGGGCCTGGCACCCGCCGCGGGCGGCCCCGATCGAGGGAACTCCGAACTATGCGAGACGAAAACGAACGGCTGCCTTCGACCCATGCGCCACACGTCCCGAAGCCTTTTACTTGCGACGGGATTCGGCGTTGGGCTTCTCCCGGTTCACTCGCCGTTACTAAGGGAATCCCGGTTGGTTTCTTTTCCTCCGCTTAGCGATATGCTTAAGTTCAGCGGGTCGTCTCGTCCGAGCCGAGGGCGGCGGTTTTGTTTTTGAGAGTGTGGTGTTTGGAGGAGAGGAATCTCGATCGGTACCCTCCGTGTGACGACGGCTGGCCGATATAGCGCCCGTCCGACCGAAAATGAAGAAGCCAACAATTAAAAAAAAGCGTGGGTCCTCCCCATCCGACGTTGCCTACGACGCGGCCACCTTTTTACGGTGCGACGGCCGTGCTCGTCGCGCTGCTCGAGGCGTCGCTGAGAGACACCTTCATGAGGCAGAGAGCGAGACGAGCAGGCGGCGCTTACGTCGGCAGTCGGTTAGGTCGGTACTTTTTTTTTGTTTTGTTTTGGTCTCCCTTCGGCTGCTTTCGGACAGACTCCTCCTGCTCCTCCTCCACAGTGTTTCTTCACGCGGTCGAAAAGGGAAAAGACTCCGCGGTCTGCCAGCGGGAGACGAAGGAGGAGGCCGGAGAGGGTTTTAAAAAAAAAGACATTGAAAGGAGTCAATTCTTTTTTTATTTTTCTTCCCCCTCGTCACTCGCTCCTGCGACGTCCCGGTTACCACCGTGCCGAGGACCGGGCGGGCACGGGGACGGCAAGATGTCGTTTCGTTAACGGAGAAAGACATGTAACGTTCCGCCTCTCGACCGGACGTGGCCCCGAGACAAGGGATCTCGGGGCCGCAATGTGCGTTCGAGGTGTCGATGTTCACTGAGTCCTGCAATTCGCATCAGTTCTCGCGGCTGGCCGCGCTCTTCATCGACGGACGAGCCGAGTGATCCCCCGTCCAGGGTTCAGCACTTGGGTTTTTTATATTAGTTTTTGTTTATATAGATTTAGTAGTGTGCGAGGAGGTCTGTGCGAGGAGGCGTGACGGCATTGCAATGTCGCGAGTAGTTTGTTTTTAGCTAGCGGCGGTGGCACAGCGGCTGCAAAAAACAAAAAAAACGATAAAGCGGCGACAAGGCAAGAAGAAGCGGCCATCACTTGCGGTGGGCGAAAAAAACAAACAGGTGGTAAGACGCGGAAGCAAGCAAGAAGAGCTGGGGCTTTAAAAACCTCCGCGTCACCACAAATCTATCTCTCGCTCCGCCTTTTTGGGTTTGTTTGCGCGCATTCGAGGCGTTGACACCGACAGACAGAGGAGGTAGGCCGGAAAACAAACCAGTCTCGAACGGGAAAACGGTAATGATCCTTCCGCAGGTTCACCTACGGAAACCTTGTTACGACTTTTACTTCCTCTAAACGATCGGGTTCGGTCGTCTTCTCCAGGCATCGAACGCCGAGGCGTAGATGCACGAGTGTCGTGACGGACACGTCGCGCACTGCCCGGCGGCGTCGTCGGCCAGATCCGAGGACCTCACCGGACCGTTCGATCGGTAGTAGCGACGGGCGGTGTGTACAAAGGGCAGGGACGTGATCGACGCGGGCTGTTGACCCGCGCCTACCGGGAATTCCTCGTTCACGGGGTTGGTTACAGGCCCCGATCCCTATCACGGGAGGTGGTTCAGAGGTTTCCCAACCCTCTCGGGCCGGGGCGAAGTCCCCGCTGATACCTCCAGTGTAGCGCGCGTGCGGCCCCGGACATCTAAGGGCATCACAGACCTGTTATCGCTCCGCCTCGTGTGGCTTTCTGCCACCCGTCCCTCTAAGAAGTGCGTGAGAAAACCGACCCGGACCCGAGCGCCACGGAGGACGCCGAGCCCGCCGTAAAAATCACTGACATCGGCGCACTAGTTAGCAGGCCGGAGTCTCGTTCGTTATCGGAATCAACCAGACGGATCGCTCCACCAACTAAGAACGGCCATGCACCACCACCCACCGAATCGAGAAAGAGCTATCGATCTGTCAATCCTACCGGTGTCCGGACCGGGTGAGTTTTCCCGTGTTGAGTCAAATTAAGCCGCAGGCTCCACTCCTGGTGGTGCCCTTCCGTCAATTCCTTTAAGTTTCAGCTTTGCAACCATACTCCCCCCGGAACCGAACTCTGGTTTCCCGCAGGCTACCCGCCGGGTCATGGAAGCGAACGCCGGCGGATCGCCGGTCGGCATCGTTTACGGTCGGAACTACGACGGTATCTGATCGTCTTCGAACCTCCGACTTTCGCTCTTGATCGAGGAAAACGTGCTTGCCACACGCCATCGCTGCAGTTCGTCTTGCGACGATCACAGAATTTCACCTCTAACGTCGCAATACGAGTGGCCCCGACCGCTCCCTTCGATCATTGCCTCGCCGTAGACGGAGACCGACAGACGTAGACGAGGCCCTCTTCCATCATTCCATGCTTATCGTATGCAAGCTTGAACAGCCCGCTCTGAGCACTCTAATTTTTTCAAAGTGAACGTACTGGCCGCCGCGGACACTCGGTTAAGAGCACCCTTGGAGGAGAAACCGCCGACCGCACACGCGCGCAGACAAGACACGAAGCAGGGACTCGGAGCGGACCGGGGGGTAAAAAAAAGAGGAACGCGCGGAAAGGGAGAGGGAGAGAAGCGCGGGGGTCAGAGTGCGGGGATGCGAATGAACACACCCAACACACACACGTAGCACCCCCCCGTTAGACTACTCCCGGAACCGAACCGACGACCACTTGTTTTTTTCCCGGATCCCGATCACGACCTCCTCGTCCACCTCGCCGGCAGGACCGCGTGGCGGGTATGCTAGCGGTTGACACCGGCGGAAAGGGCCGGGAATGCGAACGGACGACCAAAGTCAACGACGGACGATGGCGCCGCCGCCCCGGGGCCGCTTGCGCGACCACGAACCCGAGTTCGGACTACGAGCTTTTTAACCGCAACAACTTTAATATACGCTACCGGAGCTGGAATTACCGCGGCTGCTGGCACCAGACTTGCCCTCCGGTTGGTCCTCGTTAACGGATTTGAAGTGTACTCATTCCGATCGCGGGGCCTCGACAGAGTCCCGCGTCGTTATTTTTCGTCACTACCTCCCCGTGCCGGGAGTGGGTAATTTGCGCGCCTGCTGCCTTCCTTGGATGTGGTAGCCGTTTCGCATGCTCCCTCTCCGGAATCGAACCCCGATTCCCCGTTACCCGTAGTAACCACGGTAGGCACTTAACCGACCGTCGACAGTTGATAGGGCGGACCCTCGAGAGACCCGTCGCCGGGCGTGAAAGCTCGTGCGATCGACCAGTGAGTTATCCAGAGTCACCAAAGCGGAGCGCGCCGCCCTATGAGCCCCGCCACCGAACGGACCCCCCGCGAGGGGGAACGCCGACGACGGGAGGACGGAATGACGCGCATCGGTCTCAGTCTAATATGTAGCGCCGCGACCCGGAACGGCCGACGCGGGTGCCAGCGCGCGAGGCGTGGCGACGACGGCGCGCCGACCGATCGCGGCCTGTGTCACATGTATTAGCTCTAGAATTGCCACAGTTATCCATCGCCTCCGAGGAGGAATACGGTCCCGAGGATTAGGTCCGGTTCCTGAGCCATTCGCGGTTTCGCCCGTTCTAATGCGTGGCGTGAACTTACACTTGCATGGCTTAAGCTTTGAGACAAGCATATGACTACTGGCAGGATCAACCAGGTATCGTTGGAACTTGGGACTTTGTTTCGACAGAACGACAGACCGACCGACCGACCGACCGACATAAGACAGACAACTACAACGACAGGCACGTGTTTATTTATTTATCTGGGGGGTTCGCCGTCAGTAGAAGCGCGCTGCCCGCGCTGATGGCCTCTTTTTTGTTTCTCCCCTGACTTGGACCGAGACGAAAAGAACGAAAGCGACCAACGTCGACAACAACAACGACAACGGCACCCTTGACAGCGATACATACGACAAACGACAAACGACAAGATATATATATATATATATATATATATATATATACATATATATATATATATATATATATATATATATATATATATATATATATATATACATATATATATATATATATATATATACATATATATATATATATACATATATATATATATATATATATATATATATATACATATATATATATATACATATATATATATATATATATATATATATATATATATATATATATATATATATATATATATATATATACATATATATATATATATATATATATATATATATATATATATATATATATATATATATATATATATATATATATATATATATATATATATATATATATATATATATATATATATATATATATATATATATATATATATATATATATATATATATATATATATATATATATATATATATATATATATATATATATATATATATATATATATATATATATATATATATATATATATATATATATATATATATATATATATATATATATATATATATATATATATATATATATATATATATATATATATATATATATATATATATATATATATATATATATATATATATATATATATATATATATATATATATATATATATATATATATATATATATATATATATATATATATATATATATATACCATTCGGTCTGGATCCGACCGTGGTAAATCAGATCATAAATAAACGTGGATTCATAAGACTAATAATTCCAACCTTGATCGCCCTTCGGGCCCCGTGGCGCAGTGGATAGAGACGTTGAACGTCTACAGCTCCAGATGACAATTGTCTGAAGATAGCGGTTTCAATCCTACCCAAAACCGGCCAGAGGCTTACTTGGCCAAAACGTAGTGCGAGGACAAAATCTATGGAAGGCAGTAGTTTTAGAATTCAGTTAGGAGATTCGGAGTTCCTATCCCGTCGCGGTCACCACCTGACGAAGGTCAGAGGAGTAGTTGACCGAATATATATATATATATATATATATATATATATATATATATATATATATATATTTAATTGGAATTCCTTGTTGGGATGTGTATGATTTATTAATTTATTATATGGCGAACTATTAAAATAAATTGATTCGTTCCTGTTATTGTAATTACATTCATTAGTAAAACGAAAGATTGCCTCATACACAAGGAAATATTAATATCCGCCTCTCTATAACTTTATATATTCAGAAATATTATCTAACTATGAAAGACCTTTTTATCATTGTAGGCCGGATTAAAGTAGAACTTTATATCTGAACTGGAAAATATACTATTACGTTTATAAGCTGCAATATATACTGCATATAAATACCGCCGAAAATTACATCCATATCTGAAGCCGCGTCTATGCTATCGCTAATCTAACTGAATCGCAACTACATCATAATTTCTACACCTAAAAGAAAAACTATACTACATCTTTCATCTTTACACTGGAAACTATACTCTTACTTTTATAAGTTACAACTATTTTCTGCTTTTATATATAAAGTTAAAACTGACATTAATATCTGAATCCGAAACTATACTATTAATACACTAGCTGAATAGCGATCATATTTCTATAACTAAAAGCAAAACTATACGATCGTTATCGCTTTTTGATTATTTAAGATGGTTGGTTTATTGTTTATTTTACCTTGTGATACTATGCTCCTAAGCATACCCTCCTTTAATTGATTGCTGTTAAGTGCAATGATTTTGAAAAAGTGTAATTACCTCTTCATTCCATTCACCTTTCAAACCAACCCCTATATGTACAGACATTAAAGAGGAACATGAATAACTTTATTATTAATAATAATGGAGATTTTTGCCATGGTGAATGTAATTAAAATAATATTGATTATTTTCCCTCCGTGATATTTTGGGCAATTATTAGGATAAAAGCGGAAATTAAAACGCTGAGATTTTGGGGAATTAATAGTAGATTAAACCAATTTTTACATCATGTTATAATATAATTATTCTAATACTCTACGAATGCAAATGATTCTTTGACCAGTATCAGAGTAAAATGGTTACATATGATATATTATACCTGTTGAAATAACAAAACAAATCCATTAGTATAAAATATCGATTTGGAAATTGTTTGGAGTTTACTTATTAAACCCACGAGTATAGATATCTACGGCAGAAGCGTACACTTTAAACATGCACAATTTTTTCGATGGGGTGATTATTAACTTCTCTCCATGTATATGTATAGGTCATTATTCATATATGTAGTGACTTGCTTAAAACCTATCTTGAAGAAGCCGTGCATCTTAACTTTAATAAAAAAAAACACAACAGAGAGAAGAAGCATGGATATTGCTGTGTATTAACATAAGAGAAGACGAAATGGCCACAAATTATTATTATTATTATTATTATTATCATTAATAATAATAATAATAATAATAATAATAATAATAACAACAACAATGATAATAATAATAATAATAATAATAATAATAATAATAATAATAATAATAATAATAATAATAATAATAACCGCATTAGAAAACAGTCGAAATATGCCGAGCGCCGATCATCTTGTTTAGCTAATCAGAAACCGACACCAAAAGTAATTATTAACTAAAAAACCACGGAGACAATTTTTAATAAATTGGAATAAAAAAAAAAGTTTTAACTGTTAATGAGGAAAATGGGTGAAGCATACGACAATTAATCTAACTATGCTGGAAAAATTGCTACAGACGCCTCATCAACATATAAATCTATGAGATCACTTACTTGTGGACACACGACATGGCTACTTAAAGTCTGAAGAGAATGCGGGGTTAGCTAGGAATTATGGATTCCGGAGACTAAGGCTAACTCTTAACGCTACGCAAAATAATGACACAATACTTATTCATGAAAAAAAGTACGTTGCTATATATATATTTTATTGTTTTCCCATGTTTTTAATGGTAATAAGTATCCGATAGATGATGTTCGTTTCTGTTCCCTCGCATTTTTTAATGTTACATTAAATAGAAGGGATTCTCCCTAACTGATTCAATTTATTCATTCTGATAAATAACATTTGATTTATCTATCTCATTCAAGACATATCACACTGCATCCCTATGCACTTACAGGGATTTACCGGATTTCAAATGACATATACTTCATAAATGGAACAGCGTCTCTTTTAAAGGAGCCCTCGCATATACATTTAAATTATAACGGATTCAAGTGTAAGCTCCATGAGGGGGCCCCTTCATCTCTTAAAACTTACTGAAGTAAAACAAATAATAATAAAAAAATGACCAGAGGCGACTTGGCCAATGGCAACGAATTTCAGAATACAACTGACTAATATACCCGACAAAGCAAGTGCGCAATTTTTTTAACCAAAATTGACGGTAATAATCTTAAAAAAAATAGTTTTTATCTGATAAGGTTCTGAAATACCGCAGTAAATTTTACATGTGGTAGAATGTTCAATCTCATATAAAATGTTACAAGAAAATTGAAATAAAAAACGAAGATACAAAGTTGGAAATCTTTAAGTGTCTTAGCCTTGGAGAAAATAATTACATGAAAGACGCCGAGGTGTGCTTGGTTGCCTTGTTTCACAGCATATCCACAGTTTCTATTCATTAATGTCGAATCCATCTATTTTTCTGATTGTTTTTCTGTCTTCAAATATTAATTCATGCTGTTTTGTTTGGTTGTTTATATAGCAGACATATTTCGACTTCGTAAAATATTATTGAATTTCGCAAACGAAAAAGAAAACAAATAGTATCAATGTTCCGTCCACTCTTCCACCCTTATTCCATTCTCTCATCATAGCTTTATTTTTACTTATTTACTACGTGAATCTCTGAAAGCTGTATAGCAATAATGATAATAATAAAATCATCAAATGTGTATAATTAATTGATCTCTGTGTTTAGATATAATCATCTACTATTATTGTGATAATGATGGTTAGAAATAGAATGCAATAATGGATAAAAATATTCGTGACTTTGATATTTTTTAGAACTGATAATGATAATATTTACGTATAATGATAATAATTAAAGGAGGTCATAATGTTAACAGTTGTGGAAAGAATGTATTTAAAGTACAATTCAAAAATCAAAATGTAAATAATAATGGAGTTTACAAAATAGAAAAAAGATGTACACGGCAAATGATGAAATAAGTAAAGATATAAAATAAGTTTAGATAATCGATCTGAAGCTATTCACACACACATACACACATACATATATATATATATATGTATGCATATGTATACATGTACAACATATGCGTATGCATGCATAAATATGAATACGTATACATATGCATACACCCACATAGTATATATATATATATGTATATATATATATATATGTACATGCACACATATATGTTTTTTATTCATTTGGAGTAAATATTTCAGAGTTAGTCTTTTGGTATATGTTATATAACGGTGCATATTCTAAACTGTTTACATTTATAATGTAGTTGGTGTTTGTGAGAGGTTAAAACTAGTCAGAGTTTAGAGTTGGCGATTTAAAAGTTATGTTTAAGAGTACTTTAGTATAGTAGAGAAAACTATTGATTTCAATCAGAACAAAAAGTTATGATTAAAGTTTAAGTTTAGCCTGGTTATTTATTCTGTTTTATTTGTTTGGATTAAGTTGTATCAAAGTTAATTGCATTTCTATAGTATAAGAGTTAAGGCAATGACGTCAATACGACACTTACAAATAATCTTTATCTTGTCGAATATTTCTATTGAGGGAGAATTAATATGGAATATAGCATACATGTATATGCCAAGTCGTTAACATACAGTAGATATTTTATATTCCCCTAAAGTCATCCAATTACATTTTAAGTCAATTTACAGATTTGCTTGTTTTCTTTAAGCTATCCCATGTTACAATGATTGTCAGACGTTTTTTTTTTAATTTGAATGTTTTGAACGATGTTTTACTCTTATAATTAGGATTATTGAAAGAATACGTCCTTCAATGTCTTACCAACCATGCCAATAAAATATTTATTTATATTTGTGTTTTCCTTAATTATGATTGTTGCTTTATACACTACGAATGTTATTAAACAATTGCGTCCAAGGGCATTCTATTTTGTTTTTGAAATAATTGCAAGTCTTAATATGTTTGAGTTCGTTGATGTTGAACGATTTACGTCATTTCATATCTTATTATTATGTGTTTTATTATTTTTCTAGATTGTTACTGCACATATAACTTTATTTGTCAGATGTTCGCTGAAAATTTATATTCAGGGTTCTCCACTTAAAAGAAGCCGAAAACATGTAGCATAGAGGAAGAACCCTCCTTTGTTTTTTTTAAATAACCTGTAGCGTTATTTAAATTACTTGTAGTGTTATAAATGATGTTAGAAGTGCTTCCCGTTAACATCTATTCATTTTTGGACAAGTTGAAGAACGTTTGCAGATACTGCCTACGAATCTGCTCTGTTAAATCTACTGATAGCGTTGGCAATGTTCTTTACTTGACTTAGATTGTAAGGATTATTTGCATAAACTTTTTGCTTTAAAGTCCCACAGAGATAAACATCACATGATGACAAGACCTGGGAACGTGGTAGCTATAATCCTTTGATTTATCAGTGATCTGTGAGAGGTGTGGCATGTAGCGTAATCTAAGTAATTGTCTGTATTTTTGAGATGAGGTGTTTTCATTGATTGAGATTGTCGGACTGACTTCCTCATCTTGGTTGTTATTGTCACAAGGTTTCGGCCGTTTTGCCCTCCGGCCTTCGTCAGGTGTTTTGTGCCGAACTGGGGAACTGTTTGTAAGGAGTTTCGAACCCAAACCTTTATTATTATTACGGGGGTACCGTGTTCGGACTCCAGCTAGGCTTTTGGACATAGTTGCTGATTCTCTGTTTTGAATGTTACTTTTTCCCCAGTGACATATGGCCGAGTGGTTTTAGACGTTGTATCAAAGTTTACAATCACCCAAAGGTGCTGAGTTCAATCCTGAACGAAGGCAGTGAAAAAGTAACATTCAAAACAGAGAATCAGCAACTATGTCCCAAAGCCTAGCTGGAGTCCGAACACGGTACCCCCGTAATAATAATAAAGGGTTGGGTTCGAGATTCCTAACAAACGGTTCCCCAGTTCGATACAAAACACCTGACGAAGGCCGGAGGGTAAAACGGCCGAAACCTTGTGACAATAACAACCAAGATGAGGAAATCAGTCCGACAATCTCAATTAGCGTAATCTTGTTAAACAAAGAATGGGATTTTGTCTTGTGTTTGTCATTTGGTCGGTTCGAGAATTATTAGATAGATCGGACTACTTTTAAATGAGCCGCTTAATCTGAAAAAATGATTAGATAAAGATTAGAGAGATCGGGATACTTTTAAGTGGACCGCTTAATACGAAAGGAGAATATTAGAGAAAGATTAGTGAGATCGGGCTACTTTTAAAGGGGCTGCTTAATCTGAAAATATAATGGTTAGAGAAAGATGGAACTAGTTTTAAGTGGGCCACCTTTTATTAGCGTCTCTCACAATAAAAGTGGTATTTTGTTCGTTATTCACTAACTTGGTATATTTTACAGACAGCAAAATTAACAGATTCACCAAGTCTCTACTTGTACATTTAAATTCGCACGTACATATACAACGATGTTTCTGTTTAGATCATCAACACTGTAACATTATTAGTTACATTAGGTGTGTGCTTATAAATATCACACGTTTTTACAAGTTTTGCCAGTTGTAATAATATTATTATATGAAAAACACAAACGGTACGAACACAATCATCAAATCAAAACAGGTGCATAAATTATTGACAAACTTGTGGAAAGGCAATTAAATTTCGCAAGCGAAACAAGACACGTGTTTCTGTTCCCTGTTCACAGGATAATAAGGACTTACTAGTGTCGTTTCTGAATTTTGAGATGACGATTGTTTATTCGTATTATTTGGATTTAATCGGGCTACTGTTCTCATCTTGAGTGTGATCCGCAAGGATCCGTGGCGCAGTGGTTAGAGTACTATGAAAAATCAATTGTAAAAAGGTGATATTCGCCTGAAGGTTGAAGGTTCAATCCTCAGTGTGGGAGGCTGAAAAATGCCATTACGACTTACATAGGACGTCTATCCATTCATGGCTGACGGAGCAAGAACATACTACCTCCGTAAAGTAAATAAAGGGTTCCGCTCGAAATTCCGTCAAAATTCCCGGGTTCGACAGTAACATTCCCGAGTTCGACAAAATACAGCTGAGGAAAGTCGGAGGTTGCATCGCCCGAAACGCTGTGAAAATCACACTCAAGATGAGAGCACTAGTTCGTTGAATCCAAATAATGCGAATTACTAGAGTCGTTCAAAAATGTAAAGTCTCCTATTTATTCGTTAACTCAAATGAATCCATAAGTATTGTGCTAAGGAATATATTATCTTGCATAGTCACCAACAATCTCAATTAACTTATGCCAGCGATAAACGATAGCTGGGTATGAGCGTCCGAAGCGATCTTTGTCATGCGAAGATCGTTTCAAGATTCTTTTTTAGTTTTTTTTTTTTACTGTTTAACTTTAACTCAAAGAAAGGAGTAGTACCATTAAATCCGATCGCCATTTTATGCCCCAGAATTTATTTTCTACATAGCTTGTCAATGCACTTTTGAGAATAATTCAATAACGCATCACTGTTTTCGACACATGCACATGCCAGCAGTTGCTTTATCAGTCTCATACCGTCAATATCTGCAACAAAGATATTACATTTTCAGATCAGGAATGTAAATTGCAATTCTCTGCCTCTTTCTGATCCATTTTTTATATTTGGGGGTCAGTGCCTAAACGTGTCGAAATGTATTAACTTAATGGAGATTAAATATAGACTTAATGAATTTATTAAATTTGTAACGTAGACCTTTGCATTGTGCGCGTTACTTTGCTTTTATTACCAGGTAAGAGACTGTTTGGAAATAATATCCGGCACTCGGTAGGCTATAAATGCAATTGTGGATCGCTTGTGAATGTGATATTCTTATAAACTGTCTTCACCGGAAGTCGTCTTAGTCAGCGGAGAGCTGCACACACCGGATATTATCAGTTCTTCGCCGTTAAATATCGCTATAAACTCTATCACCTGGTAGACACGTAATTTCTTTTCTTACTATTAACTGAACCTTAAATTCTGACCGATGCCAACGTTTTAACTAAGTTACCGGTTGTAACATTGCATTATGTTTTGAATTCCTGTATATTTTTAAATTTGAACTATTAGCGAGCGAATTTGCAAATGACTAATGGTCTGTGTGGACTTTATTTTCATGATGTGAGATTTGAGCTAGTATGTTATAGCCTATTCGATGCTAACAAATGTACAGGAAAAACAAATGGACGTAATTACATTTAGTGAGGTAATCCGTGACTCGTCTATCTGCATTTTCGAAGTGGAAAACGAAAATACTTACGTAAAAATGATTGTTTTTCTCCAAACAATTGCAGTTTAAATTATATCATGCGTAATTCTAAATACTTAATGTATTTCCTAACATAAACACATCATTTTATTAGTTTGCAAAAGTAACATATTTTTATATATTATTCATGTTTAATTTCTGCAAATAATACGCATGAAAACTTACACACTACACACACATGCACACATATATGTGTGGGTGTGAGTGTTTTTATTGAATTAGTTTTTTTTTCTATTTAAAAAATAAACAGTCCAATATAACATACAGTTACCGTTTAATTATGTATTAAGTTATTCTTTGTTAGTCATTGTAAATTTTGTATGAAAATCCAAAAAATCTTTTTATGTGTCGCATATGAATTACGAACATTTTCGCTCTATTCTACCTGAATCCTCCGGTAAATCTCAAATGTTTTTTTTTTTTCTGAGAAAGACAATTAAGGAGAGAATTAACAGTAGCAGCGAAAATACATGTTAGTAGGCAGCGACGCCGCGTAATTTTTCAGACCACAAACAAGCTACATTCTAAGGATGAGTAATTGGGTAACACTGGAGAGTGGTTGTGGGTTACGACATGCAATTAGAAATTAGTATGTTGCGACGTGTTTAAAAGGCGAAGTAGTTTATTCTAGGTTTAAGAGTTGTTATGGAGAAGCTTTCAACTATTTTTGCTATTTTTTTTTTTTACATTTGTTTAATGAGGCATTTTTAGTGATACATACTTGAATTTGTGGAAGTCGGAGTTTGGACGGTTATGATTTTATGTTATGATTATGGAAAATTACACTGAAATCTACACACACACACGCACACACACACACACACACATATATATATATATATATATAGTAGAAATGGTAATTAATAAAAACCTGAAGAAAGTGCTAAATTCCGTTGCAGAGCAAATATGGCACACACACACACACACACACGCATATATATATATATATATATATATATATATATATATATATATATATATATATATATATATATGGGTTGTTCGGTGTGAAGTGTGCAAGTTTATCTTTTATATTATTTTCAGTTATTTTCTTATTGAAAGTTTATTTCTTGGACCTTTTGATGTACGTCCATGTCTAAGTTTCTGAAGGTAAAAATGATCTTGGCTTGTGTTACTTGAATCTCTCTATTGCTTTGTTATGTCGCGCCTATACATTTTAATTTTTCCTGCATGTGTTGGTTGTTAGAATGCTGTATGCTTCTCATTTTCATAACGTTCTGATGGCAGGGATTGTTTGTTATGTCTTTATTTTTTAAAAGTATTATATTCTTTTAGTTGCACATGTTATTTTTTTTTCAAATGCAGTAGTATTAATCATAGTATAATGTAAATATGATATCCTAATTTATATATACACACATACACAAAGATATATATATATGTATATGTATATATATAGATATATAGATAGATATATAGATTGATAGATGGATAGATAGAAAGATACAAATGTAGTTTGCCACACCACTTCATGCAACAAAAAAAAAGAGAAAAAACGCAGAATTTTGTAAATTTTTAAGAAAATCTGTTCAGCCGTTTCGGAATCTATAAGGAACGAACTCATACACACAGTTTTATTATATATATATATATATATATATGTGTATATATATATGTATATATATCATATATAATACATATATATAATAGATAAAATATATAAAAGAAGTTTATGTAGTTCAATTAAAGCATTGTTGAAAGTGTATAAAAGAACATACATAGAAGACAATGAAATGTAAAAAAAAGCTACACCCCTGGAGTTAATAATGACATATAACGTTGAATAATGTTTACAATCCAACCTTTATTATAATAATACTTTATATATGTATGTTTCTCATGTTTTAGACATGCTCTTTGTTCTTGCTTGCGTCACTGTGGTGAGCCAAAATGTCCGTGTTGTATAATAATTTGGGATAGTCAAATCGTACCTTAAACGGCTTAATAAATGCTAATGCTTATTCTGCAAAATTTGAAAATTAATTTTATCTTTTTAAATTTTATGTTTATTTTTAACAATATAATAATGACTCGATTGTGCTAATATTCTATGTTTTAGTAATTTAAATCAATTTTAATTTATTAGTGTATTCATCGTGTAAAAGTGTTTCTGTCCACCGAACTGGGTTTGAACTTTACATACTAAGGGTGTCAGCCCTAACGTTAACCACTTAGCCACCATTATCTCCTGATTTTTGCTGATTACAGTGTTGCGCTTAGGGCAAAGTTTATCAGTGGACATCGGTTCCGTTATTGTATTCTTACACCTGTGAAATGTCCGATACGATCTGGGATTGTTACGAGATTATATATTCGAGATGCGCCGGCTCAATTGCTTCTATTCTTGGTAGAATTAAGCAGTTAACTAAATATTTTATCTGATCGGATCCATATTACTATTTGCAGAAGTATTTTCGGAGGCAAATATTATTTTTCAGAATGATAACGCACCGATTCGCACGGCTAAAATAATTAGTTGTGTAAGAGTATCTTGTGTGGGAGACGGGGAGTCTCGTCGTGGGCGACGAAGCGTTTCACTGAAGAACCACGGCAACACACAGCAAACCAACAAACAATGACAGCCACGGCACGAAGGTAACTAACAAAGCTCAGCTGACTGCACGAATAGAAACGGAACCCAACGGTCACTGTACTGATCGCCACGAACGTCAGAACCCGACTGCCTCGCACCTCCAATGGACCGATTTTTATTACTCAAGATGGCCTAGCTAATTTGCATCCCCGCGAGATCTCGCGCGATCCTGCGAGATTCCGTCTCTAATAAAAGCAGTCAGGCGCCATCTTGAAACTCTTTCTTCCGCTGCCCCGACCACAGGATCAGCCACCACCCCACACGCCAGGCACACACGGACCCTCTTGCGCCGAGGGCTACGGTTAGTCTCACACTCCCCCCTGGTCTCCAGATCACATACGTGACACGGCGGACGTGGCCGTTTGATTCGAGCACTCCTGCGGAGGGGTATTGCCGGGACTTCCTCATCGGATCTCTCAGAAGTGGCATCGGAAGCATCAGCATCAGCATTAGAGCTCGCAGTTGAGTCATTAGGTCCATGGGGCACAGGTTGGTTCCATCGCTCATCGTCGGATGACTCGCTCTTCCACTGCTCGCAGTTGAGTCACCAGGTTCGTGGGGCACGGGTTTGATCCATCGCTCATCGTCGGATGACTCGCTACTTCCACTGCTTGCCGATTGGTCAGCGCTTAGAGCGGGCCGGACATCCCTTACGTGGCGCGGAGTATCATCGACTAGTATGGCCTGTTCACTGATGACGCCGGTGACTCGCCCCCTCCAAAAGCTGCTGGTGCACCGGCCGCCGGGTGGCTTCACCCAGACGGTGTCTCCCACTTGGTACGCCCCCTGGGGTTCTCGTTGGTCGGGTAGACACACTTCAACGTCCTTGACGCGCACGTGATAGTGATGAATCGCATCAGCGGGCGCACTGCCGCCAGTCACGGTGTCCTTAGGTGTTGTGTTGTATCTGTAAACCGCCTCCGCGATCGTACACTTCTTCCTGGCCGCGATCCTCTTCACGGTTCGGTGGCATCGCTCCGCTATGCCGTTGCCGCTCGGCACATACGCGCATCGGTGTCGAAGGCGGATCCCCCAGTCGTCCATAAAATGCCTAAATTCCCTGCTGCAGAACGCCGTGTCGTTATCCGTGAGGATCTCCTCAGGCGGCCCCCTTTCGTAGAATATGGATTCCAATTCGTGGATGACACTGGTGGAATCCTGCCTTGCCAATTGGCGCCAAATCGCGAACCTCGTTGGCCCGCAGTCTATCAGCGTGAGGAAGTGTTGGCTGCCGTAGTGGGTTATATCCATACCCAACCGACTCCAAGTCGCGTCCACTCCCAGCTGTCCTTTCCGCCATCTGGCTGGGGCGGGGTCGATGGACTGGCACGTTTGGCACTCCCTGACCACTGCTCTTACTGCGCTTTTTGGTATTGATGGTCTAGCCAACTTCACAAAGTAGTAGGTTCGTTGTACTCCGGGGTGCCCACTGTCGTGATGTATCTTCCTGATTTCGTCCTCCTCGACGGAGGCAGCACACAGAGGCAATGGCTTAGCTTCTTTCTTCATAGCCTCATACCATCTCCGTGGTACCCGAGTGAGCTTGTCGGCGAGGTTGTAGTCCGAGGTGACGAGCACTACGTCTACGGACAGGTTGTACTCCGTCACCAGTTTTTTCACAGTCTCGAGCCTCCGTCTTATCAGCATTTCGCTGGCTGCCTTGGTGCGTGCCCTGGCCTTGCTCGTGAGTGTGTCCGACACCCAGTGGTGCACGCAAAGTGAGTCAGTGTGCACACGCAGTTTCTTCACTTCCCATTGAAGTGCCAGGTTAATGCCCTTTATTACAGCGTCGAGTTCTGCCAGGTTGATATGGGCAGCATCATTCGCCGGTCGCAGCCAGCAGGCATCCTCAACTACGGCCCCATCTTTCTCCAAAACTACACCGATCGCTAGAGAACTTGCGTCCACCCACACGCTCAGTTCGTCTGCCTGCACGCACCAGTCCCCTGTGGCGGGGTCATTCTTTTTCACACTAGCGACGGTCTCCTTTAACATTCGAACCAATAGTTCGTCGGTTATCTCATCGTCCCAGCCTTTGGTGACCGCATTGGCCCTCCTTTTTATGACGCCTGTCGCTGCGCGAACCCATCCGCATACTGGAAGGTGCCCCACAAGTGTCCCGCACAGGGAGAACACGGCACGTCTTGTATAAACGTCGGGTACGTCGGGAACTGCGGTTCCACGCCTCCACTTCAGGATCCCTCGCTTCTCTTGAACGCTCAAGCCCAATACGCGGGCACCATCCTCAAGCCGCTCAGAGTCCTTGCAGTTTAGACCAAACTCGGCAAGTTTGGCTCTTACGCGCGAAGAGGACACGATATCTTCGTTCACGTATATATCGTCAATATACGCCGATGTTCCCTTTCTGATCCATTCTTCTTATGACAACACGGCATTGACGATAGCCTTCATTATCTGGGGTGCTATGTTTAGCCCAAATCCGAGTCGCGTAAGACAGTATCTCTTCCCGGAAAACATCACTGTCTGGAAAGGCCACATCGCCTCGCCGATCCGGACCTGCAAGTATGCTTTTCTCAAGTCCAGTAGGGACACATTGGACCCCTGCCGGCGCCACTCTCGCAGCTTGCTGGCACAGACGTCGGCGTCCGCTGTGAACGCATCAACGTGCGCATTCAACTCACGGTAGTCCATTACCGGCCTCACCTTTGACTTGTTAGGTTGGGCAACTGCCATCAGCGGTATCAGGCCCTTGGGGGGTCCAAGTTTGCCGTAGGGGTATGGAATCAGCCAACCGTTCTTAATCCATTCACGGAGCTCGCTTTCGTATGCAGGCCTTATCTGGTCGGGCATACGGTACTCTGCCACTTTGTTTTGTAGTTTGGCCGGTTCCTTGTCTTCTGACCACCTCCAAGTGGCGGTCCACGCCTTCTGTTGGTCGTCGAATTCCGCACTGAAGTCCGGCTGGTCGACTCTTAGTGCTGCGCACACCGGGGGCCCATCCTGAAACTCTACAACGCCAGCGCGCGTTATGCGCACGCCGCCCAGGGCTTTGATGGCATCGTAGCCTAGCAACAGGTCGAAACTCAGCGGCTTTTCGCGTGTCACCAGCGCTTCGACGTTGGCCGAGTTCCCAGTTCTTGTGCGAATGTGTACCACACCCACGCCGCAACACATTCGTATTTTTCCAGTGATGGTAGTTATCCTGACGTTCTTCTTTTTCCACGCCCGACAGAAGTCCGCACACACTATGGTGCGGGAGCAACCGGAATCAAGGAGGGCTGAACATAACCTGTCATTAACTCGGACCTGAATGACAGGGAGCGCCTTGTTTATTTTCTGTTCGGGGAAGAGGTCAGCACCGGCACCTTGTCCCCGTCCCCGTTTCCCGCACAGTCTCGGGCCATGTGCCCAGTCTTGTTACAGCGGTAGCAGCGAACAGCCGTCGACCGCCTTCTACAATTTCTTGCCATGTGGCCCCGCCCGTTGCATCTGTAGCAGATGACATCACCTTGCGGGCTGGGTCCCTGAGACAGTCCTTCGCCACTTGGTGGGGCCTGTGCGACGGCGACTACCGGTTCCTGCACCGTCGAGTCATCCTTCATTATTGTCCTGGCTCTGTCCACTATGTCACTCAGCGGTAGTGAGGACATGGTAGAGGTTGCTCGCAGGAGCTGCTTTGCTCCAGCGGGGAGTCCTGACAGGAATTTGTAGGCTAGGGCCCTCTCGGGAAGACCGCCGAACAACACCGTCAGCTTCTTAAGTTCGGCGAGATACACGTCCACAGTTTCGCCCAAGCGTATAGACCTCGTCACAAACTGCTCCCATGCAGTGGCGGGGTCAGTGGCGAACGCCCTGTACAACGCCGCCTTGATACTCGAGTAGTCACACTTCTCCTCAGCGCTGAGTTGCTGATATACAGCGAAGGCCCCGCCGGTCAGCCGCAGAGGAATCACGCGCTCGACATTTTTCACGCCGGATAACTGACAATGTAACTCGACCTTCTCAACCCAGCTGAGTACCGGGTCGGATCCGTCGAATTCCGGTATCAACTTTAGATCGAACCTATCCGCCATTGAAGAAAAGAAAACCAAGTTCGGAGTAGGGGGGGGGCCGAAATAGCTTGTAAGAGTATCTTGTGTGGGAGACGGGGAGTCTCGTCGTGGGCGACGAAGCGTTTCACTGAAGAACCACGGCAACACACAGCAAACCAACAAACAATGACAGCCACGGCACGAAGGTAACTAACAAAGCTCAGCTGACTGCACGAATAGAAACGGAACCCAACGGTCACTGTACTGATCGCCACGAACGTCAGAACCCGACTGCCTCGCACCTCCAATGGACCGATTTTTATTACTCAAGATGGCCTAGCTAATTTGCATCCCCGCGAGATCTCGCGCGATCCTGCGAGATTCCGTCTCTAATAAAAGCAGGCAGGCGCCATCTTGAAACTCTTTCTTCCGCTGCCCCGACCACAGGATCAGCCACCACCCCACACGCCAGGCACACACGGACCCTCTTGCGCCGAGGGCTACGGTTAGTCTCACAAGTTGGTATGACAACGAAACTGCGCTAACTGCAATAACTTTCAGAACTTTTATATGAGTCGATAAATCGTAATTGACAATATTTCAAGTGTGTTTTAGTGGAATACAAAATTGTGACGTCTACCGATGGATATTATCTGATTGTGTACTGTCTATTCTTGTTTAATATGTAGCAATAAAAACGGCTTCTTTATTTGTCAGGTTGGTAGCCTGTGTGGTAAAATACCATCCTGTGAATACAGAATGATGTGAAACTGAATTTCACTCCCTCGACTTGTAGTAAATATCACTTCTTACATTGCTGAAAACGTAAGTGCGAACCTAGTGCACGTTTACTTAATTATTATTAATATTTATGTTAATATATGGCTATATATACATGTTAACATACATGGTATATATATATATATATATATATATATATATATATATATATATATATATATATATATATGATGAGAAATATAGAAATAGTATTTTACATAACACTCATTTCATTTCTGTTACAAACCTATATTTGAATTTCAACAGATATATTTCTTTCCAGTAAGAATATTAACTGCGTTCATATATGTTAATATTAGATTAACGACTATATGACATCACTAAAATTTATTTCTCTTTAACAGCGCAATTCCCCCTCCTTTTTGAATTTCCAACGTCTTTATCCGTTTTTTCTGAAATAGAACAGCGTCACACTTTACACGTGAAACATTTTCAAATATTTTGTACTGGGATTTTTTTGTTTCTTAATCTCATTCATCCAGAGGAAGCCTCGAAATAAAGACGAAACGTTGATGAACACATAATACGGTATACTCCTTTTTATTTCTCTCTCTCTTTCTCTATCTCTCTCTATCCCTCTCTCTCTCCCTATATATATATATATATATATATATATAATTTAATTTATTTGTGTATAATTTTAAATACTAGTTATTATATCAGAAAATGATACCGCCAGCCGGAATAGGAAAGTAACACTGTATTATTTTTTGTTATTATTATTTTAAACAATAAGTTTTATTTTATTTAAAAAATAAGTTTTATTTAACTTTCTTTAGAATTACGTAAATGATTAGAAAAAGTAATTATTATTACGGAAGTAAAATTTAATTTAATTGAAATGTGGACAAAAATGTTAGAAAACTAAAATGATTTTGTTACGGTAATGTTGTTATGGTCTGCATTCATTAAATTATACGAGATTAATCGATTGTAAAGTGTTTTGAGAAAAGCTAATATCCCCCATCTCATTTTGTGTGTATCTATCTCTCTTTTTTTTCTTCTCTTTCTCGCTGTAACTTTTTCTCCCGTTTCTTTATCTATTATTTATTTATTTCACTCTTTATTTTTCGCTTTTGGTTTTACGCTCTCTCTCTCTCTCTCTCGCTCTCTCTCTCTCTGTCTATCTATATCTATTGTATTTTTATTCATATGTATATAATGTCTTATTTTTTTTGTATTTTATGCGTTTATCACATTATCTCTTATTCTTATCTTTTTTCTCTTGATCAGTTGACATGCAGATAAAAGTTATGATTTAATAAAATATGCTGGGTATATCGAACCAATCTGGCTGATTAAAATCGGTCACTTTAACTACTAATAAAAAATAAATGAAAAATTTGAGTGAAGCAAAGCGAAATTACAGTTCAGAAATAAAAAATATAATTTTAACCAATGTCCATAATCTGCGGTAATTATTTTATATATGATTTTCGTTTGCTTTTATTTTAGACACACGAGCTTTTTAGTATACCTCCGACCAACAAACATTTTAAGTTTTTAAAATGTAATTTTTGTAAATATTATTTCTGGTGTGGGAGTTGAACACTCTCAGCCTAACTCGATTGTCGCCCTTTAACTCAGAAGAGCGACCTAGCTACGTCACTTCCTGTTTCTCATATTTCACCCTCTTTTCCGCTGAACGCTCGACCAGTCAAGATGTGACAAACACCGCTCCGGTGGAGCATGAGCCACCACCGCGTCCTGACTAGCCAGTAAACCGCAAGTAACGTTACTCATCCTTCATGAACTCTTATTCTTCCTATCACTTCCTATCATTCTTTCCTGTATATTTATGCAATAAATTGCATTTGTTTCGTTGATATATAACGGTATATTTTCGTCTTCATTATGCGACCTTTAGTCTTTTCAATTCCTCTCCTATTAAATACACCCATTTCATCATTATATACATGGGGATGGGATCGTCTAACACAGGCAGACCGTCCTACCCCCAACAGATTGGTAGATTCCAGACGTAATCTTTTTCAAAATGGTGACTTAACGAACATTCTCACAAAAACTTAACAATCAACGTTCCAAATGCATTTTTAAAGCGTTCTCACTGTCGCAATGAAACATACCGTTATATCTTTAAATAATCAGCGTAATATACTCAAAAAAAGAAAGAAAAAAACAAAACAAAAAGCACAATTTCCAAAAAAAAAGGATAAAAAAACTTTTTCGTTGCATTTTCAATTTTACGTCTAAACACACGTGCGTCAATTATCTATCGTCCGCCATCTTTTTTTCTTACTACTCGTGGACAGATACATGTAAACAAATCACCTCGAAAAAAAAATTCGTCGCAGCCTAAATAATAATAATAATAATAAAAAGCCAACAATAAGTTTTATCTATATTCACGCACTTAAAAAAAAATATAGACATTATTATCTTCTTCACATTTTTATGACCAGCCGTATTTTTGAACAGCGATGTCTGTTAAAATTTCGACGATACCAACGGACTTCTATTTTCACGAAGATTTCGATTTGTCTCGCAAACGATGCACATTTCCGTTATAATCCAATCGAGAAAATAATTTTAATGACGTCCTGAATATAACGCGCTCCCTGAAATATTCTTAGACGTTCTTTTCGCATCATTTAACTCAGACTTTTTTTTATTCTGTTATTCGTCATAATCGAAGCAAAATATGACCTCGAGAACCTGAAAGGTCAAATTTTCCTGTTGCCTTCATTCTTAATAATCAGTTTTTTCAACAAAACTATTTTCCGAGGACCAGTTCTTGTTTACCCTAGTCGAGAAACACTTCGCACGAAGAGACATGATTACGCACATGTAACGTCACACTATAGCACAGACGTAACTCCAGCGATATGCATCCACTGATACAACGAAGGACAATTACTTCCTTATTCGAACGAGGCTCCTAACAACTTCAATAGCAATTTCAACGTTTTTTCCACGTATTTTCAACGCCAGAAATTATGTATGAATTTTGCTGTGGACGACGAAGTCTCAAAACATTCCGTCACACACGCGTTTTAGCTACGTATCAAAACTTTTAACCTTCTTCACTTTACCGAAATATTTTTTTGCCATGTGCTAATATAAAAAAATATTTCAGCTGTCAATTTCATCATGGAGAACATGTGGCAGCAAGCCCACTGCAAAACTCAAATAGCAACTCTCACGCTATTTCAACTCCAGTTTTCCACAATTATGGAAAGGAAAAAGCGACAACAAGCCTCTCCAGCGTCATCTTACGCGCATCAAGCCTCTCCACGGCATATCAACCCTTTCCAGCAACCACTCACAGGATATCAACCTTTTTTAGCAACAAATGCGACAACCAACACAAATATGTTCACCAAACACTACACTCCTGGATTTCACAACGATTCATCTCACCTCACCGAAGTTCTCCAGCTAACATGAGTAAGCTGCATCATGCACACTGATACACTCATCCTGGACGTTTCAGACCGTACCGACTCACAGAGTACGCCCGAGCACCTGAACAACGTTGACACCGCTCCCTACGGACGGACAAATTTCCTCGCAGACCCACTTGTGACCGTAAGCGTATAGTCGACACATTCGCGAGCAACGCGAACCAACTTCAACCCACCGTGCTGACCCTTGCACACGCTTCATAGACTCCGCGGCAATACAGTCTATGACCGCAACACTTGCACTCAAACTCATAACGTCATTCCTGTGACCATCTCACAGTTTTACAAGTTTGAACACTTTTTCCTGATATTCTTTAACGTCGCAACTCAATCCTTACACACTGCTACTTAATAAATAGAAAAAATTCTCTCTCGTTCTCTATAAAGTGGACACACACGCAAACATATATATGCATACTTTTTCTCCAATTTTCTTTTCTCTAGCTTCCAGCTAACAAGGAAGAGTATTGTGGGAGTTGAACACTCTGAGCCTAACTCGATTGTCGCCCTTGAACTCAGAAGAGCGACCTTGCTACGCCACTTCCTGTTTCTCATATTTCACCCTCTTTTCCGCTGAACGCTCGACCAGTCAAGATATGACAAACACCGCTCCGGTGGAGCATGAGCCACCACCGCGTCCTGACTAGCCAGTCAACCGCAAGTAACTTTACTCATCCTTCATGAACTCTTATTCTTCCTATCACTTCTTATCATTCTTTCCTGTATATTTATGCAATAAATTGCATTTGTTTCGTTGATATATAGCGGTATATTTTCGTCTTCACTATGCGACCTTTAGTCTTTTCAATTCGTCTCCCATTAAATACACCCATTTCCCCATTATATACATGGGGATGGGATCGTCTAACACAAGCAGACCGTCCTGTCCCCAACACTGGTAAGTTGTATTATTTTTATTATCTTATTTTAAGTATATTGGAAACGAACTGGAGATATGATAAATAAATAGAAATGCTTTATTCAATAACGACTATTATTGCACATCCGGGGCCGATTTAATGCTTCCCTGCAAAAAAAAAATCTGATATAACTATTAGATTGACTTTTATTAAATTATGTCACGAGTATCTTAATCACTGTTTTGTTGATGTTTGAAACACAGATATTGTTATCATAGAAAGTTGTAATTAGGAAGCGTTAGCATTAAAAATCAAGACACCAATGTATAGCAATTTTAGAAGCTTGTAGTTTCAGGAAAGCAAGTAAAAGAAGAAGCCTGGGTTAGATAAAGAGAAATAACATAATATTTTTTTAAAACCTTTAATGTAAGTTAAAATGTTATATAGAGCAATTATTTTCTCTAGGCAGTGTTGGTTTCTAAATCATTATACAATATCATTCGCGCAGGTTCAAATTTAGGTTGATATTATAAGCCTGCCATGTATAAGATTATAATCATACGCATTATTAATATGCTTAATTTTATCCAAGATTTTGTTCGCTAGGAGTTATCAGACAAGCACTGAACTTTATAACGTCAAACAAGATGTCAAAAATTGTTAGTGCAAAGAAAAGAATGATTATGATCTAACCGATCCTAGAAAATAAAAGATTAAGATAAATGACACCAATTTTTTATTATTATTATTAAAGCTCTCCAATGCAAAATACCAAAGTGATTTACAAATCAATGAGAAAAATGGTGAGTGATCCTGGGGAATACAGCAAAGCTATTAGAAAGGAAATAAAAGAGGATTCGAGTTCAAACTTTACATAAGTTGAAAAACAGCAGTGAAAAAAAAAGGATTTGAAAAGTATTATTCGGTTATTACATGATTCAAGAAAAAAATAAAACATTATCACCGACGAAATAAAAAAAATCAACATGTGACGTAATTGACACATTTAGAATAAAGCATCATATTCAAGTTATGGATTTTTGTTCCGTACATTCCAACCTAAAATATATATATATATATATATATATATATATATATATATATATATATATATATATATATATATACAACATTTAAAATGTTGAGAAAAATTAATGCTAATATGTTTTTTACAAAGGGGATACTACTTATCAAGGCCCGGAGGCCACTCAAGGACGAAGGTTTTTGAGTGTACAGTAGTCAATAGGATAATTTCGTAGTAATCGTTAGTAGTAAAAATTTGGCAAATACGATTATTTAATGGGGCGGTTCATCAAGAACTTGTTTACATTGGACTTGAAGACTACCAAATTGTATTCAGTTTGAAAACGGGCTAACAGAAGAGAGTTCCACAGGTGTGCAGTTCTGAAAATGTTTCGGTTTAGGCACAAGTAAAGAGGTGGGGAAAATTATTGACAGTGGTTTCAACTAGACGGGTGTTTTCTGTGAAAGATTGGCGGAAGGGGAAACCATAGATTGGAAGTCAGATCAGCACTTGCCATGGAAATAAGGATAAAGCAGAGACAGGCTCGCAACGTCGCTTCGTTGAAAGAGGTTGCAGGAAAGAGAAAAGGACATCCTTCATTAAACTAAGAAGTCTATTTTGAATTCTGTAAAGGCAGGATAAGGTGCTTCTAGCAGGCCCTGTCCAGATATGGCAACAAATCTCAATCATTGGACGTTCTTGGCTCTTATATAGATAGAGAATTGCATCAGGACTGAAATATCTACTGGAGCGGTAGGAGAAGATCATCATTTCTACAGCGACCTTAGCAACAGTTTTGATATACGTGTTCTATTTCAGATCAGGAGTAAAGGTCAAGCCCAGAAGCTTGTCGAAACATGGAGACGAGACGAGAGCCATTCATTTCAATTGATATCAGATGGGGATCAGTGTTGATGATATAAAGATAGAAGCTTGGTTTTAGTTACATTAAAATTAACTACCCACCTCTTTCCCCATTGTACTACCTGCTCAAGATCAGAGGAGAGAGAATCAGAGAGAACCTGGAAATTTATTGCCTTTGATGTGTTGCCATATATGTTATTGTCGCCAGCATAAATGTCCACGAATGATCGAAGTATGTGTTTTTAGGAGATCATAGACGTAATCAAGAGGAGATTTGGGTCAAGCATAGACTTTTAAGGAACTTCAGCATTAATACTGAGAGCTTCCTACTAAAGACTGTCAGTCCTCAAAGTAAACGGCCCATAGCGTAAGCATACACGTACTAAATCCAACCTATATGCTAGGAAAATACAGAATTTATGTAAATATAAATTTACCAAATATTTTAGCTATTATCTTTATAATTCACAGTCCATATATAAACACTCTTGATTATTGTGTCCTTTTAGAAAGTGCTACAACTAAAGCCTCACACGGCAATGTCGACTTTCTTGACAAATTATTTAAGAAAGAATATTTCAGATACACTTGTGCCATATCAAAATGTGCGTGAAGATGGTTATCGAGAAGAAAATGTAGGTATACGAGGGGCGTGCAATAAGTAATGCTCCTGACCCACTTCAGTTGTTTGATCTAGCTGAAATTTTGCAAGTACAATGATTGCTATTTCTACGGGCTATATGGCAAATTTAAGCTCTGAACTAATTGTTGTTTCTGTTTTACAGGTGTTTGAACTGAATCAGGTGTGAAATGGAGTCTGTTGAATGTCAAGCAGTGATTCAGTTTTTGTATTTGAAAGGACGCACACCACAGGAGACTTTTGATGAAATGAAAGAAACTTATGGTGATAATGCACCATCATATAACCTTGTAAATCGCTGGCATCGTGAATTCAAACATGACCGGAAGTCTGTGGAAACAGCTCCCAGACATGGCCGCCCCCCATCTGCGATTGATGAGGCATATGTCCGTCAAGTTGAGGCCGCCATTTTGGAAGATCGGAACATTACTATTCGCCAAATAGCCCCAGATGTTAAGATTAGTACAGGGTCTGTGGAAACTCGCATCCATGTCTTGCCAGGTGGATTCTCAGGTTGTTCACACCATTCCAGAAGCAAGAAGACGTCGAGTGCTCAAGGATGAATTTGGAGATGTGCCAAGAAAATGAGTCAATTTTTAAAAAGAACGATTACACAGGATGAAACCTGGGTCTACCACTATGATCGAGAGACCAAAGCACAGTCAATGCAGTGGCAAAACTTGGACTCACCACCTCCAAAGTAGCTAAGGGTGCAACCCTCAGCTGGCAAGGTCATGCTCACAGTCTTCTGGGACCAGGACGGAGTAGTGATGACAGATTTCCTGGCAAAGGATGCCACAATTACAGGAGCATATTATGCTTCACTTTGGAGGAAATTAAGTGAACCTATCAAAATAAAGAGGCGGGGCAAGGACAGCAAAGGTACCCTCCGCCTGCAGGACAACGCTTCGGGCCACAACTCGCATGTCGCCGGATCAGAAGACTCCTGACCTTGCACCCTCTGACTTTCACCTCTTCCCAGCCATGAAGTTGTTTTTGAAAGGAAAGTGTTTCCCAGATGATGCATCAAACGATGGGAGAAATGCATAACTCTGGGTAGTTCCTATGTAGAGAAAGACTAATAACTGTGCCAAGTTTCGTTGCTCTACTGCTATGGGATGTGGGTCGGGCGCATTACTTATTGAACGCCCCTCGTACATTATAATAGCATTATAAACACATTTCCTATTATGTAAATTATCGTATGGTAAATAAATCCTTATGTTGCTCCATTAAAAGTTGTTGTTCGCCCATAGTTTTCTCAGCATTTTCTATCGGTGAATCCGATTATCGTCAGGAGCAATTCTTGTTGTTGACTTTTCCTTTGAGGCTTGCTGTATTTATATTTTTTGTAATTAACTATATAGGTGGATGCAAGAGCGCTAGAGAAAACTATGGCTTGCCAACAACTTGTGGGCGCCATTCTATATAAATTCCTGCGAAATTACATAGAATGCTCAGCAAATCCACAGGATATGCAGAAAGATCGATAAAAGGTATAATTCTGTCGTGCTCAATCAGACGTGTCAAAGTAATGACTCGGTGCCAATATATATATATATATATATATATATATATATATATATATATATATATATATATTATTAGCATTTCAGCCCGGTGTTGCCTGGGTGTTTGGAGTTGTGTGTTGAGAAAAAATAATCAATAAATATAAAAATTCGTAGTAGAAAGGCAGGCTCCAACACGTACTGTGAAGGAGGAAAAGAACGGGGAAACACATGACGTCTTTGCTCTTACGACCATTGGCAAACCGGTAGTTAACGTAGGTTTAATTTAAAGCTAAGCAATAGTAAAGAGGGGATTACTTCCGAAAATATCGGCGAAATAAGCGACCCCTCCTTGATGAAAAGTGCCCAGTTGATGGTGAATAATTTAATGTTTTAGCCAATTTTTAGGTATTTGTCGTCTGAAGGGTGGAGCTTCAAAACCGTACTGATCTTGTGAAAATCTGCTTCTTCTGTGGAACGTTTTAGGAAGATATACGGACATATATACACACATTTATATATTGGTAGCTCAAATTTTCGGCTGAATCCGATTAACAAGCTTGCCTTATCTCTGAAGACCCTTTATGTAAAATTGTCTGAGTAATTTTGTAGAGACTGCAGAGCTCGATTTTTTAAAAATTTGAAGCCTATTGTGACCCCTTAAAATTTATTGGATTTGGCTCAAATCAAGTTATTTAGTTAGATCAATCAAAGTAATCTATATCTAAAATTTCAAGTGTTTATACACTAAATTGGCGGAGGAGTTTGGTAAAGTTCTTAAAGCAAAACACGTTGAACTTTTACCCCTTAACAGGCAGATTGCTGGCCGAAAACGGATGACAAAGATTTTCCCAAATCTCAGTACCCTCTATATCAAATTTCGAGTCTGTAGACTTAGAATCAACAGAGTTATTGCGTAGGGAAATATACACAGACACACAGACAGAAGCACAGACATATACGTTCAGTTTTATAAATATATATATATATATATATATATATACACACACACATATATATATATATATATATATATATATATATATAATTTTATATCTATATAAGTATACTTTATATGCGTCCTTGTCACAACGGCCCTGGAACATTTTCTATAAGTTTTAATTAATAATCAGTGACGGAATAGTGGAGGTTGAATATTCAATTTTAGCACAGGCGACACTAAGTATAGAATCGAGAATCAAAGTTCCTTACGATATTCAGTACGTTTTCTCGGTACTGACTTTAAGATTAAAGGCAGATTATAAATAAGTGGTAGTAGGAAGGCAGGCTCGAACCCGTACCGCAAGGGAGGAAAAGAACGGGGGAAAACCCTAACGTTTATGCTGTTAGGACCACCGCCAAACCGGAAGCGACATTTTTTTAATTAAGGCTAGACAATCTAAAGGAGAGGATAACTTTCAAAAATATCGGCGAAAAAAAGGCCTCCCCCCTGTAGAAAAGCGCCTAGTTGAAGGGGAAGATAGTAATGTTTTTAGCCATGTTTTCGATATTTGTCGTATGAAAGGTCGAACTTAAAAACGATACTGATCTTGATAAAATCAGTCGCCTCTATCGAAAGTTTAAGTCTGACATGCAAACACACATGCATACATACATTTATATATTGGTAAAAAAAAAATTGAACGAAACTGATAAAAAAGCTTGCCCTATCTCTGAATCCCCTGTATATATAATTTCAAATATGTAGACCGGAAATTGTCTGAGTAATTTGGAAGAGACCACAGAGATAATTTTTTTTATTTAACTTTGACCCCTATTATGACCCCTTAAAATTTATTGTTTTGGGTTCAAGTCAATTAAGTTAGATCCATGTCCAAGGAACCTATATCTAAAATTTCAAGTGCGTAGACCCAACATTGTCGGATGAGTTTGGTAGAGTTCTCAACGGTCAAATCGTTGAACGTTGCCCCCTTAATCGCCAAATTTCTTGCCAAAAGCCGATCACGTCGATTTTCCAAAATTTCAGTACCCTGTATATCAAATTTCGAGTCTGTAGACTATAAAATTGACAGAGTTATTTCGTACGAAAATGTACACAGACACACACAGACACACACACACAGGTTCACTTTTATATATATACTAGCATGAGTGCCCGGCGTTGCCCGCGTGTTTGGAGGTGTATGCTAAGCAAGAAAAAAAAAGTAATTTTTTAAACTTTGACCCCTTTTATGACCCCTTAAAATGCATTGTTTTGGGCGCAAATCAATTTATTAACTTTGCGCCATGTCCAAGGAACCTACATTTAAAATTTCAAGTGTTTATACGCAAAATTGTCGGAGAAGTTTAGTAGAGTTCTCAAAGGTCAAATCGTTCAATCTTAACAGCGAAATTTCTGGCCGAAAACGGATCACATCGATTTTTCCAAATCTCAGTACCGTGTATATAAAAGTTCGAGTCTGTAGTCTAAAAATTGACAAAGTTATTGCGTAGTGAAATGTACACAGACACACAGACACGTTCACTTTTATAGATATATAGATTGAAATTCATTAAGGTGAGTATTATTTATTTATTTTATTTATTGCAGACAGTTATCCTCATATTTTCTTAGTTGTTAACAACGTTTCGGCCAACTATTCCTCCGGTTTCGTCAGGTGATAAACGCGACGGATAAGAATTCTGACTCTCTTGACTGCATTCACTGCAATTACTGCCGTCCGTAGTTGTTGTCGCCTCACCACGATTTGGCCAAGTAAGACTCTGACCGGCTTTGGGTAGGATTGAAACCGCTATCTTAAGAAACTCATCACTTTGAACCGTAGAGATTCAACGTCTCTATAAAAAAAGCAACCTTGATCGCCCTTCGGGGCCTGTGACGCAGTTTGTGAGACGTTGAATTTGCGGTTTCAGGTGATGATTGTCTGAAGATAGCGGTTTCGATCCTACACAAAGCCGGCCAGAGGCTTACTTGGCCAAAACCGTGGCGAGATGACAACAACTATGGAAGGCAGTGAATGCTGTCAGGAGAGTCAGAGATCCTATTCCTCGCAGTTACCACCTGACGAAGGCCTGAGGAATAGTTGGCCGAAACGTCGTGAAACAACTAATAAAAGATTAGGATAATTTTCCGCAATAAATAAAATTAAAGAATAAATTTTGTTTTCATCTTTGGTACTTTACGTTGTGTCCTCTGTAAGTACTCAATTTGTTTCTAAACATAAGTTACACTAGAAATGAAAACAATACAACATCTGATGCATACGAAATGAATGAGTTAATGCACCTATAAAGGTCTTGAAAGTCCATTCTAACATTGTTTTCCCCTTCCGAGAATTTCCATGTTACGTGCTATACTGAGCTTCAATCTATTATCACAACAAAATTACATCCACTGTCAGTAGTTTCAATTTTGATCTCTCTCTTTCTACTTAAAAGACAAAAATAACATTTATGAGCAAACGTATCTTCCTGAAAACTCCCTGTCTCTTAAATATGATACCGCGAAACTGCTTCCAATGTGACTACAACATGTTTTTTTCCGATTTAAGTTATAACAAATTATTTTTGAATGAATTCCAAATCATTAAATACTACTGTTGTCTCATCGCCCCACTGACATTCATAAAATTCTTTCTTTCAGTGACCTTGGGAGCATTTTCTAGAGAAATATTTTTAAACATATTGATTTTGCGATATTAAAAGTAAATTTACTCAAAGAAATATTGTTGTCCAATCGTACTTTAAGCGTAAGATTGATGACTACAGAATGACATAGTGATCTAGGACAAGAACGAGAAAGAAGCAGCTTTAGTAGAAGTAATGTCGCCAATGATGCTGGGTAAAACAAAGCAGAAAGGAGAAATAAAACAAATTAAAAAAGAGGTTATGCAAGCCATGAAAAAAAAAACACTGGAATTCCAGGGAGATCGCTATCATTCGAGTTATTATAAGAGCAAGTATGCCCTTGAAAATGAATTGCAAAAATATTCTGGCAAATATACTAGGTGATAGGTAATCCAAGTGGAAGAAACATGCAAACAACTCCATTGAAAGGGACTATCAGAATTTTACGGCTGGAATGTATAAGATAGCAGCTGAATGTTTAGAAGCTGGTAGGATGTTACATCCTCAAATTGAACAAACTAAGAAGAAAATTGAATATATATATATATATATATATATTCATGTCGACACTTTTTTGTGGCAGTTTAAATATATATTTAAAAAATAGATATGAGAAATAATATCTTTTCCATGCTTAAAAATTCATTATTCTAGATGCATACGTGGACTTTAAACATTATATATATATATATATATATATATATATATATATATATACATACATATACATATATACATATATATATATATATATATATATATATATATATATATATATATATAATGTTAAAAGTCCACGTATGCATCTAGAATAATTATTTTTGAAGCATGGAAAATATATTATTACTGATATCTATTTTTTAAATATATATTTAAACTGTCACACACACACACACACACACACACACACACACACATATATATATATATATATATATGTGTATATATAAAGACGCCAACATACCCTACATACAGCAATTTAACTGACAAGAATGATTCTATTAAAGGTAGAATGTACTTTTAAAAGTAATTCAACGGAAACCTTATCTGCTATATTTTAACGAGTGTTTAAATGAAAGCATGCTGCCTAAATCCACGCCCAATACTCTATCTATCTATCTATCTATCTATCTATCTATCTATCTATGTATGCACCGATGTATCTGTCCGTTTCTCTACATTTTTGAAAAGATACACTTAGTGAATATTTTTCATTTTGAAACCAAAACAAACATCCATTTTTTTTCAAAAAAGACGTTGGAGAGGAAATTGTTTTACCGCTGTTTACATAATACAGATAAGTAATTCGTTTCTAATTTATTAATTTTAGCGATGATTATGTTTTCTTCTTACGAACAAATAAATAAATATTTAGATTGTAGGACAATGTAATAAACATTGCAATTGACTTGTTGGCAGTAGAGTGGAGAGCGAGTTACCAAATTTGATTTTATATTTTCGACGAAAACAATCAATGTTAAGAACGACAAAGAGATTAGCAAGTATCGCTGGGGTTTACTTCAAACAATTGAATTTATAGATATATTTTAGACCAGAATGAATGAAATCTAATGTGTTTTATTTTCAAGACCCCTTTACCCTACAGTTAAACCGCCTTCAGAGATTTTATATATATACATACACAAATACACACACACAAATATATATATACTTACATACCTATATATATATACATACATACCTATACATATACATACATACCTATACATAGATACATACCTATACATACATATATATATATATATTATATATATATACATCCTATATAACTGTAACACCCTTTCTTTTGAAATCAAGAGAGACCCCCTTAATCAAAAATCTATATAAGATCTTCACATATATTATTATCTGGCGTCAAACACAAAATCGATTACACTCAACATCAAGTACACTCAGCCCTGTCTTACCATCAACGCTTTCCTTGTGCTTGTGAAGTCGGAGTATAGGAAATTCCCATATGCACAAAACAAAATCATTGAAAAAACAAAAATACCCTAACTAACTTTAAGGGTAACGATAATGAGTAAACGTTCGATAAAACGACGGTTAAAATTATTACGAACTTGCCAGGTTTCGAAGCTGGAATGTTCTGATTCATAATCAGACGCGTTATCCATTGCGCGATAAGTCCTATCCTTACGCCGAAAGATGTTACCGCGATGGAATACAGACAGTGCTGAATTCTGATGATATGGGCAGGTAACTTTTTCGACAAATCCACGAAACAGCCAAAAAATTTCAGGCTTTTAGTGGGACTCGATATTGTTCGTTACGAACTATATATAGATAAAGACCATCTATGGACTCACACCTTCCAGGGGAAACAAAAAATAAATTTTCAATTTGGTGCATCTGTTCAAAAGTGTTATTGGTATATATATATATATATATATATATATATATATACATATATATACATATATATATATACATACATATAAATATATATATATATATATATATATATATATATATATATATGTATATAAACATTTATAATTTTATTAATAGTATAGGCATAGGATATTACAACCTTAAAGCAGACCTTAGCATCTTATAATTTTTAGATGTTATATTTAATGCAATATATTTTATTGTTAATTTTCTTCGAGAGATTCAATCATTGTCTAAATTCTAAAATAATTGAAAATAATCAACCGTAAAAGTTCGGGTCGAAGTAATTTTTATTTACCAATTTTCACTGTTTCAAAATATCACAGACATTTCAATCTGAAAAAATGTCACATGACCTCAAGGTGATAGACATCTCTTCAATCAGAAACCAATATTATTCAGTGTTTAGCGTAACTGATTCTAGGAAGAAAAACTGGAAAATTTATAAGAAATGTAATAGTATGCCTAGACAACAAAGAAATAATATAGATGGACATGATAGATTTATGTTTCCGCTTCAAGCATTACGCGTATCGTATAAAATGCTTCTCCAAGAAAAGAATAACATCTAGATTAAAATATTATTTCCAGAACTAATGTCACAATTTTGTATTAAAATATATTACATTTTTCATCATTCAAATTTATATTATTCGTATATGCGTTCTAACGTAAATTCAGGAAAACCTGCTTAATTTAGGTATACTTGGTATGGATTTAATTAAATGCAAGTTTGAAATATTTAAATTTTCCAATGGAAGTTATTTTTTTTTTACATAGGTATCACCACTTATCACGGCCAAAAGGCAACTCAAGGATAAGGATTAAAGAGTGTACTGTAATCAGAGTTTTTTTTTCTGTCTGTTTCGATTTACTCAAAACCGCACACACCTCGTGTTCTCATGTATCGTTCTCTTCTTCCTCTTCTACTTCTTGCTCTTTTTCTTCTTTTTTCTTCTCAGTCGTCAGAAGCGTCGTCTTTGTCTTGACTACGTGTTTCCTTCTCCCTTCTTGCTCACAGTGACCCGTTTTTATGCTAAGCTGAACTCTCGTGTGTGCGAGAGAACACGAGATTTTGCGTGATTACTTGGCAATATTAACCGGCCGCCGCCATCTTGCCATTTTTCTTTGGACGTGCCCGCTTTGCAGAGTGCACACCTCGATCGTTTGTCAGGTAAGCCCGTCTGTTCGCAATTTATTACACACTCTCCCCTGATCTCATTATCACAGAAAGAGCTGGGAGGCGGTGGCCTTTTTCTTCAAGTGCTTCTTCGGAGAGGGGGATTCGGGGCTTCATCATCGTCTGCGCTGTCTTCCGTGACACGAAGGTCGGCGAACCTAAAGCTGAGCATCGCAGTATCACTGTCCGGGTCTTCATCAGCAGGAGAGTCAGTACTTTGAAGGCTACCACTCTCAGTGTCGCTGTGCGTTGAAGCCGTCATGAACCAGAATGATGGGTCGCTGGTCACGGATTCAATTTCACTATCTTCGTCAAGCGGCAGCTGCGTTTGGAATACTTTAATATGACGAGGTACTCCATCAACTCGCACCGCCTGCGGGCTGATCACTTCAGTGACATGACCGGTTCCGTAGCGAGTCGTCACTGGCCTCGGGTTTTTTAACCCAGACGACATCTCCCTCTTTTATGTTCTTTTGTGGTGGCTCCGGTTCGGGTAGTGAACTGCTCTCCAAACCTCTCACCCTGACACGGTATGTATGTAGCGCGTTGGCTGGCGCGGTGGAGGGTGAAAAATCGTCCTTAGGGGTGACCTTGTACCAATAGACTGCTTCAGGTACCGTACACCCCTTCCGCTCTGCGATTCTTAACAGTTCTGTGATTGCGCTCAATAATCCCGTTTGCACTGGGAACATGGGCACACCGAAAACGCAGATGGACACCCCAGCCCTCTGCAAACTGTTTAAACGGCTCACTAACAAAAGCGGGGCCATTGCCGGTGAGTATCTCAGAAGAAGGGCCACGCTCGAGGAACACACCTTCCAACTCATGGATAATGGCAGCCGCGTCCTGGCGGCGAAGGGGCCGCCACAATGAAAACCTAGATGGTCCACAGGCGATAAGCGTCAAAACATGCCTCCCGTTTTAGTGCGTTATGTCCATCGCAATCCTATCCCAATTACGCTTCACACTGAGTATTCCCTTCTTCCATCGGACAGGTGCTGGGTCGATCGATCGGCAGGTGCTGCAGCTTCCCACAACAGATTTCACAGCCCTCCGAGACACAGAGGGGTCAACCAATCTGGCGAAGTAAAGCGTTTGGTTTACACCAGGGTGCCCGCTTTGGCAATGGACATCATTAATATGCTCCGGGCTGAGTCTATGTCCCACTGCAGCGCAATTTACAGGTGCTGACTCGTTCACTTCTTTTGGCAGGTCTAGCCAACGGCGTGGCACTCTGGTCAGACGATCCGCCGGATTCAAACAGGACTGCACCAGTGTCACATCTATGACCAACTCGTATTCCTTAGTGGTTTCGGTTAGGGTAGCAAGCCGCCTCCGGATCAACATTTCGGCCGACGCCTTCGTTGTCAGACGTGCTTTTCCGTTCAAGGCATTGGTCATCCACCGATGCACACACGGTGAATCCGTGATGATGTGAAGGATTCTAGCCTGCCACTGAAGCGCTAGATTGACTCCTTTCAGTGTAGCATCGAGATGGAATTTCCGGGATTTCACCACTCCTTCCCCATTGAAGGCCATCTGCACTTCCGCTCACCTGCAGTCCGAGCACTTTCGCCCCGTCCTGTAGCCGCTCCGGCTCCTTGCACGACAATCCGAAGTGCTCGAAGTGTTCTTTGACCGCCTGGGCAGACAGGAGGCTCTCATTGACAAAAATGTCTATATACGACGATGTCGCATGTTGCACCGCTTCATCTTGACGCTGGATCGCCTGCATGATTGCTGTCATGATGTTAGGGGCTACATTCAGGCTGAATCCTAGCCTGGTCAAGCAATAGCGAGTTCCTTTGATCACCACCGTCTGGAACGGCCACAGCGATTTCTCAACACGTGTTTGCAAGTACGCTCTTCGCAAGTCCAGTATGGCTGCTTCCGCACCCTGTCGCCGCCACTCCCATAGTTTATGAGCACAGACATCAGCCCCCGCAGTATGTGGGTCAACGTATTCATTAAGTTCCCGGTAATCAAGAACAGGTCGAACTTTCTGCTTGTTCTCTTGTCTGACAGCCATCAGGGGAATTAGCCCCCGTGGGGCCCGAGCTCATCCTCTGGGTATGGAACTAACCAGTCATTATCCAGCCACACTTGAAGTTCTGCCTCGTACTGCCCCCTAAGCCACGCAGGAGGGGGATACTCTGTAAGTCGATTCCGCAATGACACTGGTGGCTGGTCGCCTGCCCATTTCCAGGACGCTGTCCAAGTGTTTGTGCCCTTATCGTATTCTGCATAAAAGTCGGGCTCATCGAGAGTGATTGCTGCACACATTTGTTTGTTTGGTCGAGAGAAGCTCACATCACCGGCGCCGTCCACAGTAATTCCGCCTAGCTGTGTGATAGCGTCCATTCCAAGGAGAAGGTCATATCCGAGCAGCTCCCCATCGACCACTAACACCGTCACAGCAACCGGAGAGCCATTGCCAATGCTGATATGAACAACGCTGACCCCACAACACACCAATGAGCCTTGGCCGACAGTAAGTACAGGGATCCTTCGTTTCTTCCATGTGGCGCAATATTCCTTTCGAAGAAGGGTTTGGGTACAGCCGGTGTCAACCAGCGCTGAACGTTCACATCCATCAACTTGAACTGTTACTGCAGGCAGCGCTTTGTTCAATGCCGCGTTGGGGAGGGTGCTAGCGCTGCGGCGTCCTCCCCTTTCCGTTTCCCGGACAATTCCGCGCTATGTGGCCTAGCTTATTGCATTGGTGATACCGTATTACTTGTCGTGCTCCATAATTAGGGGTGCGCCTTGTACCGCTTTTGCAGTCTCTGGAAAAGTGGTTGGGGTCACCACAGGTATAGCATCGTAGACCCTTCGTTGGCGAGTCCAGAGTGTCAACAGCTGCGGAGACTAGTTCTCGATCGTCTTTCAAGATGTTTCGTGCTCTCGCCAATAACTCCTCCAATCCAATCTCAGTGAGTCTTGACGATGCTCGCAGCAGTCGACTTGCCTCATCCGGAAGTCCCGACAAAAAGGCGCATGCCAATATGCGATGACTTGCACCGCCGAAGGGATTGGCAAGCTTTTTCAAGTCGGCCATGTAGACATCCACTGTCTCCCCCGGCCCAAGGGCGGTCGGAAAACTGCCTCCAGGCGACAAAAGGGTCTGTACCAAATGCCCCGTATAGCGCTTGTGTAATCTGCTCCATGGTCGGATCCTCCCCTAGCTGCTGGTACACGGCATAAGCCCCTTTAGTGAGTCTCAATGGGATAACCATAGCTGGCTCTTTAATCTTGCAAAACCGGCAAACGCGCTCAGCCTTTTCCAGCCATTTGACCACCGAGGGACCAGTGGGGGAGCCATCGAATTCCATAATTAATCTGATGTCAAATTTCTCCATACCAACGCCGAAATAGCTTGTAATCAGAGTTTTTTTTCTGTCTGTTTCGATTTACTCAAAACCGCACACACCTCGTCTTCTCATGTATCGTTCTCTTCTTCCTCTTCTACTTCTTGCTCTTTTTCTTCTATTTTCTTCTCAGTCGTCAGAAGCGTCGTCTTTGTCTTGACTACGTTTTTCCTTCTCCCTTCTTGCTCACAGTGACCCGTTTTTATGCTAAGCTGAACTCTCGTGTGTGCGAGAGAACACGAGATTTTGCGTGATTACTTGGCAATATTAACCGGCCGTCGCCATCTTGCCATTTTTCTTTGGACGTGCTCGCTTTGCAGAGTGCACACCTCGATCGTTTGTCAGGTAAGCCCGTCTGTTCGCAATTTATTACACATGTACAGTAGGCAATTGGAATATATAGTAATCGTTAGTAATGGAAATTCGGTAAATTTGTAAACTTACGTGGAACGGCTCATCAAGAACTTGTTTACGTTGGGCTTGAAGACAAACATATTGTAGTCAGCTGGAAAGCAGGCAAACGGAATACAGTTTCACAGACAAGCAGTTCTAAGAAAGAAGCTTTGTTCATGTATTTATGTATCGGCACGGATAGAGTGTGGGGAGAATTATTGATAGTGCATATATCATGACCCCTAAAATACTATAAAAATACTCCTGAGATTCTGAAAGCGTGTAACTTAGTAGACTTTTACCCGCAGGTAAACATGTAGATACTCGGGACCCAACACGTTGTAGCAGAATACGTCGCAAGGAGCAAAAGTCAAGTAATAACGCAACCCACTTTTTTTTCTGTTGTAACAATCACATTTACTTCCGAGTGCTTTTCCAAACAAAACGTGATAGTCTCTGTCCTCTCAAACGTTTTGTTATATTTTCACCATACCAAAAAGGGTATGTAATGTAATGTGTACCATATCGCCATATGTTTATATGTGTACTTGGGACAAAGGGTTCATCCTGATATGTATATGGGTCCTAAATGGCAATGCTTGGTTTTTCACTATTTAAAACACAACTTGTGTCGTTGCTGTCTACTTACATTATATTAGGGGTAGGCTATAGAAACAAAATTTTTCAAATAAATGCCAAAAGTGGCTTATTACCTTCATGTATACGTAAATAGATGGGAACAAGTGATTTTGTTCAAAACGGGTCAAAATTGGAGGGTCGATGGCCCCAAACGTGATTTGACCGCGTCGACGCTTGAAAATGGCCCAAATTTCGCCTCCGAACACACTTAATCATTTATTGAAAGCCACAGGGTGCATTTTTTGACTATAAATGCATTTGTATCATTAAATCTAACATTCCCATTGGCTATCCCACAAGTATAGGGCTTTTACGGGTACTTCAGAGTCCAAAATTACCCCCAAATTAGCCAAAACTGGTCGGAAATCACGGATTTTCCAAAATGCACCTCCCAAGCCACACAGGGTGAAATTTTTTACCATAAATGGCTCTATATCATTAAATCTAACATTCTCACTGGCTATCCCACCTATATAGGGCTTTTCAAGGTATCTTAAGGGTCCAAAATGGGTCAAATTTACCCAAAAATTAGCCAAAAATTAACGAAAATCACGGATAATCCCCAAAATGCAGGTATTATATCTCATCGGGCTCCTATAAACACTACTGTATGGCTTTTTACAGTTGGAAGACTGAAATAACCACCCTGTTATCTTATCCATTTGAATTTAGGGTATTTAGAGATATTTGGGGGATGTAAAAAGGGTCAAAACAATCCAAAAATGACAAAATTACCCTTTACGGTACATAACATATGAATCATTAGTTCATTCATCAATGATACTTTTTAGAAACATCGTAACTTTACTACATCAACTTCTCAGAAAGTAATAAATTGTAAATTGAACATTGAATGTCAATAAAATGCTGTCCAAGAAGAGTCTGAATTCATATTGTTCTCATAGTTACCCCAAAATTGATGAAAATTGCCCTCGATTCGCTATGTCTCGATTTGTAACCAATATATTGAATAACTTGATAAAAGGTATGAGTAATTAGCAAAGGAATTATTTTGTTATTTCAAGACACAGCTTCACTTCACATTAATTTAAAATCATTCAACAGTAAAATATCAATATAATGCATTAAAGAGCTCGTCAATCACATCATTATTCTCTAGCACAAATACTGGTTTTCGTCTTGCCAAGTTCCATGCACCAATTACATTGCACGACAAAAATTGAATTTTCAATGTATTCTGCTCTTCAATTCGGGATTGTGCCCGATCTGTTTAATGAGTAGTTCAAATTGTTTGAGGTATCATGCTCTGGCAATTGGTCACTTATATCCTCCACTTCAAATTGATCATCGTCCAAATCCAGACGACTGTGTAGTTCTTGCTCTGCCAGAAACCGTTCATGTTCCATATCGGCGTGGAAAAAGTCAATGAGCCATTTGCGAGAGAGAGACTTTTGATCGACAAAGAATCTTCGTTCATGTACATCAAATTCATCAGGATTCACATCTTTTGAAAATATATTGAGAAGGACATGGTGCTCTCGTTTCCATTTAATCATATTCATACGTCTGGAACCCTGCGCTTTGTAGACATCTTTGTCGTAAATTTTTAGCGATCGATCAAGTTTATGTTTTATCCCAGGTATTGTAACATAACGAACATCACTTCCAAAGATTTTCTGCCACAATTGTAGTAATCGCAAGGAGAACTGGTGAATATGATTTTTCTGTGTCGTGGTACCATATTTGGCAGCATGATGTTGCACAGCTTGAACACATTCAGCCTCAGTTGGAAGAGAATCAAGGAGAAGATAAGTCCAATCGTCGTAATTATAATCTTCGTCAATCTGCCCTGCTATACCAGCCATGTTTATTGCATTTTACTAACTGAAAAAGAAAGCAAAGTTTAATCAAATTCACAATTAATGCAATGCAATGTTATCGTGTCTATTTAAAGATGCCATTGCATTGTTACAGAAAGAAAACATTTCCTTATTTAGAAATTTTCCATCAATAACTCAAATTAAGCCCCTTTTTGACAACCTTTGTTGATTCTTAGGGACTTTTTGACTCTCTTTGGCTAAATCGGCCATATTTAGCCCCTTTTAAAGGTCCTTATACCCCTCATTAACAGTGCCAAAGTTAGGAGAGTGCCTGCTTCAAGCATTTCCCAACAGTTTCTGCCATGTAGAGGTGTCTTTGGGCCCATGGGAGGTGCAGTTTGGAAAATCCGTGATTTCCGAATATTTTTGGTTAATTTTGGGGTAATTTTGACCCATTTTGTACTCTGAGATACCCTAAAAACCCTATACTTGTGGGATAGCCAATGGGAATGTTAGATTTAATGATACAAATGCATTTATAGTCAAAAAATGCACCCTGTGGCTTTCAATAAATGATTAAGTGTGTTCGGGGGCGAAATTTGGGTCATTTTCACGCGTCGACGCGGTCAAATCACGTTTGGGGCCATCGACCCTCCAATTTTGACCCGTTTTGAACAAAATCACTTGTTCCCATCTATTTACATATAAATGAAGGTAATAAGCCACTTTTGGCGTTTATTTGAAAAATTTTGTTTCTATAGCCTACCCCTAATTATATTAATTGTTCATATGCGTGTGTGCATGTGTGCGTGATCGCACGCGCGGTTCTGTGTGTGTGTGTGTGTGTGTGTGTGTGTGTGTGTGTGTGTGTGTGTGTGTGTGTGTGTGTGTGTGATACATGTATTATGGACATACCTTAGTTTTATGTGTCGTTGATCTTGTCTTCCTGAAATTGATCTTGTTCTTGATGGGGAGACTGGAACCTGTTTGGATGAATATCCATTCATGTTCAAGAACGTTGGTTGGTGGTATACGTTGTATAAGGGACCAAATTAGAAAGAGAGAGAGAGAGAAAGACAGAGAGAGAGAAAGAGAGAGAGCCGGATGGGGACATTGATATTGATGAGGGGAAGATAGATTTATACAGATATTACAGAGGGGAAGAGAAGAGAGATGATATTTATACATTTTACTGTTCTTTAGAGCGTACGGTAAACTTGTCTATGATTTAGCTTGACAATGGTTTGGCAGCTTTTATCAACATTATTCACATTCATTTCTTTGTTAATCCCTCAAGCAAGATCGAGATGCATATATACTGAAATAGATAGATAATAAGATAACCAGATCGAGTGATATATCGGTAACACACACAGAAAATAGATAGATCGACGGACAGATTAATAACCCACAAATACCTTCTTGTGTTCAACCTACTATTTATTGTCTTTTTCTTTTTCTTACTGTGACGTCACTTAGCATATGGCTCGGCATTTGGTTACAACCACCTTACGCGAGGCGCACTCTGTTACAATTTTCCGCTTTTTATCTCTGTTCGGATTCCCGAATTCGACAAGATACAGCTGGAAATTAGGGAATATATCAACAAAAAATGGTAAGTATAACACTCCTGATAAGAAAAAATATTATAATTTCCATAATTCAAACTTGAAGAACTTGTGGAAATTCCATGGTAGTTGGGAATTTTAAAAACAAAATATAATGAATTAAAAATAAATTTCAATTATTAGTTTTGTTTTCTTTAAGCCTTTAAAGCGAAAAAGACTTAAGTTAGAAAATTTAGAATAATTTCAATGAAAATTCAACTTATCAAATGTGTTAATAGGTTAGTTGTTAGGACCTAAGACTGAAGATCTCAAGGTTTAGGGTCATATTTCCAATCATAGTTGTTAGGAATTTATTATTTACTATGAATGCAATATTTTCGTTTTCTAAATACTCCAACAAATACGCACACACACACACACATTAATTATCAGATATCTATTCACGTGCACATTTTTAGAATAAAAAATATAATAAAAATAACTTACAACACGATTTCTTTTTTGATTATACAAAAACAAATCCCAACGTACAAATGTCATCAGACAGCCATATTATTTTTTGAATCTTTTTAATGGATTTAAGATTTTTAATTCATGGAAAATTTTTATTAATGAGAATTTATTTAGCTCCTTTAATAATCAGTATTATTTAATACTGACTATTAAGGGAGATAAATCAATTCTCATTAATAAAAATACTGACTATTAAGGGAGATAAATCAATTCTCATTAATAAAAATTTTCGATGAATTATAGCTCTCTGTGACATTCGGCGTTAGGGCAAGTATATTTATATTTAGATGAGTATTACTTATCTCAAATACTAAGAAACATTATCGAGGAATTTTAAACTCCAAGGAAAGTGTGTATGTTGAACATGTGTCAATTCTGTATACCACGTTAAGTTTTAACTTTCAAAGTGGCAGACAAAAAAGATACGATTTTAAACTGAACTTTGACTGCCCAGAGAAATTTATAATTTATAGATTACATGGATGAAGAAAAGAAAGTACTTTTTTAAAATTACATTTTCACCCCAAACAAATCACACAACCACTTTGATAAAGGGGACCACTATCAGGGGCCTAATTTGCAGGGGCACTATATAGGGGGTTTAATAGCAAGATGTCTGTTCACATTATACTTGAACTTCTGCATGCCGGTACAGTTGTGGCAGCAGAAAACTGTCGCATAGAATTTCTTATAAGTAGGAAAGCAGATAAATCATGACTAGCAACATATTTCAAACGGAAACAAATAAAAACTCTCCTGACAAATTAAAATATCTCCAAAAATAACAATACATGTTTTTAAACGTACTCTATTCTTTAATTGCAAGGGTGTATATTTAAATTCCTGGTGAGATGGCATTTCTTGAATCTCTCGTCCCTTTCGAATGAACCCTGAACTTTATTGCATTCTGATATTGAATTCAATTACTTTTAAATGTTTGGCTAACTCAATTGATAGTAATTTTGCTGACATTTAAAAACTAATTTCCTCTACGGAATATTCGTAGTTTTTAACTTGTAACCTTCGAATGATGATTCAGGTAAAAATAAATAAATATAATCGCATGCAGCGAAATATGTGGTTGAAAAGACAGCTCTCTCCGAATGAATTAACCTGATAATACTTTTTAATAGAAATAAATCCTAGAAAATTGACAAATCATACTAATCGTTTTTGTAGATACACCGTTTAAGATAAAATGCAACACCTATGATTCGGCAGTAATCTGCAATAATATTAATATAAGAAAATAAGATTAAACCATTAATTCAAGGCCATGGTTCACTCTCTAAAGACAATGGATAACCTTAATAACTCTGTTTGGTTTGGCATTTGCTTAAACCAACAATTATTATTTGTCATTTTCGAATAGATATGTCATTGGTGTTGCTTGATTTTGAATCCAGCCAAGCACACACACAAGCCTCAAAATTACAAGTTGACCTATTGTTAATGTTAATCTGGGCTTGGCCCGGGGGATGGATTTCTCAAGACTAGGCACACCGAGAGGACACTGGGACTCCGCTGACACGATAACGTAACAACTCGTGTAAGCGCTGATCCGCGTGTTATTGTGGAGCAAGTTTGGTGCAATTCATACACAGTTCTTCTGAATCCGCGCTGTTTGAATCTGATGGCAAGGATATATCCACGGCCTCGTTAAGCAATGCAAAGATTGTCGGAGATGGGAGAAAACTCTTGATATCATTGATATATCACTCATTTATTACTTGACAGGCTCAACGATTCTTACCTACGTTAACCTAATGGGAACTGGTGCGTCAACGTGATTTTACTGTAAAAATTACATTAAGACAATATTGATAACATAATTTATGTTTATAATATATAAGTAACCGGCTAACATCAGCCAAGATATTAGTTCACCCCGGCTTAAAAGCTATGGTATCATTTGATCCTCTTTTAAATTAGGGATGAAGTAAAATTTTATATCAATTAATTTAGAAACAATTTTAAGTAAGGTACTATAGCGAGTATCGTTTTATGAGTAAACCTTCCTCTTGTTTTTAAATAAAAACGTCAAACAGTTACGACGACGAGGTATGTACCATAAAATGAACCAGCATGTTGTGTCCTTACATAAAAAGGTGGCATCAATAAGTTACAGACGTTTTTGTGCAGCCATTTAATGTTCTAGTAGACACCGGGAAATTCGGTATGGTATTGCTATATATCTTATGAGATGATTAGTTTTTCTTTTGTTTATAGGTTCAAAGGAAACACTACAACAAGAAGTGCAATACGCCTTACTAAAGTTTGATTGTAGCAGTTGGTGAATTAAACAAATGCTATCTGGACGTGAGGACATGTTAGAAGAACGATATGCAATAAAATTATGTTTTAAACTGGGTAAAAATGCAACGAAAACTTATAGAATGCTTCATTTGCTTTTAATTCACCTTGAATAAATCGATCATCAGCTTTTGAGCGGCATACGAGTTTGAAGGAAGGCATGGGTCTGTGAAGGATGAAAGAAGTCAGAACACCAATGTTGATTGGCCAAATAATTTCAGCGATAAGGACCGTCGTATCTCTATAGAGACAATAATTGCACACTTTAATGTCATTGTCAGAACTGCCCACACAATTATTCGCAAAAAACAGAAGATGCAGAAGTTTCACGCGAATTTAGTCCCAAGGGTGTTCCATCTTTGTAACAGTCTATTTGACCAAAATGAGTATTAAAACAGTTACTCATCGCAACTATTTTCCAGACTTTGCTCACTGTGACCTCTTGTTATCTCCTAAGCTCAAGGAAACCTTTAGATGCTGTCATTATGAAACCATCCATATAAATTAAAGAGGCTACGACAAGAGTCATTGACACGCTCACACAAGAGGACTTCCATGGAGCCTTCCAGGAATTGTTGGAACGATATCACAATTGAATTGTAGCCGGGGAAGAGGGGGAAATTACTTTGAAGGGGATTAGAGTCCCATGTGTGGATTATCGATAAAAGTGTCCATATAAATAAAGTCTGGAAGCTTAAAGAAGCCACATCGTAGTCACTACTACACTCAATTCACATTTGCCACTGATGAACCGTGGCTCTGCAAAGGCATCCTGAGCAGGTTGTATCATACAAGAGTCGTGCTAAAATTAAGCCTCCAATTTGTTTAAAAAGTTTAAGAAATTCGAGATTTGGAGTGGTACTATTAAAACGAGCAGCCTTTTCATGAAGCAAGGGATGGAAGTATATGCATATTCAATATGCTATTTTTGAGAATACATTGGCCACTCTCTGTGACATTTACTGTCTGGTATTCCTTTCTCATTCCACTTTGGTTATTTCTGACAATATTTAGTATGAATAGATTAAATAGTGGACTGAGCTGAATGCATTTAGTACTCAATTTGTTTGGATGATACATTACGATTTGGTGCGAATATTTCAGATATACATTAATGTTATTAGTTAATCAATAATTTAAAATCAAAACAGCCTCGAAAAAATGTTTTTTTTAGATATTTGAGATATTTAGTAATATTTATAAAACAGTAGATGCATGTATGTGTGTCTATCTGTCCGTGTGTAAACTCTTCAACTACTGGACAAAGTGCACTGAAATTTACACACACGAAAAAAAATAATCGTACAGTGTTATGGCTTGCAAAGAAAACAGAACAACAGTGCATTTGGAGGGTGATTCCCTCCCCTCCAAAACTGATTTCCGCGGTTGTGAAAATCAATATTTCTTTCCTTTGGGGCAGATCACCAAGGGGTCTGTGCGCTTTCTCTTTCTGCGGAGCGTCTCGGTTCTTACACCCCTTTTGGAGGGTTTATGTCAAAACAGTCATACAGTTTCAATCGCCTCACTGCCGTCCTGCTGTGGTTCTTCTTGATCCTCGTAGAAGTTTAATGATTTGGTTCAGGTGCCTCTTGTGTTGGAACTTTGGGCCCTGACTGATGTATGTAACATGACTGATTATTCATAAGATCGTGCCCTGTTCCCAAAAAGAAACGTTATTTCTAAAATATCTAAAATACACGTTATCTCCACTGTTGAACCGTTTCGTTGGCATTGTAAAGGGTCTGTTGTGTACTATGTGTTTGGGTTGCAGTTTATCAAATATGGATGTTATTTCCTGTCCAAACATGATTACTGCTGCGGATCCCGCATCTGGTTTGTTCGGATTTCTCGTGATTCTGAAAACCTGCAGAAATTGCTGAAGGGCCTTTTCTGTTGGTGTACCGGACGCCTTTTTTAATGCTCTTTTAAGCGTATCGATGAACGTTCGGTCTGGTCATTGCTTCTGGCGTGGTACTGGGGTGTCGTAATATGCTTGACTTGATATGTCTCGCAGAATTCTCTGAACTCTGTCGAGGTGAACTGTGTAGCGTTGTCGCTAACCAGACAGTCTACAACCCCAAACCGAGCATACACTTCCAATAAAAATATTGTCATTGTTGCCGTGGTCGTTTTTTTTTTACATCTTAGTACCTCTGGCCATTTAGAGTAAGAGTCAACTACTGTCAGGTAATAAAAATCCTCCACTTGTCCCGCATAATCAATGTGGATCATCGACCATGGTTGTTCAGCCTTAGGCCACGATTTATATGTGGTCGGTGGTGCTTTTGCAGCCAAAGCACATCCTTTGCATCTGTTCACTATGTCGGTAATATATTGGTCCATAGCTGACCAATAAACAAAACTTCTCATTAGGCTTTTCATTCTGTTTATTCCTGGATGCCCCATGTGAAAATCCCTGAGAATTATTTTTTAAAGGGTTTGGAGGATGACAACCCTTTCACCGTATAACAGTATTTCGTCGCAACCAGAAAAACAAAACAATGTCTGAACTGATGTCACCCAGTGCTAATTTATGCTTCGTGGTTTGAATGAAATTGTCATTTAGGGATTCTGACTTAATTTCCTGGAGTGTGATCGGCAGTTCGCGGATAATATTGTTTATCATGGTGTTTACATCACTATTAATACGTAGTGCCGCGATTACTGAATCCTCAAGAGGTTACATTTTGACAGGAAGCAGTTTCGATAGACAGTCTGCATGGGTTACTTGTTTTGAGGGAAGAAATTGAATTGTAAAATTATAGTTCAGCAGAATAGTTCCTCGTCTAAATAGCCGGTTCGCAGTGAATGTTTGAAGTTCTCTTTTTTATCCAAAATTGGATATCAACGGCTTATGGTTGGATTGTAGAAAAAAATGTCGTCCGTACAAGAACAGGTTGAATTTTGAAATTGCAAATATAATTCCTAGGGTCTTTTTCTCGATCTTGGAATAATTATTTTCCGCTGGCAAGAGAGTTCATGATGCGAAAGCAATAGGCTGTTTCGAGCCATCCGGCATTCGATGTAGCATGCACGCCCCGATGTCGTATTGATTAGCGTCGCTAGCTACTATTAGGTCCAACTGCGGGTTGAAATGCGCTAGGAATAGTTTTGAAGTCAGGATTCTTTTTATTTCTTGGAATGATGTCTGGCAATCTTCTGACCACTCTCAAGCCTTATCCTTTTTCAGCAATTCATTAAGTAGTGCGCGCAATTTGTGCATATTTAGGATGAACCCCTGGTAATACTTTGCCCAACTTAAAAACTCTGCAATAGAGTTATGTTTACTGATGCCGGCATTTCTTTAATAGCTGTCGCCCTATCTGGGTCTGGGCGTCTGCCATCTTTATCGATTATTTGACCCTGGTATTTAATTGTTTGTAAAAAGAACTCGCATATATCTGCTTGGATCTTAAATCCATAATCTTGTATTCGACTGAATACTGGTCTGATATGGTTTTCATGTTCCTCCCTGCTTTTGCTCGCTATGATAATGTCATCAAGATATGTGATCCCGGTGTCCAAGCCGGACAGCATAGTATCCATTACTTGCTGGAATATTACGGGTGCCACCTTCACACCAAACGTGTGTCTTTCGTATCGGTACAAACCCCGATGAGTGTAAATACAGAGGAGGTTATAGCTTTTCTCGTTTACCGGAATCCGTAGGTAAGCGTCGCTTAGGTCGATCTTAGAGAAAAACTTGCCGCCATTTAATTTCGTGAACACTTCTTCTGGACCAGGTAATGGATAGTGAAAATCTTCTATGGACCCGTTGAGTCCGTCGCCAAGTCGGCGCAAACGTGAATTTCCCCGGACCTTTTCTTTATGTAAACTACCGGAGCAGCCCACTCACTATATTGAACTTTAGCCAGTACACCGATGTTTTCTAATCGGGTTAGTTCCTTATTTATCTTGTTCAGGGAAGCAAACGGGACATTATGTTTTTTTTTAAACACCGGTTGTGTGCCAGGTTTCAACTTAAAATCTGCAGCCATTTTTGTATATCTCCCCAGGCCAGGAGTTTGTGATTTTTTTTTTTTTTTAACAAGTTATAAGTTTCTCCTTTTCTGCTGAGCGGGTATCTATTTCTTGCAGAATGTGGATGTAGGAAGATCCCAGAGACGAAACTCCTCCATGCTGTCAGAACCGAACAGGTTCTCACTATCTTTTAGCACATACAATCTTAGTTTGTTGTTTTCCCCGTAAAGTGGTGTTTCTAATTAATTCACCTTCAAAATGAATTTTCGTACCATTAACGGCCGTCTGTTCGTTTTTGACATAGTCGGCTTTCGTAATATTTTCAACGTTTTCAGATTTATTATCGAAAGATCCGATCCACTGGCTAATTGGAATTTAATATCCTTGCCGAAAATGTTAACCGTTACATAATTGCGTAGATTTTCATCTACGACGGCCTTAGTTCTGGTTTGACGTATACGGCTTCTATTCTGAGTTGTCCTTTAGTGCGAACTTTTATGACCGATCTTATTGCATCAAATGGAATCTTTTTGTTAAAAATGAGCAATCCTTTACCCAATGCATTCCACCACATCTGAAACAAGCTTTCGGTGCTTTTACTTTTTCTGAATTTCGGTGGTTAGTGTCTGTGTGCCTTTTGGACGGTTTTTTTTTTCTTATTTACTTATTTTATATTCGCGATGCCTGCTTCGATATCTCTTGCAACTTTTTTTATAATTTCTACTTTTTGACAACCCTCAGTCAATTTTTGAAGTGTTAAGTTCGGTTCATTTTCTAATATTGTAAGGACTCTGCGCCTGATTTCCGCATATTTTCCCGTGGTTGACCCTTGCGCAAACACAAGACATTTAAAATGGGCTGCTGTTAGTTCAGACAACTTAAAGTCATCGTTATTGTTTCGATTTTAGTATGCCCCTTGAATCCAATGTCGTCAGTGTTTAGTTTTTTAGAACACTGTTTATAAACGTGAGTACGTTCTCCGCATCCAATGTAACCAGTCTTATAGCTTGCAATAAGCCACAAAGAATAAAGAACAACGGAATAGAGTTTAAACAACGTATTACTGGAACAACAACGTAAAAAGTTTACAACTGAAAGGAGACGTAAACGTCACCGAGCAGGCGAGAGTCGCACTGGTGTTAATATTTATTTGCATAAATATACACAAAATGTGGCACATGGCCAAAAATAGGGGGGGTTAATGTGGACCTATCTAACATAAAGTTAACTTAACTAGACTCTTTCACCAGAATACCAGAATCACTCTATGGGAATCCTAATTATAACCCGAAAAATGATATATACATGATGTGGGGGGGTTGGAGCTAAAAATTTTATATACAAAAAGAATGAAATATTTACAATGAAAAAATAGTAGTTAGTAAAAGAGCCCCCCCACTACTAATTGTGGCAGATAGAAAGCTTTGTCAGTCGAAAAGACGCAGGTCCACACGAAAACTGTCTTTATTGAATAAACACCACAAAGACGACCTGCATCACTGACAAAGCAGTCCATCCGTCACCTAATTGGGGTCGGGAATGGGGGTTATCGAACCTAAGGTGGGGAAAAAAGGGGGGGACAAGGGCAAACTAAAAGAGGGACTGGGACGATGAACACATACATACTCTAGCTAAGTTAAAAAATCAAACAATAAAGCCTAACTAACCCATACTAAACTAATCGGTCCGATACTGATGTATTGTTAGTTCAGGATACCCAAAATCCTTTTTGACCTAAATCAAATCAGAAACGAATTCAAGGCCAGCTCCAGTCACTCTACACAGTCGCGAAGCTTTCACCCACCTTTCGTTGCAATTTACAGGAGTGAGTTTCACCTTCTCCAGCTTAATTCGCATTTTCAACCGATGCTTTAACATGAGAACAAGCTGGGGAGCAGTGAAGGTCTCATCTCCGTAAACCTCCTTCTGTCGTGTCGACCAAATCACGCCTCTCATAACAGCTAGCAAACACAGAAAAACATAACGTTCCTCTTTCTTCATACTCGGCGCCCAATTGCAGCACGGGGAAACCGCATCCAGCACAAAAAAACGCCCGTTCAGTATGCGAACCGTGAAGCTCTCAACTAACTCACATAACGGTCGAACGATAGCGCAGCGGAAGAAAGCATGGCTTAGGTCTTCCTCCCATTCTCCGCATCGGACACAACTAGGTGTCATTGTAAAACCCGCTATGAAAAGTTTTTTGTGAACCCAGAGGGCATCTCGGATTACCAGCCAGGTGAGCGATGCCTCGTAGTTATCGAAACAGCTCAGCCCGGGCGCCCAAGGCCACATCGAGCGACGCTCCTCATTCGTGAAACCGAACTCCTCAATCTTTTCGTCTCGGACAGATCCCCTCACTAAAACCCTATATAGCGCTTTGCGAGACAACAGCCGGGTGTCAGAGAGGCTTTCATTCACCCGTTGAAGGAACTTCAACGCCTGTCGACACTCGCGATAGAAATGGCATTCGTTTCGGGGCCTCCTGCGTGCCTCCCCCTCAGCCGAATGCACATTCTCCAAAGCCGGAAAGGCTTTCTTAGTGTCTTCCATCCAGAAGACACCGTTCCCTAAGTCAGGTGTACACATTCGGTCTAGGTATATCAGCCTTAGAGTGTGTCTACGTATTTTGATATTCGGCATACCCAGACCGCCTTCAGACGGATGCAGGCAACAGATCTCCCGAGCAACCATGGCTTGCTTTCCGCGCCATAAGAACGCGAAAAGAGCACGCACTAGTTCAAGTAGTGAGGACTTCGGGAGTGGAAGCACTGATAGACGGTATAGGATCAGGGGGTAGATATGAGTATTGCATACCTCCGCCCGACCCTTTAAAGTTAGATTTCTCAAAGACCACAAATGAGTTGTGGTCTTGACCGCTTTCAACACTTCCGACCAATTTTTCTCCAGCTGGAGGTCGGGGCCAAACCAGACGCCGAGTAGCTTGCAGGGCCCATCAGTCCAGCCAAAGGGTCCCTGAAGGGGCGTTCCCCTCCAGGCACCAACACGTAAGCCAATAGACTTAACGTGGTTGATTATGGCCCCTGTTACCTGTGCATACCGTCTTGTTTCCATGTCGACGACTCTAATCTCGGCATTGCTCGTTACAAGCACAGTCACGTCGTCGGCATAGGCGGTATACTTTACTGGGGTAGAACCACCTGGCAAAGTAATCCCGCGAAGGACCGGATTCACCCTAAGCTGGCGCAAAAAGGGCTCAAGCGCGATGACATACAGCATGGGTGATAACGGACAACCTTGACGGATAGATCTTGTTAACCTGAAGGGCTTCGATCTCACCCCATTCACCTCCACCATAGCACCGGGGTTAGCATACAAGAGGCGAATCCATGAGCGAAACTGGGGTCCAAACCCAGCCGAGCAAAGAACAGCCCCTAGGTAACGATGGTCCACCCTATCGAATGCTTTAGAGTGATCTAAATTGATCAGCGCGGCTTCTGTGTCGACTTTCTCTATGATCAAGCGTATCGCGTGCAAATTATCTTGAATCGTCCGGCCCTTAACAGAACACGTCTGTTCGGGACTTATGAGACGATGTAAAACAACCTGCAGACGATTTGCTAAGATCTTGGCCAAAATCTTTAACTCTGTGTTTAACATCGTTAAGGGCCGGAAATTGCTAATCCCATCCCCTCCATTTTTATCTTTGCGAAGCAATTTAATGATTCCCCTGGTAAAGTACTGAGGTATAGACCCGTTCCTAAACCAGGAGTTGAAGAGTGTGGCCAGCAAAGGAATAAAAATGGGCGACAGCCTCAAGTACACCTCGTAAGGCAGACCATCAATCCCAGGGGTTCTGTCTAGCCCGACTTGTTTCAGAGCCTCAAGGACTTCTTCCTCTTTTATGCTACCTTCACACGTAGCTGCTTCGGTCGCTTCAAGGCGAGAAAAGTCAGCTAAATACGTGTCAAACTGTTCAATCTCTAGACCGGGCTCCATGGTAAAAAGCTCCTGCAAATGAGCTCGAAAACCCTCCAGGATTCCATCATTTGATGTTACGGTTCGTCCGTCCGGCAATGTGACACTGGCGATGTGTCGATCAGTCGCACGTCGACGCTCCTCCGCACGCATTGACGCGGCCATGTTTGTTGCCTCGTTCGGCACTCTTTTTTAACCTAGCCCTAACTACTAGACCCTCGTCCTTCCCGTTATCCAGGGAGTCCAGTTCAGCCTTAATTAAAGTATAACTATCACTATCCCCCTCCTCCACCGCCCTTTTTAATCTATCATCTAGTGCCGCTTTCGCTGCTCTAGAACTAAGATTGAGTCGATGACTAAAATCAGCAGCGAAGGACCTAATTACTTGTTTAAGTTTTCCCCACCACTTATTCCCGATAATGGCTCCCGTCAATTCCCTCTGTATTGTTAGTAAAAGCTGTTCCCGGAAGCCCTTCACGTCGAACAACGACGTGTTGAACTTCCAGTAACTAGCCATCCTAGGTTTAACGCTATCTAAGTTTACCCGAACCCGGACTAACCTATGGTCCGAATAAACTATGTTATGAAAACTTGGACAGTCTAAAAGCCCTAAGTCGACTCTCTTAACTAAGAACCGATCGATGTAACTCGAAAGTTGCACCGGATCGGAGCCGCGTCTACCTGTCCAAGTCCAAACTACATCCCCGGGCTTTTCGTTTCGAAATTTATCGACAAGATCAAACTTGTCAATAAAGTCTCGAAACGCCTTAGCATCCCGGTTCTGGTTAGTAGCCCTTGAAGTATTACCCCCGCGATCTAAATCGGGATCCAGGACCGCGTTCCAGTCTCCCGCTAAAACTATCCGCCGAGACGAATTCATGAAGGGCTCAATCCCCCGAAAAAAGGAAACCCTCTCGCCATGCCTATTGGGAGCATAAACCCCAATAAATCGAAATGCCACATCCTTTACGGTAACATCCATCACTTGCACTCTTCCCTCTGGATCAGCATAGACTGGGTCACACGAAGCATCAAGCGTGCGTCTAACTAGCCAGGAAACCCCCCTCGAGTGGGAATCAAAATGTGCTGAATAGAGCTGAAAGTCTCTAAGCAGCACACCCTGATAATCACTGGGAATGAAGTGCGTTTCCTGTACACAGCATATATCCACCCCGAGGCGTTGAAGGTCGCGTGCAACTCGAAGTTTACGAGAGGCGTCCCTCAACCCTCGGACATTCAAAGTAGCTAACCTTAAAGCCATTGTGATCTATCTAGGGTTGGGTATCCTTAACAAACATGGACGGTGCCAAGACACCGACAGCTGTCCCCAATGATCCAGAGGTCATCTCATTAGTGATGGCCCCATCAGGGGACAGACCACCGATGTCTAGAGGAAATGTTAACTTAATCGCTCTATAAAGTGAAGGGTGGATTTTTATGGGGACCCGTCCAACACATAGTTTCTCCATTTTAAGTATGTCAGAGTCGCTAAAAAAGGCTGCTGGAGGAATGATATTAAAAGCGGAGTTTGCTTCCTCCAGCATAGTCCAAACTCCTTTGGCCTCTTCACGACTTCTGACCACAGTTAAAAGTCTTTTGGCATTAGGAAAATTTTCTGGGTTTGTAATGTCCAGTTTACTTATCTGCTTCACCGCGTAGAGGTTTCGGTAGTCTTTTCTAACGTGATTTTTGGATATGGTCTCTATATTAGCCGTGATCTTACACACGTCTTTGCCCTGAAAAAAAGGGGGTCTTTTCTTTTTCTGGTCTTTCTCCACGGAGGGACTTCTTTGTCTTTTCTTTTCAGAAGTAGAAGGGCGAGGTGATGGAGGAGGGGGCATGTCAATTTTCATAGGGGAAGCGGGAGGGGAGTTTTGGGGTGTATTGTTTGGGGAGCAGAATGGAGACGGTTTAGGGGACGGTTTAGGGGTCTTTTTGGATGGGGAGCCTAGGGTTGTCAACTTTGGGTCTCTTTTTGGTACGTTTGCGGGAGAGAGGGGTGGCGCTTTACGGGGTGATCTTTTCTCTTTTGGAGGAGGGACAGGCTTTTCGGGGAAGAGAGATTCGGGGAAATCTAATACTTTTTCTTTTTCTTTTTTCTTCTCGCTTTGCTTGCGCTTTTCATCAAGCGAGTCCTTTATTTTTAGCAGGGCCTTAAACTTGTTGCCCCCCGGGTCTTTACTGGTCCTAATGTCTAGTATCTGCTCTTTAGTCAGTTTATCCGCGTACGTTTTACGAGGCGATTTAGAAAACGGTACCAGCGTCCATTCTCTCTTTTTAGGTGATTCCATCTCGGAGTTGAATTTTTTTTCGAATTCTTCTGTTGTGATTTCTTTAATCACTTCAATCTTTTTGCTTGTGTTTGGCGTTCTAGCCTCAGGTTCGAGGTGCCCAACAATCACCTCTTTAGGGTGTGTTGTGTTTGTCACATTTGTTTTGGTCTTTTTCGGACATGTGTAGGTTAAGTGACCTACTTCACTACAAATCCAGCAGGTCGGCCTCCTCCCTGTGACCACAATGGGGAGTTTTTCAGCTCCCGCTTCCAGGAAGTAGGGTATTTCGAGGAAAGCTTCTTTGTTTAAAAGGATGTCGAAGGACCAGGCTCCGTTGTACTGGTCCACCTCTATACCAGTAATATCACCGAATTTCAGGAGGTAGGCAGCTAGATATTCACCTGGGACCGCCCCTGGCACTTCGAAAATCGAAACAGTCGTTCTCCTCCGTCCTAGGTACTCCATTCTTAAAATGTATTCTTGTGTAATGATTTCTTTTTTAGTTAGTGCGACGCATTCTTCTTCTGTTTTAAACAGGGCGGCCCAGGTATTGTAGCCTCTGCATTTCGTTACACGATCCGCACGCATTCCTGCCGTTGCCAGTAATTTAGTTACAGTTTCCTTTGTTGACCTGATCAATTTTTTGGTCTTGCGATCTACCACAAAAAGTGAGATCGTTTTCTTGGCAAATTCCTGTAGCCGTGGTGCTTCTAACGTAACTCCTGTTTCTGTAACATATTGCAAACATTTCCTTGCTTCCGTTAAAAAGTTGTTAACGTCTATTTTAACTTTGGGTGGTTTTGCCCACCCATTCTTTTGTTCGCCACTTTTGTCCTCTTCCGACGGCACATTGCTGGCGGACGCCATGACCGACGGGTTAGAGAGGGGGGGGGAAATTAAAAAAAAAATAAGGTAAAAGTCCCGTTCAAAAATAACAGCAGGAAAATAACAACTTTAACAAATAAAACAAATTTAACACGGCAATAACAATAATAATATGTAAAACAATCGCAGGAAAAATAACAAACCAACGTGACGATCGGGAGCTCTGGTGTTTAATCCAGACCTGAGATCAAAAGGTCTATGGTTTATATAATGGATAGAAAAGTCCATTTGGAGGGTGATTCCCCTACACCATACAGCCACGATGAGTAAAATCTTTATTTGAAGGGATGAATAACAGAAGTTTGCAGATGCAATCAAGAATGTTCATTTGAACGCCGATTTTCCTAAATGTGTTTTCATTTTTTGATTTTCTTGTTTCTCTGCCGGATTAGTCGAAAGAATAGGGAACGCGGTTAAATGTCTTGCTTTTGATTCTAGCTTATGGTACCCAAATAATATTTTTAAAACGATTTAAATGAATACTATAATATAATATATATATCTGGTTCTGAAGATTCCCGAAAGAATGAAACACTAGTGTCTGTAGGTATTTAATTATTATAGTAAAAAATAATTATGACAGCCCCTTTAAGAAATTCGTTTCTTATCGTTGAGCACTTTTAGTTGAGTTAAAGTCGATCAATTTAGCTCTTATGCATAGATCATCGCATAACGATTAGATTACTCTCTGACTAACGTAAATGAACATTTAAAATGAAGATGTTAAAATTCAACGTTATTTCACGCGGTTAATGGTAGCCTAATGGATTAGCTCTCCGCTCATTGAGCCAGAGATGTCTCGTGTTGCGGGGTTCAAATCGTTCGACTGTTATTAATCGTGACACCCTGCACTGAAGATTCCCGAAAGAATGAAACACTAATGTCTGTTGGTATTTAATTATTATAGAAAAAAATAATTATATATATATATATATATGATTAGTTCTTTTTTCGGAAAAAGAAATTCAGAAGAGTGCTCAATGAAAAGTAAAATCCGAAAAATAAGAGCGTATATATATATTTTGTATTTTGTGTACAGAAACGTTATAAGATGAACGAAGTCACTAGTACCGTCGGTTTCCAGCCCGATAATTAGGACCTTTTTAGATATCCATATCAAGCTGTCTTCAGCCAATACTCATCTCTGTACAATTTTCTGTACACAAAATACTATATATATATATATATATGTGTGTGTGTGTGTGTGTGTGTGTGTGTGTGTGTGTGCGTGTGTGTGGGTGTGTGTGTGTTGGGGTGTATTTTATAGAGAGTTGAATCCATAATTATATAATAATAACGAATACGAAATCTGCATGAATAAAAATATATTAATTATATAATTCACAACAAGTTTGCGCACCATCTGGATAATATCAAATGAAATTGTCACTATGTTATTATTCATATTGAAAAGTTTGTTCAATTTATTTACATTATATACAAAAATAAATCATGTGCCCAAAAAATCTCTTATTTTAATAGTACCACCGACGTCTTCATTGGTTTGAATTTTCTTTTTTTAGTTAAATAGCCTTTGATTTATAATGATCCTCGCTTGACAAATCCGGCGTCTGATGGACACACACCTTTATCGTTTATCGATGGTAAAAGTGCAAAGGGAATGGTGATAATGTTTATAAAAACATAATTCCGCAGGCATAAAAGTTCGACCTTTTACTTGTACTATTCCCGTTTTGATAGCCCTTCAGCGTTTTGAGCTTAAAAATATATGTGGCTTTACATTTAAAAGGCCAGTTGGATATATATATACATATATATATATATATATATATATATATATATATATATATATATATATATATATATATTTACTTCTTGATGAAAATTATTCATATTTTCTGCTCTTTTTCTTTTTCACTTCTTTTTGTTTCTCTCTTTTTTCTTTCTCTCTTCCTCCCCTTCTCTATTATCCTTCTGTCTATGTCAATCTCTGTATATTTCCTTTGCAACCTTTATCTACTCTTTCCCTCTGTATACTCTTCCCTCTTTTTTTAATAAAAAAACATCATTGTCCAGCTTCCACTACTACTAAAATTATCTGTCTTTTATATCGGTTACTCATTCCCAGTGACGTCATCTAGAGTGCGTCTTAATGGATGAAAAGGCCGCATATACATCGCTAATACTTTAGGGTGATGCTATTTACTAAAGATATTTTTCTTTGTTATCATTTTTTCGATTCAAAGAATCTCCTCAGCGGGAATAATGGCAGATTTCCCGAGCCCAGTTTTGAAATGCCATAGGTCTTCAGGGGCTATTCTTTAAGAACCTAGAATACACTTTAAAAATACTTCCGAACGATAGGTTACGGATTCAAAGATAAATGTAAGCTTAGACTAAAGACTTGAAAAAGCCATGAACTTTATATTCATATATGTGTATAAATATTATGTATCCATCCATATATGTATGTAAGCATATGTATATATATACGCCATTCCATATGTTTATGTCTGCGTATACATTCAAATTTATATAATTATATATTGTTATGTCTGCAAATATGTGCATTTATCAGTATGCATATATGTGTGTACAAACAGATCAGTCAGTATTTATTAATATATTTGTATACGTATATATTGGTAGCGTATATACACGGACTGATCACGTTGACATACCGGTTCTCGACAGGTCATCAAAGTTAAGCAACATTGGGCCTGGCTAGTACAAGAGGGGTGAAGGCGCTTTATATGCTTTCCTCTTATCTCTGCATTGTTTCAGATCGTCCTTAACCTCCACTTGCCACTGGTATTTAACAATGTCGAATCAGAAAAGGTGTGGTTTGTGATTTCGCAACACTTGCTACAAAACTGTCATGTGCAGGCACCCTTACAGTGATTATCCAAAGGCTGTCAAGACTGAAGGAAAACACCTCCATATTGGTCAATATATATTATTATACATATGCATGCATATGTATCTCTATTTGTCTCACATATATGTACGCACATGTTTTTTTTTATAAACGCAGGCACGTATGTGTATATCTATGTATGTATGTGTCACTTGAATATGTATTCATTAGGAATAGATATGTATTTTATGTCCATATATATATATATATATATATATATATATATATATGTATAGATAAGTATAATGAGCATTGTATATATACGTGCATATATATACATGTAAGTATATGCAATAATGCCTATTATTTAAATATATATATAGTTAGATGTGTATATGTGTATATATATATTGATATATCGATATATATAGATATACGTGTGTGTTTCTAATTTGTTGACATTTGTGTTTATAAATAATTTTTACGTTTATCTTTTAAGCAAATAACCTATATCCCAAAGAATGCAATGCATCTTGTAAAAACTTATAAAGAAAGATTGTTGGTTAACAAATACAAGAAACATAGGATTGCCGCTCGTTTTATATGAAATAAAATGGGATCGACACTTTGATTATTTAGCGGTTACATCTATTGATTTACGCCTTTCCGCATCACTCAAAATAGCCGTAAAGCTACATTTTTAAACAAACTAACACAAGCATACAATGTACCATGAAATGAAAAATGATAAAATGCACGACAGATTAATTAAAAAAACAAAACAAATTTAACACTATACGAAATGAAAACGAAGAATCATATTCTTCCCAGTTTAATTGTTTTTTGGGGCTCGTCCAATATTGCATATTCAGAAGGTTTAATTTGGGAATATATACTACGAATAATATCTTTCTCACCACTAACTCTCACGCACATACACACGCACACTATATATATATATATATATATATATATATATATATATATATATATATATATAATGGAAATTACAATTGAATTTACCAAAATGATCCAAGATGGTAAAATTAAAGTAAATTATTAATATTAAAGAATTAATATTTATAAAATTATCTCACCCAGATATAAAAGCTCGATAAAACCAAAAGCACATCTTATTTTTCTTTTATTAATATTATTTTTTTCCTTATTTGAATCTTTTCTTTTTTCCTTGTACACATTTTTGTGAATCATTCCATGGATTTCTGTCTTTGGATTATTATGGATCATCTTCTTCCAATTACGGGATTTCCTTGGATTTTACTTGTACAAATGGAAATTCTTTTAACTTTCTTGAAGTTTTACATTTGGATTTTACCGTCACTGGATTTTTTATCTTCCACCAGACTATCCATTCATGTGTAATCACCTTTTTCTTTACCATATTCCATCTGCTTAACTTATTTTGTTTTTAAGTAAGATCTTTGACTTACTTGTTGTTTCATCAAATACTTCTGCATGCAAAATCCCATCCCGCATTTTGGTAATTCCTACCCTCTGATGAGAAGTAGTGTATTTCTTCGAAACTCCGCGGATTAAGGACTATCCATTTATATAGTGTTACTTTTCAGATTAAATATGTTTTTAACTCATTTCAAAGTGTTTTTTAACATATTTTATTAACTGTTTGCATATATATATATATATATATATATATATATATATATATATATATATATATACTAGTAGGCCGTCGTATGTATTTGTATATTGTTATTGGACTCGAATATATAGTAATGATGAAAAAAGGTTTTAAAACATAACTCGTGCGCCCTTATCGATAATCGAAAACAAAACGTTTAGCTTTTTGCTTTGATGTTAATACCTGAGATATGAAGGCATGTGTGCTGCAAGACTAAAAATTAAAACATAAAACAGTAGCTATTACGTTACACATTCATATTTGTTATGGTGCCGTTCGACCAACTCATGCAACTTTCCATTTCTTTAATGTTCACACTTTTGCACCCATTTTACTTGTCTTAACCTAAAGTGTAAAGTTTCGCACGTATCTGAATATCCTATACATAATTTTTTTATGTCTGTAGAGCGAAAAACTAACAGAGAAGTTTGGTAGGAATTTTTTTAAAGAAATATATATATATATATATATATATATATATATATATACTCATACATATATAAATATGTATATATATATATATACATATGTATATATATATATGTATATATATATATAAAAGGGGTTTGTGTCAATTACAAAATTTTGTACGCAATATATAATGCGAGTATAAATCATGTAGAATATCTGCTAGAATATAAGTACACATACTTGTAAGCTAAAGTTGATTATATCATTAAAAAACTGCTAAGCGTAAGAGTTGATTAATTAAAATGAATGTCTACATGAATACGAAAATTAGTATGATCTATATCGGTTGAATGCAATGTAACGAGCCATATATAACAAAGTTGTATTTCCTTTTAAAATAGATAGAAAAAAGGATTTTTAATATGAATATCAATACACAAAAAATTATAGTAGGATATTTATGCATATATATATATATACATGATTTTAAATAATTATTTTTATACGTAAAAGCAGTGATTCGTTAGCTTTTTAATCATTAGCGTAAGCGATTACAATTCTTACTCCTCGGAAAATTGGAACCGAGCCTCCGAATAACGTTTGACTTCATTTTCTAAGCCGTTACTTCAGGCCGCTAGACCATCGTATCAGGAGTGAAGGCAATTAATTACATATACGTTAGTCTAGAGTAATAAACGAGAGGAAGTCGTGATCGTAGCATAAAAACGCTACATTGTTGTATATTGGGGTATATATATATATATATATATATATATATATATATATATATATATATATATATATATATATGTATATATATATATAAAGGGTGTCCATAAAGTTCGTGTGCATTTTAAAAAAAGTATAACTTTATTTATATTTGCGATAGACATAATCTGTAAAAAATGTTATAAAGTTTCATGTATCTAGTTTTAAGTATAGTTATTTAATAATTTTTCCCCATAAAATTCGTAACAATTTTATGATAAGTAAAAAATAAGTAAAAATATTTTCTTTTGTTTTTCAGAATCAAGTTCATCCCATGGCTTCAACTGAGGAAAAAGTAAATTGTGTCCTTTGGTTGTCTGAATTGAAATCTACTATTGCTGTACAAAGAAAGTTTAGAATTAAATACAATAATAAAGTGCCTCATAGGAACACCATTGTTTAATGGATGAAAAAATTCAAAGAGACAGGCTCTGTCCATGATAAACTACGGTCTGGAAGGCCATGTGTCAGTGGCGAAAGTGCTGCTTCCATAGAAGAATCCTTTACTGCAAGTCTAAGAAAGTCTGTAAGACGGGCATCATTAGAGCTCCGACTGCCAAAGTCTACTGTGCGTAAGATTCTGCGGGCAAAACTTTATATGTAAGCTTAAAAAATTCAATTATATCAACAGTTGTTAGAAGAGAATTATTATGCATGGCTAACATTCTGTCACCAGTTCAATGAAAAACTTTGCAATGATGATACATTTGTGAGTAATTTACTGTTTTATGAGGAAGCAACATTTCATATTAGTGGCAAGGTCAACAGGCATAATTGCCGAATTTGGGAAACTGAAAACCCAAATGAAACTGTTGAACATAAAAAGGACTCTCTTAAAGTTAATGTATGGTGCGCTTTGGGAATAAATCAAATCATAGGGCCATATTTCTTTTGAAGATCATGTTATTAACAGTGACAGCTACTTAGATATGTTGCAGAATTACTTTATTCCGCAAATTAAACAATTAAACTTGAAAGATGATACAGTGTCTCAACAAGACGAAGCTCCTTGTCACTTTGCTCGGCGTCTTAGACAGTTTGTAAATCAGGAATTTCCTTACAGATGGATCGGAAGTGGTGAACCATTTCATTGCCCTTCACGTGCGCCAGATTTGACTCCATTAGATTTTGTTATGGGGAAATGTGAAAAAAATTGTGTATTCAACCAAACCTAGTTCATTGGAAGATTTGAAAGCTAGAATAACTAATGTGATATCAGGCATTAATATAACTCACGTGGCAAATGTTTTTCGTGAACTGCAAAATCGTATTACCCTTTGCATTGCGTGAAAAGTTAAATAAAATTTCAATAAAAGCTTAAAAAACTATAGATTTACTTCTTTCAAATCCATTTTACGGATGATTTCTATTGCAAATATATATATATATATATATTTGGGGGTGAGTTGTACATAATGAGTCTCGTATTTTGTTAACACGTCGTCTATTTGTGTTCATGTGTTCAGTGCCTATTTTATGTCTGTGATGTCTTAAATGTAATCATGTATTTCACAAAAACTCAAACAATCAATTTGTTTAATATTTACATTTAAAATTTATTGCTAAATATATCTTTCTCTATTCAGTATAGGACACACTTGTGTTTTCCTCATTATACTTCACTGGTTACATTACCTCTGGAAAATAACAACCCCAAAGTAATATACATACATATATATATATATATATATATATATATATATATATGTGTGTGTGTGTGTGTGTTTTGGGTGTGTATGTGTATGTGTGTGCGTGAGAGAGTGATAGTGTATATGTGTAGGTATATATATATACGTATGTATATAGATAGATAGATAGATATAGATAGTTAGATAAATAGATAGATAGATATAGATAGATAGATATAAATATCTTGGAACTTAAATAAGTAATGCAGAATATATAAATATATATAATTATTTCCACAGCTATGTTATATATATATATATATATATATATACATACATATATATATATGTGTGTGTGTGTGTGTGTTTTCTTGTATATAAGTGTATGTGCTCTTGTATAGGTGGGTGTGTGCGTAACTATATGGAGGCAAAGGAAACGAGGTTGCGTGAGAGAGAAAAGATGGACAGCGATAAAAGAATGAGAGAATAATCCGTCGATTATTAATTGTATGCTGAGGTTTTTGGTTTATTTACTTGGGGACAGCATATTTACTCGTTTTATTTCAATACGTTTGCGAATGATCATTGTCAACTTATTTAATCCCCTCTGCATTTTTTTTTCTGTTCATAATATTCGACAGAAAAGAATAAAGCCAAAGAGAACTTTATCGATTCGATTCTTCAACATAATTCAAATGTTATTTCCCCAGGGAATTTTTGCGTAGTTTTTACTTTTTAGGAATGCTTGATTTATATGTAATTTTCTCGTTTAATTAATACCCTTTTCGGGGAGAAGAATAAGAGGTTAAGACCTATATTAAACTCGGACTGTCGATTCAGTCAGTCAATAAAAAACATCTTAGATTCTTCATCAAATCAGGAGATAACAGAGACTTCCCTGGATTTGATTATTTTCACTTGCTTCTTGCTTACTGATTTGTTATTTATTAACTTTGGACAGAGTAGTATTTTTATTTTTGTACTTTACTATTGCTTATCTGAAGAGTTACTTAGTTGTCAGAATATTCGTGTGCATGCGTTACAGGAAATGGAAGTGATATAATTGAAAGAACTGTCGCGTTCCGATGAACATCTTGGCCTGGAAGCGAGGCATGCTTCAAAGGAAAACAGATGAGGAAGACGGCAGTGTATTACAAGACTTTGAGATGGAAATTGGAATGGTAAAGATAAAAGAGTAATAGAAAAGAAATAGAGAGAGAAGACAGACGGAGAAAAAAAAACGTGAGAAAAGATTAATAGTAGATTGTGAGGCTAAATAAGAATATGAAAAAGAAATGACGAAACATATCTATGCCATCAGAAGAAGAAGAATCCCCACATAAAGAGAAAGAGGACAAAAAAAGAAGAATAGCAGAAATGGAAGACATAGTAGTACAAGCAGCTGAAAAAGAAACATATAATTGAGAAATTTAAAACAATGAATATGAAGATGAAGAGAATAAAATTGATTAAAATAGTGCAGGCTAAGGAAGAGAAAAAAAACAATAGAAGGATTTTTTAAAGCTAGAGAGAATGGATGGAAACAGTGTATCAATAGACGAAGAATATAGAAGGAAACGAGATTAAAATATAAAATCGTGAGAATTGTTAAGCAAAAACAAACAGAATAAAAAGATGAAGATGTCGAGAAAATAGCAGAAGTAGTGAATAAAATATGAATGGTATATAAAAGAAATAATGAAAAAGTACTGTATGTAAAGGAAAAACAAAATAGAAAGCATTAAAAAATAGGATAAAAAGTGGAAGAACAAAAACAAAGGACGACTGTATGGAGAAGCAGACGAAAAATTGAGGGTGCAGTAGATGAAGAAAAAGGCGTTTGATTCAAATAAAAAGATAACGAGGAAATACATTAAAAAATGATGTAGAGAGCGGGAGAAAGATGAGAAAATATAGGAGGAGATTAAATATTGAGTAAAAACTAGAACACGAACACGATTTTTAGAGGATTAGTGTAAGGAGAAAAAAGGAAAAATATACGGAAAAATAGAAAAAGAAATAATAATAATAATAATAATAATAATAATAATACTAATAATAATAATAATAATAATTACAATAAAAATAACAATAATAATAATAATTACAATAAAAAGAACAACAACAATAATAATAATAATAACAATAACAATAACAAAAACAATAATAACAATACCAATAACAGTAACAATAGTAATAATAACAATAACAAAACCACAATAATAATAATAACAATAACAAAAACAACAATACTACCACTACTACTTCTACTACTACTACTGCTACTACTACTACTACTACTACTAATAATAATAATAATAATAATCCCGAAAACTTTGAAAACGAATAAGATGAATTGAAATCAGAGGAATGGCTGGAAAGATAGAACGGAGGACAATAATGAAATAAGCTGAATTGTGAAAGAAACTCCTTGAATGCAGAGACTAATACACATGATCAACATGAGCGGACCAGAAAAACTGCTGCAGAGGTTAAACCTTAAGGAGTATTACATGGAACAAATAAACATTGAAACTGCATATACTTAACTTCTCTATTCCCTGCCAACATCCTCTCAGTGTATAATAACCGACCCCAGTAAATAGCCGAGAAGGTTCAATGAGGATAGAAAGACGAGAAAAGAGCACGGACACGACCTCAACAAGACAAGTGTTAAACGAACTGGGAACCTGGGGAGTTTTATTGCCACTCATATTACTGTGGAGATCAATGGCTGCCGCCAGGAGAAATCAATAGTAAGTGGCTATTGCGATAACGCAGATGTATTTGCAAATGTTATCGAAAAAGGTGGAGAGTACTAGAAATCTGGGAGAATACCACAGGGTATTGTTAAGGAGATAGCTTTGATGACCTGTGTGAAAGCTTCCTGTGAGCCAGTAATAAGAAAAAAAGTTTAAGAGATGTTCGGGGTTGTGGAATGAGCAAAGGGAAGAATAAGAAAAAGGATACAAAAAAAATGAAGAAACTGAATAGAATATGAAAACATAATAGCACACAAACGATGAAAGCAAAATTGATTTTAATCACGAGAAACAACTGCATTAATGAAAGATAAGTAATATGTGAAACTATAGGCAAATGAAGAAAGCATGTAAAATGATATTAATGTAGAAATTTAAAAGGAGAAATAAGAAAAAGGAGAAAAGATGCTAATAATGGAATAGAATAAGCAAGAAGATTTTGAATATAATAAGGAAAAAGGAGGGAGCATATTAAACTTCATGCCGAAAGGACCAAAAAATGAAGTGATTAAAATCATGAGAAATAAGTCAATGAATGAAAATAAAAAATAACGAATATGCTAATATGTAAAACTATGAGACAATCGAACAAAACATGTAAAATGTAAAATTAAACAAAAAAAGGATCCTGAAGAAATTGCAAAACAGTCTACGCACATATCTAATGGAAATGTGATTCAGAAGATTCTTAGATGTCGGTTTAACAAAACAAAGGCCCCAATAACCTAGCATAAGCAGTATGCCCAACAACATAAGGTAAGGAATTTTTTGCCATAGTTGACTTTATTGTAGAACTATACAGCTACAACGACATAAATTCTTAAAACGAGTAGATAGTCGATGTTGACGCTGTGGTTTCTTTCCCATACAGTTAAATACATCATTGCTCCCAAAAAATTAACATAATATTTGGTTTTGAGATGGAAGACTAGCTGCTAAGGGGACAAATTAGAGTAATTAGATTATTGCTGGCACGTTAAATCCACTACGTGGAAGCTACATTGATCAGTAAGGTGTCAATATAATTAAACTTTACTCTAATAATTTTAGGATTACAAAAGAAAAATTGAATTTACCAAAGATACAGACAATAAGCATAAAAATAGCATTAAATCAATCCCCGAAAAGGTAGGGTAATACTGCTAGTATTGAATAAAACAAGGAGAGGAAACAGGCATATTACATTTCATGTCGAAATAACGAAAATAATTTTTTAAAAAAGCAACAGGAACGAATTAAAGAAGAGGAATAGAGCACGCAGGGAAAATGAAATTGCAGAAAAAAAGAGCAATGAAAGTATAAGAAGAATAAGTACGACAAAAAGGGAAAGCGTAAAGAAACGAGAGAAAAGGAGAAGAAAAAATACAAAAAGAAAATAAAAAGAATGTATATGCAGAAAGATAAGAACCTAATTGACTGGCTACATAATAATAAGGATCAATAAAAAATAGATATATGACATATAAAAATGCTCATAAATATAGACGATTGATTACCCCTAAATTTTTTACTCGATATAATCGATCTGGAAACAGAAGTATGAATTATCAAATTCCCGATACATCCGTCGCTGACCAATAAAAAAAAACGTAGTTAAGAATCGGACTGTGTCGATCGATAAATGCTGGAAAAATTGTAAATAATAGTTTCACCATCATGTCCTCTCGGTACATTGATTAGTAACGTGCGTTTGCTACCATATTCATAATTTCATATCGAGACTGATCACACACACAGACACACACACACAGACACACACACACACACACACCCACACACACACACACACACACACACATATATACATATATATATATATATATACATATATATTTCCGTGGAAATATATGTTATTTCCTTATAATATATACCAATCCATATGTAAGAAGTTCAATATACTTAGAGAGAAATATAGTGAATGAATGACTAAAGTCTATATTCTATATATAATCGAAACATATAAGGTATTTACAAATTCTCTTCCAATTTTCGGATTTTAATCATGTCAAATCGCATTTTATTTCCTTTTAACGGATAGATTGTTGCTCTGTCTTCTGATGAGTTAAGGGCAAAATAGATTCTTTGGTTGATACATTCATTACGTGATTGATTTTAAGAATCAGACTGTGTTAATCGATAGATACTGTCAAGAATTGTAAATGTCAACAGAATTAAAAGAATAAATTATAAGATAGCCAACATCATGCATTTTGGAATAAATACTTTTTTCATTCATTCAATATATATATATATATATATATATATATATATATATATATATATATATATATATATATATATGTATTTATGTATGTTGGCAATTTAGTTATTTTTCGCTTTATAAAAAAATGTGTTTTTAAAATGTATTTGTTATATTGTCCTTTTCCAAATTAAAATGCAAAGGTTTCTATCGAAAAGGTATTGAGAATCTTATTGAACATTGATTTAATAGTTGTAAGTTCTTATATTACTTTAAGAAAATGTAGATTAAAAAACGGCAAGAACTTAGTTTTAAACCTTATATATCTATCTATCTATCCATCTATCTATCTATATATATATATATATTTATATATATATATATATATATATATATAAATGTAACTCTTGGTTCGTTCGTAATTAATAGTCTAAATAACCACTGGACGGATGGCTTCCACATGTTGGTATAATATGTTTACGGTACACATGCGTGTTTCCATATATCTCTTTGTAATTATAACATTATACCTAATTTTTCTATAATAAATATTTGGTTTTCTTTGTACGGATAGGCCCTTTTTTCATTTCGGGACAATTATTTTACACCGCGTATCATCACGTGACATCACTAAACGGAACTTTTATGTACCAAATTGACTTTTTTCGATTAAAAATGTAATTATTTCTCTTTCGTTAATGTATATATTTTTTTAATATTTCTTGTTTTATATATATGAAGTACAATTGTTGAATTTTATTTTCTTGATTATATTTGTTTGAGAGAAGCACAATAAAAAAAAACAATTAAAACTGAGCGAAATTTAAATTTCCATTCCACTTTTACTCTTTATGAATATTAAAAGAAAAATTACTAAACATTTATTAATAATGCCTCACTTTTACAGACATTTGTTTTTAAATTTCTTTAATGACGACTTTTATCGACCTTTTTTATAGCATTTGCGGATGGGATGCGGACATTTGTTTTAATTTCTTTTTAAATGACTTTTTATCGACTTTCTTTTTTTAATAGCAATTCAGATGGGTAAAAAACGGAAAAAAGTAAGTAAACCATTTACTGATAATTCTCACTTTTACAAATATTTTTAACAAATAAATCTTATCAAAGTCAAGATACCGAGAAATTAAAGCCTGTATACATAAAAGACAAGAGCTCCTAATATACTGAGAAGACCTAACAACAAATGAAAGGCAGTCAATTTAACGCATAATTTAGTAAAAGTTTAAATGTACAGTTAGGCAATTGTAAGTATAAAAATATTAAACTTTTTATGGCTACTTTAAAGAATACCATTAACCCAAGTATACATATGAAAAATTAAATAAAATAAAAAGACCTAGAAATTAAAAACTTCTATAAGATATGTTAAACTCTGATACCAGATACATTGTAACCAAAGCTAAAATAAAATAACAGCATATGGGATTCTGATTAATAAAAATATAAGCGTATAAAAAAGATATATATATATATATATATATATACATAATAAATAAAATAAATATATATATCTATATAAACGTATAAAATATATATAAACAATATAAAATATAATAGAAGGAAAAGATCACGAGTTACCTCCCCTCAACTAAAATAAAAAAGAAAAACATGTTAAAAATTAATAAGATAGATTAATTACCCCCCTTGGATTAACTAAATCTAACAAATCAGACCGGAAACCATGGGGATTAGAAACAAAATAGGACAGCACACATTTACTAAAAATGCATTAAATAACAAATTTAAAAAATAGAAAATTAATATTAAAATAGACATAAATATACAGAAATAGAGATACGCTATAGTTGAATAAAAAATGAGCATCATTTTAAACAATAAATTTGGCCCTAATTTTCCTTAGACAGAAACAACATGGCTGATGAGAGTCTAGCATTATTTACGATTTACCATTAACTGGTCCTCCTTATGTTGGGCTTGAAACCGACGGTACCAATGTTTTTCAGTCCTTCTGTACATTTAAATAAATAAATATAATTGTATCTCATATCGAAAAAGTTTTTTTCTCTCTAATCGAGGACTTTGTTGGAATTCTTTTCCCAAAATCAGTAAACCAAAATAGCGCCCACCAGGAGTTACGGTAGAACACTGTTATACCGGCGGCATTCTAGAAAAAGGAACCCCGGATCACAGAAGAATCTCCTGCTTACACACCTTAGCAAAAGACAAGATAAGAAAAATGGAAAAATGCACCTGGGAATACTCCAATAAGAGCATCCCAACCATCAGTGACCAGCTATACACGGAGATCCTCCCAACAAAAATTGAAGAGATCATCAAGAGCATGAGATGGAAGGTTTTATATGAGGTGAGCAATCAGGGGAAGACAGAAAAAATTACTTTGGGTTGAAATCAATTTAATACTCAGTAAAACTAGACGAATTAGATAAATTTAAAAAGGACTTCTTAGACATTAGTCCAGCATTAGAGTTTACATACAAGCCAAACAAATTCCAGAAGTCTTTTGCTAACGATATAAATAAATTGAAAAGGAATAACGACACAATAGTATTCTCCGATAAGACCAAATATTTATATAGAATGGCTAAAACAAAGACATTGCAACTAACATTAATCTCTATTTACGACAAATACCAAATAGCAAAAAAGAAACGTACAGATCAATAAACATCGAGGGCAGAGAAGTAGTTACGAAATTAGGCATAGAATATAGAGCAAACCGCCTAGCAAAGAGAAAAGCCTTTGTAACTTTAAAAGACCACGAGGAAAATTTCACCAAGAACCCATCCTACAGACTTATAAACCAAGCTAAAACGAAATAGGATTATCCAGTAAAGCTACAATAAAAGAAATTGTCAACAATATAAAAAGTAAAACCAACCTCAACCTATTGGGTAACACACAGTAAGTGCTAAAACGGTTTAATAATATAATCGACCCACATAGATACAAATTCACTCAACTAGATATCACAGACTTTTACCCCTCCATTACGAAATCCATACTTGAAAAAATCATTCAATTTTGCATCAAAATGCAAAAAATAGCAATATAGAAATAGAAACCATCATGCATGCTAGGCCAACCCTCTTATTCTATGAAGGGAAGCAAAGACAAAATCACACCCAGAAGACCCATTTGACGTGGCAATGGGGTCATACGATAGTGAAGTTATCTGCGACTTAGTGGGCCTATTCCTACTAGAAACCCCGAACAACAATTCTCAGATCATACTTTCGGCCTATATAGAGACGATGCCCTTTGTCTCTCACGCGATCACAACGGGACTAGCCTAGATAAGCTTAGAACAGATCTAACCAAAATATTTCATGGGATACTGATTGATTAATTAAAATATATATAATAAATAATATATACATATAAATAAAATATATATAAAAATATATAAATATAAAATATAATATAATAAAAAGAAAAGAATCACGAATTATCTCCCCTCAACTAAAATAAATAAAGAAAACAGGTTAAAGAATTAACAGGTTAGATAAATTACCTCCCTTGGACCAACTCAAACAAACAAATCAGACCGGAAACCACGCCGATTAGAAACAAAATAGGACAGCACACATTTACTAACAATAAAATATAAAATATCATATAAAAAAGGAAAGAACCACGAATTACCTCCTCTTAACTGAAATAAATGAGGAAAAAAGGTTAAATATTAATAAGATAGATTAATTACCTCCCTTGGACTAACTAAAACTAACAAATCTGACCAGAAACCTTGCGGATTAGAAATAAAATAGGACAGCACGCATTTACCCCAAATGCATTAAATAATTTAAAAAAAATAGAAACTTGATATTAAGATAAAATATACAGAGATGGGTGTAAGCTATAGTTAAATAAAAATGAGCATGATTATAAACAATAAATCCGGTCCTGCTTTTCCTCACAGAGATCAACATGACTGACGAAAGCCTAACATTATTTAGGATGTAACATTAACTGGTCCTCCTTATGTTGGGCTTGAAACCGACGGTACCAATGGTTTTCTCACCTTCTGTACATTTAAATATATATATATATATATATATATATATATATATATATATATATATATATATATATTATTTCCCGTTTACTATTTTTTCTCTTTCTCTTTTTCTTTTTTTCCGTTTTCTTTCCCTTGACATTTTTCATTTCCTTTCGTTGTTTGCTCCTTTGTTCCTTTTTCGTTTTTTGTTGTTACCTTTGTTCCTTTTTCGCTATTCTGATATAAATCTTAATTATCGTATTTTTATCAGTCTTTTTCACGTATATTAAACACAGGTTTTTTTTTGTTATTCTTTATGACAAGTGATTAGAACTCCTGATGACCTGTTGTATTGCTGAAGTCCTTAATGATTTTTATTACGTACTTAATATTTGTGTAAGCAATATTGCCTGAAGAGGCCACATGGTACTTGTAAAGGTTATGTTCGCAATATTTATAAATGTGTAGTGACATGTAAATGATTGTGTAAAACAAATAAAATATTATATATTTATATAATATACATGTATATAAATACACATTTTTTTTTTTTTTTTACATTTCTGATGATTTCCTAAATTAACAAGCATATTTTTGGTCTTAGCTGATAAAAATGTGTATCATGGCACTGAGTGAGTTTCTATCGTTCATTTCTTCAGCGCTTTATAAAGAATACCTATTCTGGAAAAAGTTATTCCCTTGATCACCTCTTTCAAACAACTAGGAAAGAATATAAAATCAAAAAGACAAAGCCACTCCCAAGATTACGAGATCGCCACTGCTCAAGAAAAGGTTTACTAAAAAAACAAATGCAACAATGTCGGATTTATCAGCTGATATATATATATATATATATATATATATATATATATATATATATATATATATATATATAATACAGTGGACTTTATTGCTCCTTTTCCTACTAACTTTTAATAGATTATATATATATAAGTATATATATATATATAAGTATATATATATGTATATATATATATATATATATATGCGTGTTTGTGCGTGGTTATATGTATGCGTTCGTGTGTGTATGTGTGTCTTGTGGATGTACGCATTTTTATGATATATCTATGCATACACATCTTTTTGTTCAGACGCTCTATGGTTTTAACTAAAATTCTGATGGCCCAATGTACCGAATGTATATTAATAAATATGTTCTTAGTATTTAAAAAAGAAACTGTCAACTTTAAATGTAGCTCCAAGTTATATATATATATATATATATATATATATATATATATATATATATATATGTATATATATATATGTATATATATATATATATATATATATATATATAAATTACAATAAGTTTAGCAAGGTAATCAAAATGATAAGCTTAAAATATATTATAAATATTAAGAGTTAATATTTATAAGTATATATATACACACACACACACACACACACACACACACACATATATATATATATATATATATATATATATATATATATATATATATAAACTCCTTGCACCAACAAAACCACGCGTTACTTTTTGTAATAAAAGTTAGCTTCTGGAATGAACGGATTGTCAGTTTCAGCGAATAAGATTTGGTGGAACGTGAGATGGAATCATTTATTATTTTTGTATCGGGAAATCGAAGTATTATGTTATAGCGATGAGTATATCACCCAGTCCATAAGGATGAACACCCATATGCGTAGGAAATGTAGACATCTTCCCGATGATGACTGGAAGCGGTAAGATTACTTGGGATTTAGAGGGGAAAATACTAATTACTTCCTCTAAATATGGTTTCGATTGTGATCAGGGCGTTGCATGTTGAAATCTAGAATTTTATTATGACGACAACATGTGGCATAAATGACGTTCAAAAGTTACTAAAGATGGTCGATAATAATGTAGCCATAAGTAATTTGTATGTGGCATCTGTTGTTGCAGCCCTACAGTAATTCGTTACAGAGGTGGTTTCGCAAGCAAAATATCTATAGAAGATGAATATATGTACAAACATGAAACTTTATATATAGAGCATTCAAACCCACGCTGGACTTTATATGTATTCTTTAGCCGAGGATAATTGGTGCAATAGGGTGAAAAATTATAAAAAAAAAAAATAGAATGCGTCAGGTAAATGTCGAACGACGGCATTACGAATATGCATGTGTAACGTAATAGTTATTAGTTCAGGTTTTGACGTTTAGCCTTGTATTTTTCATAGCTCAGACATTTTGATTATAAAAAAAAATAAATCCTAAGCTAAATATATATATATATATATATTAATGTCAAGTCATGTCATATGCTACTGGCACCATGTAACCCAGTACTACCTGCCTCATGGTCGGTTCCCCCACCAGTCTTGTTTGGTGAGGAGGTGGCTAGTCTCCCTGAAGGATTAAAATCAACACCTTCCAAAGGGCGAATGAACCCTTTTTCGGGGTCGACGGCCAACTAGCACCGGGTGTGTTTGTGTGTATGTATGTGTGTGTTGGGGTGGAAAGGGATCTCGTAAACTGTGGTGAAGGCAACCCTTCTAGGGCAAACAAATCTCTGATTTAAAAAACAATAAAGCGGGGGGCCAGTACCTGTATAAAGCTGGTATGCAGTTTAACTTGTTGCTGGCTATCTCGCTCTTGCTTGTTGCTGGATCTCAACATTTTGAACCGAGAGAGAGAGAGAGAGAGAGAGAGAGAGAGAGAGAGAGAGAGAGACTTAGCTGTCGTACAAAGCTAAGACTCTGTAACATCATGTGTGTATATATACTCTCTCAGGCCTTTGTCTATAAAATGGTCCTGTGGCGATGGAAAAATTGTGGTGCGTGGAGCCTTGAAATGCTGGAAGCATGTAATAATTAATATCAATGACCGTCTTCAGTATCATGCCTGCTTGAGCGTGTGAATTCACCAGTAGGACTAAAGGGGGGAGTCATTTTTGGGCTCATGGACATTAAGTGTCTGAGGGAGTTGCACTCGTCTGACAAGACGGTGCAGTCATATATATATACATGAGAGAGAGATGTATATAAAACAAACTATAGGAATTAAAAGTTACATATAATCTGAACAATACGGAGAGCAGAAGTGTGTTCTACTTTTTCTTATTGATATGATAATGTGATAAAACTATATGTAATCTTTATTCGTCATCTCTTTTTTTGATATAATTGTTCATCCCCTTAATCGTGTTGAGCTTTATCTATCTTTACATGTTTGTTTTATTTGCTATATATTATTTTCTCGGCGTCATTTTGTATGTGTGTGAGTGTGTGATAAAAATCAAACTATTATTTATCTATTAGTCAACGTATCCTCTTTCTTTCAGAAAATTCTAATGATAGTTTATTCGCAAAAAATATATAAGCAAATAACTTCAAAATACCGGTTGAAATTGTAGTGTACATAATGCTTTCTTGCGTTTTGTTTTCTTTCTTTTTGAGGTCATTATCAAAAGGCTCTGAAACTATGACGTAAAACAATTCTTTAACAGCATTAATATATCTACTATCATCTTTGGAACTATAAATTCGCATAAATTAATAATATAATGGATGTGTCTTTTTTTACACTAGTGTTGACTGTATTCTTTATCTTACCGCATGAATTAGTAACATAATTACACCATTAATATAAAGATATTACACTATGAACCAAATTTGGAAAAGTTAAAATACTAGAAGCTAATTGCACAACAAAAAAACAGCAATCTAGGATTAAAATTGTTGCTGTTAAAAATGGGAAAGAAAATACTATATTATTCTTGTATGTAAACAAAATTCTAACCTGCAGAAAACAGTTTTCTTTTAATCCTCCAAACACACTGGTCTTCTACGGTCTGCTATTGAGATTTCTCTAGTCGAGTCTTTCAGACAACTCGTTTATTTGCTTCCCAACCCGATAATGATTCCATATGGAATCGACAACCTTCGTGACTTGCCGTCTATGGAAAATAAATTACTATATATTTTGTATTTACATGACACGAAGTGTTAGTACTCATATTAAAACAAACAATTGTTAGCTGTGCTGAGGAACACAATGCATTTCCTATTAACTATTGATTATTGGACTATTCAACTAATTGAGCGGAAACAGTAAATCAAGAAACATCATTTGTTAGTTTTTTTTCTGATACTTATAATAATCGACTCCAGTCTTCTATAATCACAAGTCATTGTTCAAAGATAATCGTTTTTAAGTCAATATTTGTTGGCAAGATGTGTTTTGTTTATTCTCGAATTCCTTAATGGGTATCAAATTGTATAGTAACCCAGTCGATTTAAGACCGGCCAATATTTTTTGCGAACAATCTCCGATCGTAAATAGAGAAACAGCTGAGTAAAAGTATTCGAGGAGACACATTTCAAATAGAAATTTCTGGGGTGATATGTTGGTTAAAGGCGGTCGTATTATGAGTAAATATTCCATCGCCGGTTAAATAAAAAAAAGTTATATTTGGTGCTACTACTCATGGACCTTTATAGACCGGGAACAAAATTGTGTTCATCGGCTGATAGTTAATTTCCTCGTCTAATTAAAAAATTAAAAATGCTCAAAAGTGATTTCCTTGTCTAATTATGGTTTATATTTTATTTCTCACAGAAAATTTTTTTTAGTTACTTTCTAGTCTATCATTATTTCCACTGAATGAACCCGTCTTTCATTAATTACCGGGTTCCTCCCATTAACATATTCTCATAAAAAAATTGTGGTCTATGGGAACGAGAAAAACATGTCTCCTTACATGTACCAAGCCATAAGGCGGAAATCCTATCGCATAACTTTTTCAAGTTCTTTCTATGTATGAAACACAATTCTATGACTTATCTCTTTGCAGAATAAAAATAGTATTCGTTAATACACTTGTAAAAAGAACTTGTGTAAAACTGTCAAACAATTAACTAAACCTTTTTCAGTTCATTAATTTATTTTATTGTGGACTATTATCCTCATCGTTGTTGTTGTTGTTGTCGTTGTTGTTGTTGTCGTTGTTGTTGTTGTTGTTGTTTTTGTTGTTCTTGTGATTGTTTCAGGACGTTTCGGTCAACTATTCCTCTGACCTTGGTCAGGGGGTAACCGGGAGAGGATAGGAACCCCGTATCTCTTAACTGCATTCTCAGCAATTACTGCCTTTCCATAGTTGCTGTCGTCTCAACACGATGATAGTCCGCAATAAAAATAAATAATACTAATCTCGATGAATTCCAATTAAAATAATATTATTCAGTTCATTGAAAATGTTAATATTTTTATAGTTTTCTTAATCTTATGGCTTACCAACAGTCAAATTCATTGACCTACAGTCAAGTGTTGCTTTTTAACTTCAGAATTGGCGATAAATAATAAAATAACATCCATTTAAATTCATGAGGCAATCCGACTAAGTGTGATGCTAACGGCAATTATATAACATTGTAAATAGCACGTATTTTTTTGGGGCATTCTTCATTTATTTATCTCACCATTTGTGTTAAAACTTATTATCAAATACACAAAACTATGGTGATCTTATTTCAACGTGAGGTGCAAATATAGAGTCGAGTATTGCAAAAAAGGTGGTCATCCAGAGCGGATGACGAGATAATAAAACTCATCCAGTGATATTTAATATTTGTTCATTTCTTATATAATTCATCAGATTTAATTAGATTATGCCCTAAATAATATTTCGTGAACACAGCGGACTAATTTTCATCAGGTAACACAGAGGATTCGTGTTTGTCAATTAGTTTCCTCGAAAAGCTTTGGTGAAAATATGATTTTCATTATAGCATGAGTATAGGTCGTCTGCCTGTTTATGGCCAGCAGCAAATATTCTATAACGGCAGTTATTATGTTTTTTTATTCTATTAATTTTCTTATTGTATGTTCACCTAAACAATTTTTTCACATCAATTATACGTCGTAATTATATCGTAATATAACCAAATACGCCTGCTTTCTCACTTTGACACACTAAAATGAAATTACGTAGTCTTTTTTTTTGATAAGTTTCACTGCCTTATATCACTTTATAACACCGACTATTTCGTTGTATTTGCTAGCATGTATATTGCGTAACCATCTAATATCACATTAATTTATATTGTGGTATATTATATCTGAAATATCTTTCCTTTTAAATGTGGAGAAAACTGGCATGTAAAAAGTACCATTAATCGTTCCCATCGTCACTTTTAAACGCTGATCTTCAAAGGAAATAGACTCTAATGGAATTGGTTTTCTTTCTTTGAGGTTGATAAATTCAAATCTGAAAATCACAAAAAGATCCAAGCCAACTTAAATTGTCCGTGTATTATGATTTGTTGTTCCTCTCTAGAATTCATTCTTTATTGAAAAAAAATGTACGTACCCGTGACGAAACGAAAATATATTTAAAAACATTATATTTATATGTATATTTTTCTTGTATGGGAAAATAATTTAATACGATCAGTGGGAATTCCTATGCATAAAATTAGTAAGTTTGATTTGACTTTTCTGTCTTTCTCTTTTTTTCAGAGATTAATAAAAATGGCCAACACCACATACGCTTGTCGGATACATATAAATTACAATAGAAAATTGTAAGCATGAAAAGTTATATAATAAAGCTTCAAAAGGAGAAAGTAAATGACTAGTTGCTAAAATTGGAAAACAAAAGGGCAATGTATTCTAGTCAAAATATAATAAATTCATAACATAAAATATTGCAGCATTAAGAGTTTTTTTATAATGTTATAAATCTTAATGCTCCAATATTTAAAGTTATAAATTCATTATATTTTATTAGAATATATTTTCCTCTTCCTTTCCGTTTTTAACAACTAGTCTTTTACTTTTCCATGTTTAAACTTAACCATATTACTTTTAATGCTCGCATATTCTATTGTAACCCCTGCTTTTTCCAGGTTTCTAATAGATTCACTTGTTCTTTGTTTAATATCAGTCTTATTTTTCGCCCGCATAAATGTTACATATACACATATGTAATAACAATGTAAGGTACTCGTCTACTTTCAATAAAATCCCGCCATTATCCTCCTTTCATTCTTTTATTCTATCTATTTCACTTGGTATTTCTCTTTTCGCGACAGCAACAGTAACAACACTAGTCGATCATAAAAAGTCATCAATATCCTTACGTTTTTTTTACGATTTTGAACACCAGAAAATTCATCATAAGTTTTCTTACTGAATGAAAATTGAATTTTTTCGCAATATAGCTGAGAAGCTGATCTATAAACTGTAATAATTGTTTGAATTTTGGTCGAAACATGAGTGAGCGGCGAAGATTTAAAGTAGTCCTATATGACTAAAACTGCCACTTAACTATATATTCAAATGTATTGAATGATACAACTGTTTTGCTTGAATTAAAATTGTTTGATGAATCCATGTGATTTTTATAAAATATAACGTTCTTATTATATCAAGAATACTTACATCATACCAATTCCTATTTTTATGTTTCATATGACGAGAATTATTAACAGGAATCAAACTTTTTATACCATATATTCGTACTGTCTGAAGTTTTGTATAATCATAATCTATCTTTCATGTATCTAGAAAATACAATCATAAAAAATATAGATTCTTATTAGAAAAAGAAACGAGTTATGTAACCGGACTTGTCGGAAGTCAACAGCAAATCATACATTATTTGAAAATAATCAGTTGCAATCGTGTCTTGCTTGACAGTCTCCATATTGGAAATTTGATTACCGGATGCCAGAAACGAATGTTTTCAGTGACGTGTATGTCTTTGTACCAATTGACTGCCTGGTTTTCTTTTCGTTTTAATCAGTCATCACTCTGTAGTCAGGATTAGTCTTTAATACGTTCACCTTTCCTACATTTTTCCGAAATATTCACACAATCTTATGCATAGCGAACAACCAAAACAGATTACATATATTTTTATAAGACGGTTAATAATAATAACTTTTTCCTCGTTTTAAGAATATAACACTCAAGCTTGTTCACAAAGCATACAAAAAGATTTCCCCAATATGCCATGATCAACCAAGGAAAACACGTTTAACTACCAAATACTCCAGGGCAAGTAAAATAGTTTCAATATCAATATGAGTCATAGAAAACAAATGCCATTTTTTACTGAATTCAGATGTTTAAAGAGTTGACAAAGCAGACGAGGGCAGAGCGGTAGATCTAGATATATCTACGGCTTTTGACAGGGTATTGCATGAAGGTCTTCTCATAAAAATCAGATCATACGGTATCACTGGAAGTTTACTTATAATTAAATCCTCTATATATATAAAAGGCAAACATCTGTGTGTTTGTATGTTTGTATGTAACGCTAAAACTTTTGAAAGACACAACCAGACTTGATAAATTTGGTATCACATCGAAGCCCCATATCCCGGATGACAAATATCGAAATTTCACGTCAAACGGACCAGTAGAAGGGGGTAAACGTATCAGTTATCTTCAAGGGGGCCCAAAAAAAACCTGTCATTGTAATGCTTTTTATTACGTAATTCTTGAATGATCCAATGTAATTCATACGTAAAAAAAACGCTTAGTCATGTCACGTGACGTGACGTCAACGTCCACTAATGGCGAACAATTGTAAATAACAAGTTCTTTCTCCGATACTTTTGCAATTTCTCTTCTCCTTCGTTATATATATTATTAAACTTTATGACAATGTTTCCATCGTGATTAACTGGTTAAAAATATTATTTATACAAGAGTTTTAACGAAAAATGTCAGGAAAAAATGTACAGGAATAAAAAAAATTCAGCTTTCAAAATATTAGAAGATATCATAATATTTATGTTATAAAATAATTAGCCATTTTCTATATTACCACGTGACCTCATACCTCTTAATCCAGTTTAAGGGGGGAGGAGTAGTGGCCGCTTCAAAACAAACACCGTCTTCCTCTTTTTTCTCTCTCTCTCACCCACTTACTCTTCCCTCTCTCTCACCCTCTTTCTCTTGACGTCATACCACTGTTAAACTCTCTCTCTCACATTTTCACTTCTCTCTCTCTCACTTTCTTTCTATTTTTCTATTCGTTTAAAAACGCTTAGTCATATCACGTGACGTGACGTCAACGTCCACTAATGGCGAAGGGACTAAATTTACTATACACCGCTTTTGGTTACTATGGGAACAGTTAATTTTTGTGCTGATTCGATTTTTCATTAATAAACAAATTTTATTATTCTAAAAGGAACTAACTTCACTATACACCGCTTTTGGTTACTATGGGAACAGTTAATTTTTGTGCTGATTCGATTTTTCATTAATAAACAAATGTTATTATTCTAAAAGGAACTAACTTCACTATACACCGCTTTTGGTTACTATGGGAACAGTTAATTTTTGTGCTGATTCGATTTTTCATTAATAAACAAATTTTATTATTCTAAAAAAAATACAGGACCCTTTAAAAGTAAAACAATGACTTTTTTGGCCTTTTTAAATCTAAAACATGTGGTTATGTCTATGAATTTGGCTTTTTATGCTGAAAGATTTGGCTCCTATAATGTATCATTACCACGTGACCACTTACATCTTTCTCTTCTCTCTCTCTCTATTCTCTCTCTCTCTCTCTCTCTCTATCACCCTCTTTAAAACCAGTCGGTGTGTTTTTGATTTTACGTATGTATTTTTATATTTTTATCTCAGTAATTTTTATTATATTTATATATTTTAGATATTGACTGCTTTCTTTTTAAAATTTATTTATTTATTTCATATGCTAATATTTTTCGGATTATACAATACACTTTATTGCAAATACTTCTGGCAACAGTTATTTATTTAACTTATATGCTAATACTTTTTGGGTACAAATATTTTTTTCCATGTTTACAGAATTTTTTTTTTTTACCTTTTTTTATACTTTTTAATATCATTTTCTTTTTTTTTCATGGGAAATTATTTTTCTATTCGTTTTAAGAAAATGCTATTAAAAAATAAAAATTCGATAAATTCTGGCAACAGTTATTTATTTAACTCAATGCTACTATTTTTTTGTAAAAATATTTTGTTTCCATGTTTTCGAAATTTTTTTAAAAACTTTTTTATATACTTTTTATTAGCATTTTCTTTTTATATGACAAAGTTAATGTTCATGAATATTTAAATAAAATACATTACTGCACATTTATTAATATTATCTTTCTTTTAATCACTTTTATCGACTATCAGCCAAATAACCGGGGTCTAAAAGTTGGGAAATTATTTTTCTATTTATTTAAAGAATATGCTATTAAAAAAGAAAAAGTGACATAGGTTGACATATATTCGGCGGGTTTTTAATAGTATTTTGTATAGTTTTTTTTATTTATAACACCTTTTTCCATACTTACGGTGTTAAAGAGGGTGTGAGACGCTATCTTGATTTTTCGAATACATCGGTAAACACTGTATGGTTTTCGAGCTGAATAAATATGTTACATTGAATAAAAACACAAAAAATATATCCAGTTTGATAGAAAAGTAACTTATCTTGCCTTTGATAACATTTATTTGTTATATATTTGTTTTTTGACAACCTTTTTGAATCTATGTGTACAGTAATACAAACCCAAATATATATTTTTTTAAACAGTAATGAATTTTCCGAACTCAATATTTTTCAATTTTTAAACTCAATATTTTTCAATTTTTTAATTTTTAAAATCTATCAAAATTTTCTATTGCTTCTATTTTTACGATATTTTCAGGGTCAATGTGAAATTTTATGTTCTTTCCAATAAATCGAATATAATATTTTAGACAATCGTTTTTTTTTTTAATTCACGAACCCCCCCCATCCCAATTTTTAAGTGTCTATTAAAAAGTAAATACTTAATTTAGTAACCCGATAGTAAATAATTAATTTACTCACAAATTGAAGAGAAAAGGTCAATACATAATATATTCAAATTTAAAAAAAAAACAGTGTTCTTTTAGAATTTTACCTGTAAAGTTTGAAGTTTAAAACCTTTTTTTTAAACCACGTTATTTGTTTTTTCTTTTTCTTTTTTTCATGTAACCTTGGTCCTTGCTCCTTAAATTGAAAAAAAAATTAGGGCTTGAATTACATTTTTCGAGGAGTTATATTGACTGCTTTCTTTTTATTTATAGAACTTAATAACATTTATTTATTTATTTCATATGCTAATATTTTTGGAATTTTACAATACACTTTATTACAAATACTTCTGGCAACAGTTATTTATTTAACTCATATGCTAATACTTTTTGGGTAAAAATATTTTGTTTCCATGTTTTCGGATTTTTTTTTTACCTTTTTTTATAATTTTTAATAGCATTTTCTTTTTATATTACAACGTTAATGTTTATGAATATTGAAATAAAATACATTACTACAGATTTATTAATAATATCTCTCTTCTAATCACTTTTATCGGCTATCAGTTAATTTTTGTGCTGATTCGATTTTTATTAATAAACACATTTTATTATTTTAATGAAAAATAATAGTTTCACTCATATGCTAATACTTTTTTGGTAAAAATATTTTGTTTCCATGTTTTTTTTACCTTTTTTCACATTCAACACACAAAACTAAAACACATAGAAATGAAAAAGTTGGGAAATTATTTTTCTATTCATTTTAAGAAAAAAGAAAAATTCGATAAATTCTGGCACCAGTTATTTATTTAACTCAATGCTATTTTTTTGTAAAATTATTTTGTTTCCATGTTTTCGGAGTTTTTTTTTTTACTTTTTTATATACTTTTTAATAGCATTTTCTGTTTATATGACAACGTTAATGTTCAAATACATAAAATACATTACTGCACATTTATTAATATTATCTCTCTTTTAATCACTTTTATCGACTATCAGCCAAATAACCGGGGTCGAAAAGTTGGGAAATTCTTTTTCTACTCATTTAAAGAATATGATATATAAAAGAAGAAGTCGATAACAGTGAGACATAAACAGTAAAAAAATAAAAGATATTATTTTTAAATGGGTAGTAATGTCTTTTATTTCAATATTCGATATAAGAATACTTTCAATATTTCATATGCATAATATTTCAATTAAATAAAAGAAAAAGTCGATAAAATTGACACATAAACAGTAAAAATAATTACTAATTAACCAACTTTCAGAACAAAAGGGACTAACTTCACTATACACCGCTTTTGGTTACTATGGGAACAGTTAATTTTTGTGCTTATTCGACACGTAAGTAATACGTGTGTCTTATGTCAGTAATAGAAATTATATTTATATAATTTAGATATTGACTGCTTTCTTTTCATTTATAGAACTTATAAACATTTACTTATTTACTTCCAAAATAAACAATTACAGTTGTTTTAAAAGTAATAGAAATATTTGGGTTTGTATTACTGTACACATAGATTCGAAAAAGTTGTCAAAAAACAAATATATAACAAATAAATGTTATCAAAGGAAAGATAAGTTACTTTTCTACCAAACTGGATACATTTTTCGTGTTTTTATTCAATGTAACATGTTTATTCAGCTCGAAAACCTTACAGTGTTTAGCGATGTATTGGAACATTCAAGATGGCATCTTATTCTATCTTTAACACGGTAAGTGTGGGAAAAGATGTTATAAATAAAAAACCGGATAAATTCTGTTAAAAACTCGCTCAAGATATGTTACCGTGACATAGGTTGACATATATTCGGCCGGTTTTTAATAGTATTTTGTATAGTTTTTTTATTTATAACACCTTTTTCCATACTTACGGTGTTAAAGAGGGTGTGATACGCTATCTTGATTTTTCGAATACATCGGTAAACACTGTATGGTTTTCGAGCTGAATAAATATGTTACATTGAATAAAAACACAAAAAATATATCCAGTTTGATAGAAAAGTAACTTATCTTGCCTTTGATAACATTTATTTGTTATATATTTGTTTTTGACAACTTTTTTGAATCTATGTGTACAGTAATACAAACCCAAATATTTTTTTTAAACAGTAATGAATTTTCCGAACTCAATATTTTTCAATTTTTAAACTCAATATTTTTCAATTTTTTAATTTTTAAAATCTATCAAAATTTTTCTATTGATTCTATTTTTACGATATTTTCAGGGTCAATGTGAAATTTTATGTTCTTTCCAATAAATCGAATATAATATTTTAGACAATCGTTTTTTTTTTAAATTCACGACCCCCCATCCCAATTTTTAAGTGTCTATTAAAAAGTAAATACTTAATTTAGTAACCCGATAGTAAATAATTAATTTACTCACAAATTGAAGAGAAAAGGTCAATACATATTATATTCAAATTTAAAAAAAAAACAGTGTTCTTTTAGAATTTTACCTGTAAAGTTTGAAGTTTAAAACCTTTTTTTTAAACCACGTTATTTGTTTTTTTCTTTTTTTTATGGAACCTTGGTCCTTGCTCCTTGAATTGAAAAAAAAAATTAGGGCTTGAATTACATTTTTCGAGGAGTTATATTGACTGCTTTCTTTTTATTTATAGAACTTAATAACATTTATTTATTTATTTCATATGCTAATATTTTTGGAATTTTACAATACACTTTATTACAAATACTTCTGGCAACAGTTATTTATTTAACTCATATGCTAATACTTTTTGGGTAAAAAATATTTTGTTTCCATGTTTCCCGGGCCCCCTTTCTGGGAGGAGAAGTTCCCCGGCTCCTACCTTTTGGGGAGTGCTCAGCCCGCCCTCCAGTCAACCAAATAAAAAAAAAATTTACCCATCTCACCTTTGTGGGAAGAGTGCTCAGCAAACCTTCTGAGCCACCATAAAAAAAAGTTTCCTTCCCCAAGATGGGAAGGGAACGAGAAAGGAAAATTCTTAAAAATATATGGTCCACACACGGTCTAACCCCTGGGTATCTAAAATAAACTTCTCATATACACCGACACACACAGACAGTCTGATTGATTCTTTGTTCAACAGATTATAAGAATAAAACACTGAGCCAACATTAACAATTCTGACTTATCATTCAGACATGATTACGAAACTTTTCCCAGAAGGAAAAGAATGCGAAATGCGCCATGGAAAAACCCTTTGTGTTACATACATGTTGGAGAGAGTCTTACAAATAACTGTACAACGCAGGGTATACCACCTGCCTCCTTCAGATTGGATTGGACAAAAATGAAATTAAAAGGAAACGAAATTAGAAACAGTCAGTTCTTTCTTATGCATCAAACAATTACATTTTCTGATATTCATTCAAACTAATTACTGAAAATCAATTATATATTTTCTTTACTAAAATATTACTGTTCTTGATTTCACCAAGTGGTGCGGATCTGTTTTTTACATTAACAATGTGCACAATATTTGAAGAATAAAGATATTTTTGTTTTTGTGTTTTAGGTAGTGAAGGTGATCTGGGGAGTGTTCTTTTTTTTTCACAAAAAAGGTACTTTTTACGAATGGGTATCCAAGAAAATTACAGTATTTTGTCAGAAATTAAGGTTTTCATTGACCACTCTCAATACTATCAGAAATGAACAAAGTTAATTAAACAATCTACACAATACAAACTAACTGTTTTGTTGGCTTTTTATTCTAACTCCAAACTAACCCATAACTACATTTTTCTTTTATTTTGCAAATTTGATTTCCTTTAGATTATATTGTGTAGCTGAATCAGAAATTGATTTAACTTTTGTCATTTGTAGTTAACATGCTATCAGCGCAATTACTACAGTGTAATCACACATGATCTACCAAAATAAAAACACTTCAGATAAAGTCTTAAATAGAATTCAGTTCCTTACATGACATCTAATGAAGTCAGTACAAACGTTACAAACTAATACTTGAAAAACAATTTGACATTTACTGCACTACAATATCACATTTGTATAGAAGTAGAAATCTGGATACCTATTCTGATACCTAATAAAAGAAAGGACACTCTTTGGGGTGGATTTTGATGATAGCAAGTCACTAATTAGAAATTATAATAAACATTCAAATAATTTAAGAATTTTACCAAAATAACATTACTTGGTAATCACCCAATTTCTGCCACAAAATTTTGATTGGCAAAACTCATAAGCATAAAATATATATTTTCTAATTTCATCTTTTTTTTTTTACATAATCTGGTTTGATGTTTTCCTAAATATTCAAATCACTATATTTTGCTGTTTAATATCAAATACAGCAAATGAGTTATTTTTTATGCATCAAACAATTACATTTTCTCATTCATCCAAACTAATCACTGAACATCAATTTCATATTTTCTTCACTAAAATATTACTGTGCTTGATGTCATCAAGTGGAGCGGATCATTTTTTTTTTCATTTGTTTACACATTTTTTACAAATGTTTTTGAGAGTCCATGCAAAGTTATAAGTGTTCAACATTTTTTTTCATTTGAATATATTTTGTCGAAGATTCTTAGCCTATGTCATTGCATACCAATTTGTTTCTTGAAAGTTAAGTTCACTGTAAAAACATCTGATACACCAAAATCCCTGATACCTGTTTCTTATAAGCGCCAAATAACTACCAATATTTCGATTAGTGTTTCATGAGAACAATTCAATATTGATACATTATAAGAAACATTTCCAGTGCTTTTCTCTTTTTAGCAATAGTTGGTTGATAATTAGAGGTCTTAACGAACCCTATACTATGCTTTACTTTGTTTTGTATATATATTTTGTATTGTGTGGAATTAACAAAAATTCATATGCAGGAATCTGTTGATACATTCCAAGAATCCCAATGCGACCAACAAACTTGAAAGACTACAATTTCTTTTTACTATGACCAATAAGAAAGCTCAAGGACTAAGTTGTTGGACTCATCCTGATCACCATTTTAAATTATTGTTAACAGTAAGTTTAACATTTTAAGTACAGAATAATATTTCTTTTGATATTAATAAATTACTATTTTCTGTGACAGATGTTACTTTTTCAATATTGATTGTACCCTCTTTTGTGTTTTTACATTTTGCATACAATAATATTAAGCACACCATACCAAGACCACTAATTCAGCATCTAATAAACTGCCTACCAAGACCAATGTTTTCAAGTGACAACGGAGAGTATTCATGTTATGTTTCACATTTTTATGTTTTGAAATATTTTGCTGCTTAATATCAAATTCAGCAGATGTTTACTTTGTTTTGTGTATATACTTTATATTAGGTAGAATAAACAAAACTTAATTTCGCTACCATCATTATTTGTAGTGACATGCACTGTTGACATAAATAAAATCACTGGTGACAATCCCTGATACCTGTTTCGTATAAGCACCAAATAACTATGATAATGTGTTATTGTTGATACATTATAATAAACATTTCCATTGACTGGTCGTTTGCTTAGCTTAGGTTTACATCATTTTTTCACAATGTTTCTCTACTTGCTTTCAGCATGAGAGCAGATCATATTCTACACATGTTTCATGCATATCACACAAACTTATAATATTTGATCAACATTTGACTAACAATTTTACAAAAAAGACCTACCACCTTAAGGGGGGTAAAGGTAAGGCTCCCCACATAACCATAAAAGAAAGCCGCCCCCCATACAGTGGGAAAGAGCTCCCTTCCTATTCTGGGGCAGAGAAGGGGCAAGGAAAACTCTTAAACATAAATGGTCAACGGAGGGTATACACCCTGGGAAACTAAACGAGCCTTTTTATACACATCATCAGATGGCAAAACTTAACAAGATAAAGAGAGCTATAGCAAGCTGGTCTAATAAACAGGTTTACACTACACTCAAGTTTACTTCAGACCCCTATTTCCTCCGTGCGAATAAGGTCATGCCCCCCCGTCCCCAAGTGCAGGTAGGTTGCACATCTCCCCTCCGGGCAAACTTAAAAAAAAAAATACTCCCTCCCTAAGGCAGGAGAGGGTAGACTTCCTGCCCCATCCCCTTAGTTGGTTGGATGATCAGTCACCTCCCTATACCGAGGGGTAAAAAATAAAAGCAAATCACCCCTTCAGCCCTTCCCTAATCTGCGTAGCAGGGAGGGAAGGTCAGCAGGTGGAAGAAAAATGGTCAACGCAGAGCATACCGCCTGACAAGCTAAAATCGCCTTTTTATATACGGCAGACAATCAGACTCTGATTGCCTGGAGGGCGGGCTGAGCAATGAATGTGGAAGCCGGGGAACTTCTCTCAGAAGGAGGATGGGAGGCCTAGGGAGCCTTCGCTCTCCTCCTAAGAGAGGGATATCCTCTTACTCCCTTCGGAAAGAGATCAACCTTACACAAAACAAAAATATGGGAAGAGAAGCCTTCCCGGGCCCCCTCCCCCTTCTGGGAGGAGAAGTTCCCCGGATCCAACCTTTTTTTTGGGGGGGGGGGCTAAGCCTGTCCTCCAGGCAACCAAATGAAAAAGAAATTTACCCATCCCACCTTTGTAGGAAGTGTGCTCAGCCCACCTTCTGAGCCACTGTGAAAGTTTCCTTCCACCAAAAGGGAAGGGAACGAGGAAGGAAAAGTCTCTGAGAATCTTCATGCAATTTCTTTGACAAAGAAACTGTTTTCACTTGATTCCACACAAAATTTTTATTGCTTTTTCATCTATTGTCTTATATTAGGATTTCTTTATGCATGTTATTTTATTTAAGAGTACTAAATAGCTTTTCAGTTTCTTGAGACTCTTTCAACTGTCTGGATTCTGCAGCAACGTTGTGGAGTGATATGTAAAACATAAATTGGTACTTTATAACAATAGGTATGCAGAATTCTAACTCGCCAGTGTTGATCGTTTCAATTATTTACAAATTCACCAGGTCCTGGATATGACCATAAACTGTATCCAAACGTGGGGCTTTGTGAAGTGTGAAGCCACCATTTAATTGCTATTGCTACCAGGTCCACTCTGATCTGGAGTGGTAGTACCTGTTAGGGTCCCAATTATGAGTTAAATAGAAACCAACATTAAATAAACAAATATATTCTAGGAAAAAAATGTCACTAGATTTGGCATGAAATAACCTGATATAGTGTTGATATGTCATAAAACAAAATGAACCAACAAATTCACCAATCGACACAATATCAACAAATGTATCTTTCTTTTCCTTTTTCTGTGCTTATTTCTTGGTACTAAGCTTATCATCAACTAACCCTGACATTTCTTTTACTTTGTTTTGTGTATATATTTTATTTTGTGTAGAATAACCAAAAAGACATTTCGCTACCACATTTTCAGCGAAATGTTAGCATACATAAAATCACTGGTGACAACCCATGATGTTTTTTCTTATGAACACCAAATAACCAACACGCTTTCCATTGGTTTTTCATGATAACAATTTAATATTAATAAATTATAATAAACATGTCCATTAATTTTCTTTTTTCATCAATAAATATACTTGGTTGATAATTAGAGAACACAATGTTTATTGTAATAAAACTTGTGATCTATAACATCCAATTCTAAAAATTAAAGTTTCCTTTCTCAATTGAAACAAACAACATACCCCACACTATGTTCCTAAAAATGAGGATTTTACTATTGCGTTTACATAATTTTTTAGCTATGTTTCTCTTACTTTCAGCATGAGATCATTTTCTACACGTGTTTCATGCATACCACACAAACGTTTTACCTCTGACATTTGTATTTTTTTCCAATTTCCTTTCACCATGAACATTATCATTAGTACAGTTTTCATTTAAAATGAAGCTGTACATGGTTACTATTACTTGGAAAGCAGATCTAAAAAAAAAATAAATAAATGTTTTCACTTTGAAAATTTACGATTTATAGATCTCGGATTTGGCCCTTCTTCACCTTTTATCTTATATTTGTAAATATTGTATATATAAACTTTTTTCTTATTCCTCCAATGTTATTTCATTCATGCAATTTTATAATCCACCAACATTGTATAAGATTCAATTCCATTTGACACTTGAAAACAACTTTTTATATAGTAAACAGCATTTATTTCTTTTCAGACATATTCTTATTTTATTTTATTTCCAGTACTATGTTTTATTTCATTTTGTGGACACTCATTTACCTCTCTGGGATGCTGCAGGGAACATGTAGAGTGATATATCAAACAAGAAGTGGTACTTTATGACAATAGGTATCTAGGATTTACACATACCAGTATTGATAGTTTGAAATATTTACAGACTAACATTTTACACAATATAAACACATGTACTTTTTTTTTTCTTTTCCTTTGCTTATTTCTCGAACCTAAACTTATCATTAACTAACCCGTAACTTTGTTTACTTTGTTTTGCGTATATATTTTATATTGGGTAGAATTAACAAAACTTAATTTCGCTACCATCATTATTTTTAGTGACATGCACTGTTAACATCAATAAAATCACTGGTGACAATACTTGATACCTGTTTCGTATAAGTACCAAATAACTATCACTATTTCGATTTGCTTTTCCATGATAATATGTTCATCTTGATACATTATAATAAACATTTCCATTCACTGGTCGTTTGCTTAGCTTAGCTTTACATCATTTTTTCACAATGTTTCTCTACTTGCTTTCAGCAGGAGAGCAGATCATATTCTACACGTTTCATGCATATCACACAAACTTATAATATTTGATCAACATTTGACTAACAATTTTTTTGCCAATTTCCTTCAACATTCTCATTACCATTAGTACAGTTTACATTTTGTCTTTAAAATGAAGCTGTACATGTTTCCTATTACTTGGAAACCAGATTTTTAAAAATCCCATTTTTTTTTTCACTCTGAGAATTTTCTTTATATTTCTTTGACAAACGATTTGTTTTCAATGAACTTCAGCACATGATTGCTACTGCTTTTTCCCCTTTTGTCTTATATTTGTTTTTCTTCATGCCAAATATTTTATATATCAATTTTTTGCTAATTTCTTAAATTTTATTTCTTTAATTCTTAGTCCACCAATATAGTATAAGTTTCAATTGCATTGAACGCAATGTTTTAGATAGTAAACGTCAGCCTATTTCACTTTTCAAGCACCTTTTCATTTTATTTCAAATACTATGTTTTATTTCATTTTGTTGACACTCATTTACCTCTCTGGAGTGCTACAAGGAACATGTAGATTGATATACCAAACATGAATTGGTGCTTTATAACAATAGGTATCTATAATTTTGCTTAATTCTCTAACCTAAACTTATCATTAACTAACCGTAAATTATGTTTTAGTTTTGTGTATATATTTTATATTGTGAAGAATAAACAAAAATTCATTTCACCACCACATTTGCACTGTTGGCATACACAAAAATCACTGGTTACAATCATTGGTAGCTGTTTTTCAAAAACACCAAATGACATTAACGCTTTCCATTGGTTTCTCATGATAACAATTTAATATTGATAAATTATAATAAACATGTCCATTAATTTTCTCTTTTTATCAATAAATATACTTGGTTGATAATTAAAGAACACAATGTTTATTGTAATAAAACTTGTGATCTATAACATCGAATTGTATAAATTAAAGTTTCCTTTCTCAATTGAAACAAACAACATATCCCACACTAAAAATGAGGATTTTACTATTGCCTTTTAGATCATTTTTTAACAATGTTTCTCTTCATACTTTCAGCATCAGAAAATATAATTTTCTACACGTGTTTCATGCATACCACACAAACGTATATGTGACCAACATTTTACCTCTGATATATTTTTTTCCAATTTCCTTTTACCATTGTCATTATCATTAGTACAGTTTTCGTTTTGTCTTTAAAATGAAGTTGTACATGTTTCTTAATACTTCGAAACCAAATATATCAAAAAAAAATTTTTTTCACTTACAAAATTTTCATGATATTTCTTTGACAATCATATTTGTTTTTAATTGAATTCAGCACATGATTCTTACTGCTTTATCACCTTTTATCTTATATTTCTTTTTCTTCATGCCAAATATTTTAAATATCAAATTTTTACTCATTTCTGTAATTGAATTAAAAAAATGAACTTTTTTATTCCACCAATATTGTATAAGGCTCAATTCCATTGAACACAGTGTTTTATATAGTAAACATCAGCATTTGTTTCTATTTTATTTTATTTCAAATACTGTTTCATTTCACTTTCTCGATAATCATTTACATCTTTGGGGTGCAACAGGGAACATGTAGAGTGGTATATCAAACATGAATTGGAACTTTATAACAATAGGTATCTAGAATTTCCACATACCAGTGTGGATAGTTTTAAATATTTACAAACTTACAATTTACACACTATAAACAAATGTATCTTTTTTTTTCTTTTCTTTGCTTATTTCTCGAACCTAAACTTATAATTAACTAAACCTAAACTTTGTTTACTGCATTTTGTGTATATATTTTACATTGGGTGAAATAAACAAAACTTAATTTGGCTAATATCATTTGTAGTGGCATGCACTATTGACATATATAAAATCACAGGTGACAATCCTTGATTCCAGTTTCGTATAAGCACAAAATATCTATCATAATTTCGATTTGTTGTTCATGATAAAAATTTAATATTGATACATTGTAATAAAAATTTCCATTGCTTTTATCTTTTTATCAATACATATACTTGGTTGATAATTAGAGGACACAACTAACCCTATACTTTGCTTTAATTTGTTTTATATATATATTTTGTATTGTGTGGAATTAACAAAAATTCATATGCAGGAATCTGTTGATACATTCCAAGAATCCCAATGCGACCAACAAACTTGAAAGACTACAATTTCTTTTTACTATGACCAATAAGAAAGCTCAAGGACTAAGTTGTTGGACTCATCCTGATCACCATTTTAAATTATTGTTAACAGTAAGTTTAACATTTTAAGTACAGAATAATATTTCTTTTGATATTAATAAATTACTATTTTCTGTGACAGATGTTACTTTTTCAATATTGATTGTACCCTCTTTTGTGTTTTTAAATTTTGCATACAATAATATTAAGCACATCATACCAAGACCACAATTTCAGTATCTAATAAACTTCCTACCAAGATCAATGTTTTCAAGTGACAACGGAGAGTATTCATGTTATGTTTCACATTTTTATGTTTTGAAATATTTTGCTGCTTAATATCAAATTCAGCAGATGAGTTCTTTCTTATGCATCAAACAATTACATTTTCTGATATTCATTCAAACTAATTATTGAAAATCAATTTCATATTTTCTTTACTAAAATATTACTATGCTTGATTTCATCAAGTGGTGCGAATCTGTTTTTTACACTAACAATGTGCACATTTTTTGAAGAATAAAGTTTTTTTTAAGGTGATGAAGGTGATCCGGGGAGTGTTTTTTTTTTCCAAAAAAGGTACTTTTTACGAATGGGTATCCAAGAAACATTCAGTATTTTGTCAGAAATTAAGATTTTCATTGACGACTCTCAATACTATCAGAAATGAACAATCTACACAATACAAACTAACTGTTTTGTTGGCTTTTTATTCTAACTCCAAACTAACCCATAACTACATATTTCTCGACGGTGAGAGTTCAAATGTGCACAGTATTCAAATTTGGGAAAGAGGATGGAACAACTTTCTCTTCTGCCTCTCTCTCACACTCTTTATCTTCTCTCTCTCTCACCCTGTTTCTCTTCTCTCTATATTAGCACTTATCAAGGCCAATAGGCAACTCGAGGATCAACTCGACGATGAGAGTTCAAACGTGCACAGTATTCAAATTTGGGAAAGAGGATGGAACAACTTTCTCTTCTGCCTCTCTCTCACACTCTTTATCTTCTCTCTCTCTCTCACCCTGTTTCTCTTCTCTCTATATTAGCACTTAACAAGGCCAATAGGCAACTCGAGGATCAACTCGACGATGAGAGTTCAAACGTGCACAGTATTCAAATTTGGGAAAGAGGATGGAACAACTTTCTCTACTGCCTCTCTCTCACACTCTTTATCTTCTCTCTCTCACCCTGTTTCTCTTCTCTCTATATTAGCACTTATCAAGGCCAATAGGCAACTCGAGGATCAACTCGACGATGAGAGTTCAAACGTGAACATTAGTCAAATTTGGGAAAGAGGATGGAACAACTTTCTCTTCTGCCTCTCTCTCACACTCTTTATCTTCTCTCTCTCTCTCACCCTGAAAGATTCCTCTCCCCTAAGAATAAAACATATGTTCAATATCTGCTTTTGTTTTTTCATTGTTTATACGGTCCCGGGCAACGCCGGGTAGCCCTGCTAGTTCTTAGATAAGAGAAAAATCCAGATTGTCCTCGATGGTGGTACATCTAAATAATATGATATAAATGCGGGAGTGGCTCAGGGGTCTATCCTTGGACCTCTATTATTCCTAATATTCATAAATGACCTCCCTGACAAAAGTGTCTGTGAGATGGGTATATATGCTGATGACACCACGCTCTATAACAGACACGACAGGAAAACGAATGAACACATATCTAAACAAATGGCAGAAACACTAGAGGATGACCGCCAATCTGTAGTGGAATGGGGACAAAAATGGATGATCACATTCAATACTGCCAAGACTAAACTTGTTTCCTTCAATCACTACAAGAAACATTATCTACCACCTATAGCAATGGTCAAAAACTCTTTATCTGAAAGTACATCTTTTAAACTCTTCGGCCTAACGTTCACAGGAAGCATGAGTTGGAAAAATTTCATCGAGGGCATTGCAAGGACCGCCGCGAAAAAACGTAGGTTCTCTCTATCGTGCTAGAAAGCTACTAACGCCCAAAAGTATCCCGTAGCTCTATAAGGCGACTATTTGCCCATGTTGTAATATTTGGGATGGTGAATCTGCTACTAGTCTTTCACTCCTAGACATGGTTCAAAAGAAAGTCGCCAACCTAATAAGTCCGAAAATGTCATCTAAGCTTCAGCCTCTGTCCCAAGTACTTTAACGGTGAATGTTCCAACGAACTGCAAACACTTGTGCCCCCTCGACGTCAATACCCACGACAAACCGACAAACAGCAAAATCCCACCCCTTCACATTGAGATCCATAGATGTAAGAGAGCCTTATACTGCACTATTTTCTTCCCCAGAACCGCTCGACTTTGTAATTCCCTTCCGGGTTCCTGCTTCCCTAACTGTACTGACATGCAGAAGTTCAAGCGTAACCTGAACCGACATCTTGCTACCCAACTCCCCACATAGTACTTCTGTAGCTTATGTCCCTGATAGTAGCCCCCTACATCAAAGCTGCAATGTGCCTTGTTTGGGGTTAAAATGTAATATAAAATATTTTCAATTTATAAATTCATCTTTTCATTTATGACAAACCATCTTTAATACATATTCAGTGCGTATATTTCTCTAAAGCAATTTTTCTTAGATATAGTAGGTTTCGTTGCGGCCACATCTTACAATCTGTAGCAGAGAACGGAAAGAATGCTACCTTTCTTCTACTGAGACAGAAGTGGAGTAAGAACGCGATCGAGTTCGAGAACACCACAACTTTGCGCTCGAAAAGTAGATTTACTTATTCTTGTATATCACTTGAAAGATAATCTTCCCCTCCCGGGTATATTGCTATACATCGCTTTTAATATGCTGTATGGTAGGATATCGTTCTCTTATATTCGTTGCTGCTCAAATGCAAACTGATGTCGGGCTTGAAGCTGATCAATGACAATACGCATCAAAATGCAAATAAACGAGAATATACCATATCATCTCTTGTTAAATTTCTTATGGATAATAAACCATAGCACTGGCATGAAAATCTATTTTGTTTGTATGTATGTGCAATATAAATGTGTTGTATGAGTTGTGGTTCGGTTTGGTGCATGCGCAGAGATGTCCAAAATCATGTAAAAGTGTAAGCACAAGAACATATACGCGCAGACAAAAAATCACTTCTAGGTTGAAAGTGTAGTGACAAAACTGATTCACTTCTCGATGAGATTTTACAAGAACAGGACGTTATAACCTGTTCTCGTCCTTTCATACTAGATACACAATTAGTTATCACTCCATAAAGAATACAAACGCAAGCTTGCCAAACAACTATATCTGTGTCAATAACACTTACTGTGGGTTTCTTCAAATATGCGGTCATACGACACTTCCACTTTTTTTTCTTAGGAATCATTATTGTACTCCATGAGATCTTTCAAACTGTAGTTGCTGGTTAATAGATGAAAAACCACAAACTTCTGCATCAAATAGGGTAAACTTGAGCAATTACTTTATTGTATTCTTATTCTTTGGGAAAACATATCGTCATTAGATATAGATTTAAGAAAGATTACAACCAGTTCTATTATGACACAACAGATGAAGATCATATACTATCAAACAGAAAGCTTGACATAACTAAACCACTAAAAACATGAAAATTGTGTAATTCAATTTGTTCTGTTTAACAATTACATAATGTTGGTAACATCAACCGATTAAATAAAAATAAAGCTAACCGGCAAACTGAGCACTTATTTAACAACATAGTATAGGAAACAGTTGTAAAAGAGAAAGCCGCAGAGAGACTCTTCAAGACAGCCTGCACAAGCATTTACTCACAGCCGAAGTGAAACTCTCAAAAATGTTGATTTTTGTTTTGGATGGAACTTATTCAGGATCAGCATCACTGTCTGAGAAATTGCCGTGCCTTTACAGCTCTGTGATATCAGCGTCTCGGTCTGTCCAGCCCGTAATTTTGGCCTCCTCGTACCGGTATTGGTAGAATCACTTTCTGTCCCATGAGCTCGACCTCGAGACCCTGACCTCCTATTTTTGCTGCTTTCTCTTTTTCGTCTTTTAGACATCGCTGCAGACATTCAGCTGGGGGCAAGCTGTCCCATACATATTTTTATAGTCTATTGTCTGGTGGCATCATTTGCAAACTTAGCCAACATGAGTGCCAACTTTTGTATGAAAAGATCTTTTATAATTGTTTTCTCATTTTGCTTAGAGGCATTGTACACATTTGAAGTAACGAGGGTGAATCTTCTGTTTGTTTTAAAAGCACAGGTTCTAATTAGAAAAGCATATTTTCACTTGATATTGAAGGAACTTACAACACATCTGTGCTTGATGTCAGGCTGAATGTGGGCGCCAGGTAATCTGATGCTAGTGGGAGTGAAAATCAACTAAACAGTTCTGCAGAGTAATATATAGAAGGGGGTATTGTGTGAAATCCAACACCTTGAAATCCTTCCTTGATGTTGCCTGCTAAAAAGAAGTTTGGCTGCCAGTAGAACTTGAAGATATTTGGGAAAAAGTTCAGTATTGGGAAGCATATCCAGATTCTGTCGGCCAAACGGAATAATGACAAAATATAGAATAATGACACATTCGTTAGTAGGAAATAGCAAGCAATAATAAAGTGTACAATAGATGGCTTCGTTTGTGTATACTGCATATAAGTAATATTGTTGATGCTTTACAGGTAAGGGCTCTATTTCAAACACTTAGTATTTCCGCAAAATATTGAAGCAAGATCTAAACGGCGTTGTTTTGTTTATTTTCTCAACGCCCTTTCAGGACTTTCAGGCATCTCCATAATTGCTCTCTCTCTCTATCTCTCTCTCTCTCTCTCTCTCTCTCTATATATATATATATATATATATATATATATATATATAAATATATATATATATATATATATATATATATATATATATATATATATATATATATATATATATGACGTTCGAGTTCGATACAACGATCAAGTGGGGGATGACACATTTTTAAGAAAGAAAAATCTGGTTGTTAGAAAGCAAACACGAATTGAAGTCGTTTTCTGTTCTTTGCGACTGAGGCTAAAATGTTTTAGTTGCCGACAACTTTATAATTAATTTGCTTTTTTCGTTTCACCCTCTACTTTGCAGTATTTTATATGTGGTTTTCGTTTTAACATTATCTAGTGCCAATCATATGTGAATTTTTTGAGAATTTTTTTATATACAATTATATGTTAGCACAAAAAATTAACGTAGAATAATATTCATCTACGACAGACACACGCACACATAGGTGATTTCATCAATGATTACAAGTCGTTGTGCCACATAAAGATCGAGATTGTAAATCATATAAAAGAAGTTATGTTTTTATGGCACAATTTCCATACTATTCGACAAAATGGGGTATATATGTACATGTTTATACACACACACGCGCACACGTATATATATATATTGTTATTGTGCGTGATTGATTGCTTGAGTCTTGTTTTCGACGATCGGGCGTTTTCACTTTTTAGAAAAAAGAGATCACCGGTGAATTAAATATACATCACTGCTGATCTCTTTTTTCTAAAAAGTGACAACGCCCGATAGTCGAAAACAAGATTCAAGCAATCAAGCACGCATAGTAACAACATACCGTACAGTATACAATGCACACCAACACACACACACACACACACACACACACATATATATATATATTTATATATATATATGATCAAATTACATTATAAATAAAACCGTAAGGAGGGGTAAATACCGTGGTCAGGGGCTGTATTCCACATCGTAACCTTAAAAACCGTATCCTAGGAAAACCGTATCCTAGGAGAACCGTATCCTGTGGTGCTACCATAGATAAACTTTATTCTATTCTGTAGTAGTATTGTGGCATTTACGGGTTGAAAGTTATTTAAAAATAGATTATTTTATTTAGTCGTGTATAGGAAAAAATAGAAAATTTGGAACCATGTATATAATATTGTGCTTGTACGTGCGGTAGAAGGCGATATGTTAGACTTTGAGAAAGGTCAAATGCATTTTGGAAGGAAAAAAGCTAGCAAAAATAACACATCTAAATTCGCGAAATATTGCTTTTACAATAGCAATCTAACAACACTCGACAAAAATATGAGAGTGACCTTCCTTTGATGTAACATCGTTTTCAAATATCATTATAATAATATATGATAATTGTAGACTATCACCGAAGAAGAAGTCAGCGAAAACTTAAGTAAAAAAATTGGACATCCGAAAGACACAGATCAGAAGAAGATATACATTACGTAAAAAGGTGCTTGACTGAAGGTTTAAATCAAACATTGCTCCTTACCAGGTAATGTTATAATTGGTATTGAAGTAGGTAGCCCAATATTACTTTCTGATTATATATTGGTACTTATTAACCGCTTATCTTAGCATTGTTGCCGATCGTCCTGGACTTCTTCCTGTCACCGGAAACACAAATCGTCGACTTAGTACATGTGTAGATATGGATTATGTAACTCTTGCCTCAAAATTACACGCGCAGAAACTCTCCCAGAAGGCAGCCACTATCTTTTAACACAGAACGAATACGATACTGATAATGATTAATTGATCTTATTTGGGTCAGTTCTTATATTTATAATAGAATAGACGCTATTTTCATAGAATGTTTTCAACTTCTTCTTTGATGCGAGTTATTGTTTTTTTTTTCTGTCCAAAAGAACTGATTAATTCGCTATTCAGAAAAATATTAGCCTCATCAAAAATATATTTCTTTATATATATTTCTTATTCTGTAGAATTTTTAGGAGTTACGCTAGTATTCATTATTTTCTTCTATTACTAAAGGAGGAAATAATTTCTAACAAATAATAGACTATTGATGCTGTGTTTTCTTTTTAGTTCAAATTTCTATTGTGAAATCTTATATATAATATCGGGACAAAAGAATATTCTTATTTATAGACTCTCCACTAGAACAATGTTTAACACGAGGTCGAGTTTAATATCAATTATTAATCAGAAAATGCATTTGTGTGTCTGCTTCACCGACATACGACAGAAAGGAAATGTGGTATCAGGAACTATTTTCCGTTTGCCTGCTTTTCAACTGACTACAATCTGATTGTCTCCAAGTCCAACGTAAACAAGTTGTTGATGAACCCTCCCCCTAAGGAATCCAATTTACAAAATTTCCTCTACTTATGTTTACTACGCTATAATAACATTGACTAATTTATACCCATTAACCCTTAACCTCGAGTGGCCTCCGGTCCTTGATATGTGGTGATTCTTGTGGAAAAGAAAGACCAGGTACCTCCTTTTGTTCTTAGCACAAACGCGTCATTAATGTGTAAGATAATTTATGTTATATTCATAAATTCACATAAAAATCCTGGGTATTGCTTGTCTGGTCTATAATAGTAATCGTTAATAGTTGGTTGTGATTTGGCATTGACATCAACTTACTGAAACATGAACTCAAATACATCATAAAATGTTATACTTGCTTTAGCTATATAAAGTTTAGCCGTTGCTCAGGACAAACGATATCTTGTTTCATGAGTTCAAGTAATAAAACAGATACAATGTTATTCGGGATATCACATGTATTCACAGCGAAGTGTACACAGAATTACAGTAATTTTACTTGGTTTGATCTACGATTGGATGATCCATCATGAATAAAATCACAGGGGTGTATATTTCCTGTGGTGTGTATTCATAGAATATAGACAAGTTTGTCACAGAGACTGACAGGGGACTAGGCATTTACTTCATTATCACTACAAGAACACGTAACATAAGGCCGAAGGTATTCCCCGGTTCTGGCAGCTCAGACAGCAAGCAACTAAATTACTCGATCCCAAAGAAGAAAAGCAATACTTGAGGATTGTTGGTATCCGCGGAGAACCAAGGACCAACATTTCAGTAAGATCGAAAAAAGGCACCTTTAATGCCAATTTTCTTTTGGATTGATTGAAGAGAACGAATCTTCGAATTGTATCTTCTAGTTTTAGTACCTGAAGCAGGTAAAACCCGACGTCAAAACTTCATCTTTATGTCTCCTATTCGTAGCATCTGGAAGAGTTCATAGTTTCACGAAGAATGGTAGGTCACCATAACATATAAGCATTAATGTAATCGACTTTTAATTTTACAAACCCGCGAGTTTTCTATAACTAGACACCCTCTCATCCGATAGAAGTGTGCAATATGAAAAATAATTCATGACAGATGCGGTCATTTTTATTTGCATAATGACATGGTTTATCAATGTCTAGCATTCTTTTTGTCAAATTCGGTATAGAATGCTTTGCAAAAATGTAACTTTCCAGAATTTTGCGGAGTATTGTGAGTGATAAACATGGCGAAAGATTCCACCAGGATAGTTCAGTGATGGAGAAACATTTGTAAGGTAAACGGAACTCTGACATTTGGACAGATTAATACCGAAATATATAAACGGAGTATGACACTAAAAATCAGAACGGTATTAGGACAAATGGTTTATAAACTGACATTTTTGTATTTTTCATTTATAACCAATAATAATAATAATAGTAATAATAGTAATAATAATAATAATAATAATAATAATAATAATAATAATAATAAATATAGTACATTAAAACGGTGCACAATCAGGTTGACACACCGGTTCTTGCCAGATCAACAAAGCGAAGTAACGTTGAGCCTCGCCAGTACCAGATGCGTGGTAATTTGGGGTGGCAGGGCGCTGTATATACCGCGAGGTAAAAATACCAGGTTGAGAAACTGACGCAATCTTTCTCTCGAGGGTAGATGAGGTTTTCCTAAGCCGTGACAGGCACCCCGTTCAGTGATGGCGTTACAATAAAAATACCCTTGATGGCCCTGGCGAAACATCAAGTATTCAGCTACCGACCAGATTTGAATTACCCTACACACTCGTGTAGTGAGTTCAATATCGGCTACGGCCGCGATAGGAAAAACGGTGCCTTATATTAGAAAATCAAGGTCAAATTTAGTATAAACATACTTTTCCTACACTGAAACATGTTTTATATTTTGTGTTTAACTTTGTCCTCATGGAGAGTCAATAAATTGGAATATTCTTATCTCCAGAAATTCTATATAACATTGCATAATAGATATTTTAAACCTAAAATCTGTTGCACCATGCATTGCTTGGTATATTTTTGTACCTAGGTCCGTCTTAACCCACAATACATTCTGCCAGAGACATAGCTCTTACCTTATATGATAAGATGTAAAGTACGTGTTTTTTCAAAACTAGCCAATATAACAGCTAGCATTTAATTATAAAACGTCAATCATATTGAGTGAGGTTAGAAATTCTGAAATAGATTATTTCAGGAAGAGAAACGTAAAGTGATATAGAATGCAACGGTTATACAAATTAATGGATGTTCCGATATAAAACTTTATGAGCTAGTGTAGTAATCGTGGTAGTTTTACGCTGTGATTTCTATCTTTGCACCTGAGTATCTCTTTATCATTTTTGAAATCAGGCCCATAAATACAACTATAAAAGTGATAATAACTATTAATTTGAAAGAGATTTTGGTCGTTTTTTTTATATTGACTACATTCGATTGTTCTGAGATCTAATCTGCAAATAACACACGTCATCCCACTAGCCATCGAATATATATTTCTGAAATGGATACAATCTTGATCTATCAGTAATGTTAAACTTCCCTATCTTCATCTGTTGATAGTTGGTCACATCGATGGTGTTCTGTATTATGAAATTATGTATATCCTTAAGGAATTACAAAGAAATCATTTGAACCAGATTTTTTGTGTGTGCGTGCAACCAGCACCAACCCTGTTCAGAGTTTAACCGACTTCCTCCGGAGGAGGAAGTTTCATGGGAGTATGGAATTCACAAGCGGTCCCCAGTCGCATGTATATCACCGTTAGGGGAGATGACGACGTTAGGTTTTTGCAACTTTTTGCAGGGAGGTGTCTACGTCCTCTTACATACAGCACCTGGACTTCCCAAATTGGTCACCCATTTTAGTAATGACCAGGCTCAACGTTGCTTAACTTCGGTGATCTGACGGGAACCGGTGTGCCAACGTTATTATGCCGTAATAATCTTATGTGGATAAATATCTTAATAAAACCCATATACTTCATCATTTTCATTTAAATTTTAGCTCACACATAAAGTTTACAAAATAAGCATATAACATTAAATACATACATATGTTGACTTTCTACCCAATACTTATACGTGTTTCTGAATTATTTTTAATCGTAAACTGATAAATTAAAAATTATAAGTTTGTATCCGGCTTGCTTCGTATGTAGTTCATACATTGTTGTTTATCGGTGATTCTATAATTGCAAATTAACCTTAAATGAATACGATTACAGGAAGAGAAAGATCCTCAAAAACAGCGGTCAATGTTTATTTTTGAATCGTTACTGGAGGTAGAATGATAAATTAGTAATTAATTTCACTTCTACATGTGGTATAATTTAGCATACGATCTCTTCTCTCTCTTCCGTTAATGAACTCGATCCATATAAGGCATGATACCCTTTAATTTAATAGACTAAGAAATAGCACTTTAAGATAAAATGTAACCAACTATAATATAATTTCGGCTCAGAAAAACAATTCTTCACTCTTGGTAAGAAAGAACGCTAACAAAATGCTATGATTATAAAGTAACAGGAGTCCTGAAACTGTCTAAAGTAAATCCGAAATCCAATTGTATTTAACCTATGAGTTAATTACAATTGATTATATAATGTTATAAACTGAATTTAAAAAAAGTTATTAATGCTGCAATATTTTAAGTTATAAATTTATTATATATTTTTATTAGATTATGTTGTCAATTTCTTTTCCCGTTTTAAGTAGTGCTTTACTGTTCCATATTAAAACTTAACCATATTACGTTTTATACTCGGATGTTTATATTGTAATCCATGATTTTTCAAAGCTTACAGTAAATTAGCTTGTTCTTTGTTTAATTTCAGTTTTAGTTTTTGCCCTCATGAACATAACCTACACATATGTAATAACAATGTACATCACTCGTCTGCTTTTAATAACCCTCCCCGTTATCTCCGCTTCATTCATTCATGCTCCATGTTTCATTTGTTACTTCTCTTTTCTTGAGAGCGGTTAATTGGAAGTAACATCAATCGCTAAAGCGACGTGGTTGCTATGGACACCAATCATAAAAAACATCGCTCACATCATGTTTTTTTACGATGTTGAACACCTATAAATTCATCATAACTTTTGTTTTACTGAACGAAAATTGATGTTTTTCTCACAATATAGTTGAGAAAGTGTTCTATTAACTATAATAATAGTTTCAAACCTGTCCGAAAAATGAGTTACGATGAAACTTTAAAGCAGTTCCAAATTACTAAAACTGCAACTTATATATTTTAACCACGGCAGTGTTTTAATAATTGTTTGTAAATTTAATCTTAACTAGTTGAGATTATCGGTATTAACTGAATGTCACATTCACGCACAATTTGGTGGCCGAATGGTTGTTTATATAAGATGATTTAAGCAAAGAATATGATAGTATTTCGTATTATTTGTATACATTTTGAGTGTTATTTTCACAACGTTTCAGTCGATGTAACCTCCGACCTTCTTCAGGTATATCTTGTTGAACCCGGGAATGTTTCTGTCGAACCGGATTTTTTGCGGACTCCTTTATTTCCAAGTAATTCACAATTGTATTTTCGGTCCCCCACACTGAGGAGTGAACCATCAGCATTTAGAAGAATATCACTTTCAATAATTAGTTTTTCCAAGTACTCTAACTACTGCGCCACGGGTCCTTACGGACCGATGAGTCTAAATAATACGAATAAGCAATCCTCATCTCCTAAATTTAGAGGCGTTCTTTCTTGCTATTTTAATCTATCTGTCGAGTTATCTATAATCTGCGTGACGCATACAAAAGGCCCAATGTAAAACTTACATTTGAGTGATTTATGCAGTCTGTACTAGTCCATGGATTTTTATTGATAAGTCAGTTTTGAAAGATATATAACCTGTATGGTGCCATTCTCTGCATCGAATGGAATATAACAATTATAGACTATTAAATCACATAATTTGAGCTACAAAGCCATAAAATCTACAGAGAAATCTGCTTCGGAAAAAGAATATATTAAATAGGTAAAAATATAAAACATCGAATGTACTAAGAACGTGAGCTATAAAACGTTTACAAGAATAAGGGCTTCAGTATAATGTAAAGAAACCATTTTCTGTTTAGTAATACAATACAGCCAATGCCCGTTTAGCAATTGCATTTATCAGGATAGCCTTGTAAGAAATGAGGTGTATGGATTATGGGAATTTTCTCGGTTTTATCAATATTCCATACATAAGATAGCATAATGACTTCCAGGAATAAATGGATTTTTCTTTGACTGTTTAGCGCTTTGTCATCTTGCTTGAATTGATAAAACTAAATAGAAAACCCTGTCATTGTATTGGAATTCAGAAATGATCGGCCATTTTTTTTCACGCTGCGTTCCAGCTATTTGTCTGCATATTAATCAAATCAATCTGCCATGCCGATATCTTCTCTTCCATCATCTGTCGGTATTTGCGGTAATTCACTGCGAAGATAAATATTTTATGCGTCAAATACACATACAGAAAATAAGTAAATAGACTTTTAATAAAAGTATGTTATACTTGTTTAATATATCTGCTTCCTTCCCCGGCGGCGAGTACGCGGAGCCTAACAATACGTCATTATTTAAATATAAAATACTGTCCAGAGTACTATTATAATTATCAGAGTCGAAGAAAATTATAGGTTAATATGAAGATATACTTAAATAGCTTTATAACGCCGTAAACATCAAGATACTTATTTTCACTGTCAAGCAAATTTTTGCAATAGGATTAGCAACGAAATATAATACATATAATCATGTTTACGTCCATCTTAGAGTTCTAATAATAAATGATTAGCAGTTCAGTTCAGCTTTGCTCGAGCCCTATCTACTGTTCATATATTTATGTATACATACATACATATATATATATATATATATATATATATATATATATATATATATATATATATATATATATAAAGATTGACTCATGTCGGGATAACCTACATCTAAAATTTCAATTAGCGGACGAGGTTTGGTTGAGGTTGCAGGAGCTAACTCTTTCAACTTGACATCTTGGCAGAAAATCATTTGACCCAAAAAAGCCTGGCGCATGTCTGAATACTCTTTATGTAAAATTTCAAATGTTTAGACCAAAAATTGGCTGATTAGTTTGCTAGAGACCGAAAACGTACAACTCATTCGAACTGTAACTCATTGGTAGCAACATTTTCGGCCAAAATGCGACTAAAGACTTGCCATATATCTGAACACACTTTATGTAAAAATTTATGTTCAATTTTTAAACCAAAAATTGGCTAAGAGGTCAATTTTTTTGAAAACATTGACACCAATTCGGAATACTTAGCATTCATTGTTTTAAGTCACGTAAAAAGTTTGATTGATGTCGAAGTAACCTACATCTAAAATTCAAAGTGTTTATTCTCAACATTGGCAGAGGAAGTTGGTAGAATCTTCAAAGGTCAAATCTAACGATTTGACCTCTTGACAGCAAACCGATTAAAAAGATCTTCCCAAGTCTCAATATCGTTTATGTCAAATCTCGAGTCTGCAGACTGAAAATTGACAGAGTAATTTGGTTGGAAAATACACACACACAGACAGACACACACAGACAATTTCACATTAATAGATATACTAGTAATTTAGCCCGGCTTTGCTTGGGCTCTATATACTGTTTATAACGTTATGTGCACGTATATATTAAAAAGCGTGAATATGTACAGGAATGCCTTTCTATATAGTCGGCTTCTTAACTACCATAGAGAAAATTTGGTAGATTCCGCAGAAGTTAATTTTTTAAACCTTTGCCCCCAATTTTGACTCAGTAATATTTATTGTTTTCGGCTCAAATTAAATTAAAATATTTGACCCATGTCCAAGTAACCTACATCTAAAATTTCAAGTATTTAGACCCAAAATTGTCAGAGAAGATTGATAGAGTCTGCCAAGGTCAACTCTGTAAACCTTGACCTCTTGCCAGCCAAATTGTTCCCCAAAACTGATTAAAAAGTTTGCTGCATGTCTGAATCTCTGTTGTGTAAAATTGCCAATGTTTAAATACAAAATTGGGTTAATAATTTGCTAGATACCGCAAAGGTAAAAGCTTTTGAATTTGACTCCTTGGGAGCCAAATTTTTATCAAAAAAGACAATTAAAAAGCTTGTGCTATGTCTGGATATTTATTTAGACTAAAAATTTGTTGAGTAATTACGCGTGGTAGAGACAGTAGAGGTCAGTTTTTTTTTAAATTGACACCAATTATGATCCCTCGGTGTTTATTGTTTTGGGTCCAAATCAAATTATAAAGTTATATCCATGTTCTAGTAACCTAGATCTCAAATTTCAAGTGGTTTACTCTAAAATTTGCGGAGTAGTTTGGTAAAGTTCCTAAACGTCTAATTGTTGGACTTTGACCCATGTAAGCCAAATGTATGGCCGACAAACCAATGAAAAAGATGTTCTAAAATCTCAATACCCCTCATGTCAAATCTCGGGTCTGTAGACTGAAAATTGAGAGGTATTTGGTAGGGAACTGTAAACTGACAGACAGACAGGCAGATTTTTTCACTTTTATAAATATATAGATAAAGGTGTTCATTTATATTGCTGTTTAATTCTGTGAAAATATTCTATGCTATACAAGTTTAAAAAGGTAGAGACTGACAGATACCAAAGAGATTACTATTTGGGATTATTAGGTGTTTTATGTACGAAGTTATGTGGGCATATATAGTATATATAATTAGTATGTCTCTAATATATCAGAGGACTACTATACAAAAGTTAGATAAAGTGTTTATTTCCTTCGTTTAGTACTGTGAAAGTGTTCTGTGTTATACATCATCGTTGAAATCACTGTTCTAATTTTAGTTTAAGCAAAGTTGAGTCTGACCAGTCCCCAAATGGATGACTAAATGTAATACTATGTGCTGTATGCATGTAGTTATACGGCTGTGTATAGTACGTATAATTAACCTTCCTTTAATATATTAAAGGAGTATTATACAAGACGTTGATAAAGTGTAACGTTGAAAGGAAACCACAGGTTGTATACAGTCCACTTCCGAGGGAACAAAGACTAACTCGAGCTCCTTTTTTTGTTGTTGTACAAAATTTATGTCCCCTTAATTCACCACACGTTACTTCTCGTTACGGCGTACGTTTATCACGTCATCGTTTTCTCGTACGTGCTGGCGAACGCCATCCACGGCTGTAACGTGATCACACATCTCGAAAAAATCTTAACTCCATAAAAAATTAAATTTTACAAAAAGTTATTGTTCTACTGATCCCCTCTGTGTTTAACGACTAAAACATTTCAAATAAATTAAGAAGGTATCAAAGTATTCAATTATCACGAAAAAAAAAAAACTAGCAAAGTTTTCACAGGATGTAAAAAAAACAAACAAAAAAACGTAAACTTTAATTAAAGTGACCCGTCAAGTGTATTCTAAATGAAATTTTTATTTTTTTATTTTAAATAAATTCTGAAAATATCGTTGCCTTCTTTTTAATGCTGTGTAAAAGTCTGTCAACAGAATTTTAATCTTACAGCCGATATGACAATTATATATCTTGGTCTTCGCCACACACACACACACACACACACACACACACACACACACACACACACACATATATATACTTTATATTATGTCGTTGTCAATTCACTTGATTTAATTTGTGGTGACTTCTTTTAATCTGATAATTAAAATGTCTTATACTTTTGTGTTGCAGTTTTAACTTATGTCACAGTAACCTTGACGTCATACCATTAAGGCGATTTAAATAAATCGCTTTCAGGAATACAAGAAATGAGTAATGGAATTCAAAGGCAAAATTATATTCGTCCCACGAGGCAAATAAATACGGTCGTTTTTATTAGTTTATCACAAACATTTCTTTCTTGAAATTCTATCGAAAATAACGATTTAAGAATAAGCCAATGGTTGGGACGGTTTAAAAGAGGACGTTTAAAGCAGCGCACAGAAGACGTATTAGTTTAAAAGCCATATATGAATAATTAAAGCGATATTAAATTGGCTAGAGAGTTATTTATTATTTTTTTTGTCCTTCTACTCCGATTCTTGTAAAATTTTCCCGAGTTTTTTTTTCATATTTTGTTACTTGGAATCTAGTTTAGCATTCGCTCTACAAGCGTGAAGCCGGCTTACAGTGAAAAAAGAAACAGTAAAACCCCCAGTTTAATGGCCTGAACCTAATGCGATATAAAACTGAGTACAAACGATAAATATGTTCTTTTGAATGATTCCCTCTTTGCTCGTGTATGAGCTATATTATTTTATGTAGCATATCTTGGGCAGGAGTAACGTAGCGAAGTGTAACTACCAGGTTATTACCAGATCTCCACCCATATTTAATATGGCCAAACTAAACGTCACTAAATATCAATATCCTTAAAAAGAAACCGTGTGTCAACATGATTATATCATATATTTCTCTTTGATATTAGTACATTAAGACTACTTTCTAGTTAAAATCTACTTAGTATTACGCATCTACTTCTAGTAACACTACGCATAAAAAGTGTATATGTGCAGAAATAATTGCCATTCCGTCTCTAACATTTACTAATATAACGAATTCATAGAAATTACTATATAACTTTCAATGAAGAAAACGCTTTCTGCACGAGACTCCATTCTATAATAAAGGTAAATGTGTATTTACCTATATGTAAATAAATATATATTTCCATCCCGTCACACAAAATTTAATGTTTAAATCACCTGCCCGTTTTATACTCGAACAAAACTATTTCTATAGTGGTGGCAAACACGAAAGATAATAGCAAATCAGAAAACTAATTAAAGCTAACTCTGTCGTTTGAAATGACTTTCGGTATGATTTTCCACCTATATTATTCAAAGTTAAGGCTGAGTTATTTATTTTATTAAGCACTTGATCTAACTCAAGCATAATAAGTTTGATGTATGCAAAATTAATTTCTTTCATAATGTTTATGCATATTAATAACTCAATCATATATTTACATAAATATCGAACACTAACAATGTCGAAACTGAATCGTGTTTTACGTGAGTTTTTTTTAGGGGGGTTTACAGGAGAGTACATTTTAGGAGAGTCTATTTTAAGGGTTCTAATTTGAATTTTGTATTTTTAAGATTTAATGGAAAGATATTCTGTGGTCCTCCCGCCCAGGTCAGCAGATAACTTTAGGCCCTGCTGAAATAGTCTGGCCATTGATCGTCTATCTTCCGAGACGACTCAACATAAATTCTCAGCGTCTCGATTTCCGCTGAAAATCAAATAGCTTCGCATGCACGCAACAAAAAAAAATGGACTTCACGAAAATTAGAAGTTTTTACATATGTGCATTGTTCAGTTCGATTACACCAGACACATCCAGATGTTCCAAAATCCTCTTCTTCGTTCTCTACGATGGTGGTGCGAATGGATGCAGGGGTTTGGGGGCCCCTTGCGAGCGTGTGTTTTCTCGAGATTAAACTTCAATCTGCTAAAATCCACAAGGGCATTCGCTTATAAACCAACGTTGGTTGGGACAATCTGCTAAACCAATCAGGGTCCAACAGGTCTTTTGGGGGATCTTTCATGGCCTGCAAATCTTGGACCAAAACTAAATTTCTCTTCACACGCCCCAAAAGGTCAATCACTGTCACTTTCCTACTCAGAAAGTCAAAACGTCTGAATAGGTTTTCCTCAGGCCAACGAGTGCATGATCCCATTCGACATTATTCTGACATTCTCTGTCATTTCTCTAAACAATAAAATATATGTATTTTTTTTACAAAACACATTAAACTAATCGCTTTTTGATAGGTCACCCGCCTCTGTCCGGGATTCAATCAACATTTAACAGACAATCTTAGCATATTTACCCGGTCTCATTCAGGGTTTCAGGGGATCTTAATCTCCCCAATGGTCCCAGGTCTTATGTGTATTCCCGTTAGTGGAGATGACAAAATTAAGTGTTTGAAACTCTTTCAGGGAGGTGTCGACATTCTCCTACATACAGCGTCTGGTATTCCCAAATTAGTCACACATCTGGTACTGACCAACGCAACGTAACTTACCCTCACTGAGCTAAGGAGAACCGGTGTGTCAACGTGATTATGCCGTACATGTGATTATGCCGTACATGTGATTATGCCGTACCGCATAATTGACTAAAACAAATTCAACTAAAATATAAAACTAGCCTGTACCATCATAGATGGTCTGGTGAGGGGCGTAGGCCATGTTTCCAAGCATGTACGCTGGGTTAAACAATATTCTGTTGAGGCATTGTATCTTGTAACCTGAATCGAAATCGCCGACATGGAGTGATTCACAGACATGGCAACATGATCCTGTTCGATGCACTCTTGGAAAATGGAACGTTCAAATATTAAAGAGCACAAATTAATACGCCACCTTTGACGCCATTAGCGCCCAAGCTCATAAATAAGTGTTGTGCTGTATAAAAAAAAAAACATCACTTTCCCATAAGACGGATATTTGTTTTCCTTATATTTACTATTGGTCAGTTTGATCGGCTTCAGCTAGAAAGACTATTTCAAGTTGCTAAGAGAAACACTATGAAATTCCTAAAAGGGGCACATATAATAAAAACATATTGTTAACAGATAGCAAAAAGGAAAGGGTGGCTTTAAAATGGGTATCTCGGAAAAGAAAATACAGAAAATGTGTTTGGACAAAATGAAAAGCAAGTATAATTTCATTATCAGTTAGTTCTAATTACGACACTGACATGGCAGGTGCGTTAAAAAGTGCTGATAGTTCAAAGGCATTCAATTTTCGTGTTATAGCTTTTTGTGTCGATATCGTCAAAAGAAATTACATCATATTCCAAAAAGTACAAAACACGATATTTGCACCATATTTTTGAATATATATATATATATATATATATATATATATATATATATATATATATATATATATATATATATATATATATATATATATATTTAGTCATTCAATGAATTTAGAAGTATTTTGAGACTCTAATAAAGTGGAGACTTTAAGAAAGTGGAGACTCTAAGAAAGTAGGCTTTGTCATAGAGGTAAAACAGAAGCAGAGATGCGTCAGTGAATCACTTATATATATATATATATATATATATATATATATATATATATATATATATATATATATATATATTAAGCTACACTGAATATTTTGCGTTTCATCCACTCTAGGACTCTTCAGACTTATGCGCATAAGCCTGAAGGGTCATAGAGTGGATGAAATGCGGAATATTCAGTGCAGCTTAATCGTCTTATATATTTTATAACTTACTAACTAGCTCTACATACCTATTGATAACTTTAGAAATAAATACTTAAAGTTTACGCATAAATTTATACTTTCGTATATTAATTTTATGTGAGTAAATAAAGTAGTTTTATATATATATGTATATATATATATATATATACCTACTTCATTCACTCACATAAAATTAATACGTAAACTTGAAGTATTTACTTCAAAAGTTCTCAATATGTAGGTAGAGCTAGTTTTTAAGTTATAAAATATAATATCTCTCCTTCTTTCTCTCTCTATATACATACACATATATAGATAGATAGAAAGAGAGAGAGAGAGAGAGACTGTGTATGAGGGACGTTCTAAAAATAAAGGCACTTTACTTTAATAACAAAATTGATTTATTTGCTCTCTCGTGTATATCGAGCAAATCTTAGTTAGGTGGGATAATACTTATGCCAGTAATATCTTGTAACTCTTATAATCACAGCTCATACCAGCTGATTGTCGGATAATTTTATTCTGAAGTGGGTATATATATATATATATATATATATATATATATATATATATATATATATATATAAATTTTGTAATGTATATTTTATGACGTTAAATGATTAAATTACAAATCTAGAATTTATTATATATTAGAAAAAGAATTCAAAATACAGATAGGATCTCTTTACCTCACTGCTACGAAAGGTGTTACTCATGAATTTACAACACAATTTGGATATGAAATTCAATATTTTTTCATTTTGAACCAATATATAATACCCCTTACTCTATGATATTTAAAAACTTTTAATTATGATTTTCTATTTTTTATTTTTGTAGCACATTAGGTATAAACCTTTATAACATTTGCTAATATTTTCTCCTATGAGGAGAGGGTAGACATCGAAAACCTACAGGATAAAGAGATATACTAATTGAAATGTAATTTTTGTCTTACATATAATGAACTTTCCCATATATGAAATTTAATCATCTCACGTCAAAAAAGATTAATTACGAAATTTTGATTTATTTGCTCTATCTGGTATACTGAGTAATTTGTATTTAGCTGGGATTGTCTTTATAAAATATAACAGCCACTGATATATTGTAATACCAATAATCACTGAATATATATATATATATATATATATATATATATATATATATATATATATATATATATATACCAATAATCACTGAATATATATATATATATATATATATACATATATTGTAAAATTGGTAATTAGTAAAAAACTGAAGAAGGTGCACAATAATATTGCGGAGCAAATATGTGTTTTATTATTATATTACCGTTTTATCTGTTTGGTTACATATGTTTCGGATGCTGGACCGTGTTTACCATCTAACAGCCTCGTCAGACCTCACAGAAATAGTTGATTAGTATTAGGAAGAATTGTTTTTAGGAGGAATACGGGGGGAGTGTTAAAAAGGGAAAGAAAAAAGGAGGTGTTTTTTTTTTTGGTAGGAGATGATAATATATATATATATATATATATATATATATATATATATATATATATATATATATATATATATATATATATTGGGTTTGTATAAGGAGCGTTCTAAAAATAAATGCCCTCTACTATTAATCTGCTAAAATCGATTAAAGGGGATTGAAAATTGAATTATTATGATGATTGAACTCATTCATACATGATCTGAAATGTATAACTCTTTGTTTCAGATACTGACAGTATGAGACTCTACGAAAGTATCCTTTATCATGGAGGTGAACCAAAGCAGTGGATACCTGGTAAAAGTGCATTGAGACTAATCTTAACTATGTAGGAAAATTAATTCTTGAGCACAAAACATCGCTTGTTTTAATGAAACAACTCCGCCTTTTCAAGTTGTTATATTTGCGTGAAAAAATATAATATATATAATTTTAAAACGACCCTCGCCTGATGAATGGCGTCAAGGATGCCACGCAATTCATATTTTATCGCTGGTAGACATTTTTTAGTAACAAAGAAAAAGAGAAAAAAATCAAAATAGTAAAGAAATCGAAATGTTCAATAAGCAGTTAATAATCGATATTGTAAGGGAGATAACTCTGTTTTCTGGTTATTTCCCTTTTATTTGAGCAAATGTTTTTTTTTATAGTGTTTATATCTTTCAGACATAAATGATTTTTGGTCAAATATAATTCAGAAAAATCTATATTTACCAGTTTCTATATCTTGTTTGGTTCATGTGTTATTTTAACGACTCGAGTTTTCTTGTGTTTTCCTTCGGTCGAAGTTATTATAGGTAGTCGCCTCTCATTGCGTCCCAACGTCGTGTTAAAACTGAATTAAAAATAACGATCGTTCGCTATTTATAGTTATCGCTGGAGAAAGTTCTGAAACTAACAGTTTAGAATGTTTTTGTTCCATATTTTGAAAATCTCTAAAGAGGCTAATTTGACCGGTTTATAATCAAGTAATACTTTTTATTATATTTTATATAATCTTTTAACTAATAATTTATTATTTTTTATATTTTATATTATTATATAACATTTTAAGTATTGTTATTCTGTCATAATTATATTATTATATTATATTTTTATTATATGTTATTATTTGGAGCGTTAATATTATCTTTTGTGTAATAAATCATAATTTATTCATATCGAAAAGGAAAATCTATCCTCCCATAACCATACATAACCTGAAAAATATCTGCATGCAAAAATTAAAATAAAATAAATAAAACAAAAATATGCAGATATAAATATGCAGATACAGCATTTAACAATTGGGAAATGGTTAATATACTGTAAAAAAAAAACCGGCAAGACCTAGTAATGCTTCAGTTAGTTCAAAGTTATGGCTATATAGATACATAAATAAAGAGTAATCACGTAAAGTTTTCCATTATATTTCAAACGTTGAGTAAAAGGTACAGAACATTACCGTTACTTTATCTTGTATTAATTGACAAAATAACAATGCCAAATAGTAACTTTTCTTAAGGTCTTTTCATTTCGTTTTCATGGATCTTGGAACCAAACTTCATCTACTATGGTAAAGTACTAATGTAAGTTTGTCGGATGTTGGACGTTCACACACGCAACCGCGCACATGATATCCCATAGCCAAATACATTGAACGATCAGATCAGGATGTCAGAATTGATATCATCGGTAGTAAAAGATCAACTATTTGACGCACGCAGCTGCCGAAGTGAGCGCACCTGCAGAATAGCAGGCCACATATATAACCCAGATAAAAAAGCAAAAGAGCAGAGAAGCATACAATCAGTCAGAAAAATAACATTAGCATGAGCTCGTAATTCCACCCACACACTCTCTTGTCCAAACTCCGCCTATAGCTCGACGCACACACACGACGCATTAAAAAATAAAAAAATAATTTTCTATATTTTCATACAAAATGTGAAAGAATTAAATATCCAGCTTGTGCCTATGAAATGGATTAATTTGAATATTACACAAGGTTGACTCTCAAAATGATATCATTTAAACGTTTTGGAGTCAGTCTCAATTATATATATATATATATATATATATATATATATATATATATATATATATATATATATATATATATAAAATGGGTTATGAAATTCCAACGAAAGAAAGATGTATATTTAAATAAGGGGGTAGTCACAAACAATGTGTATTTTTTTAACATTATTTTATTATTCATGTCTTGGTTTTTCATTGAGAATTATGTTTAGATCATTGTAATAGTGTTTTTTTTAATCAGTGAAATCGTTTTTAACGCGTTTCAGACGTTCTGTGAAGCGTCCTCGTCAGACATTCACGGAATAATAAAATAATGTTAAAAAATACACAAATTTTTGTGACTACCCCCTTATTTATATATATATATATATATATATATATATATATATATATATATATATATATATATATATATATGTATATCACTAATTCCTATTCGCCTTTTCTTCCCTTTTTTTTTCGTTTATCTCCTAGTATTTGCTCTTGCGTGACAAATTCGTCTTTTTGAATCTTTTCATAACCTAAGATTAACGGCTTTATAGTTTTTTCCCAAGCTGCTACATAGTATTTCTACCGTTAAAATGTTAATTATAAATGTGCCCTGTTAATTGTTACGTATTTAGTTTCTGCCTAAAATATATATTTACATTCCACAGATGCCATTAATTCATAATTTTAATTTACTGTTATTCTTGCAATTTAGCGATGACTTTAAGACTAATTGATTTGATCTACTTCCTTGTTGCAGTTAATACTGAAAAAATTTTCTCGATCTAACATCTACTTTAATTTTGGCTATTTAAATCCCGTATACGGGCCAATGGTTTTTTTATGATTTAACTATGAAGGATCAGTCTCTGTCATATAGTCAAGATCGGGGATTCATATCCTTGTTTTGCAAGTATTTCCACTTACTGTAATAACTAGCATAGGAGTCCGGTGTGGCCCGGGTGTTTAGAAGAGTGCGTTGAGCAAAATTAATTTTAAAAAGCGGTAGTGGTCAATCAGGCTCGAACCCGTTTCGCGAAGGAGGAAAAGAACGTGGAAAAAAACTTTGTCTTTGCCGTGGCTTCCAGCGCCAAGGTAGAATTGGTGAATGTTTAAATTAAGGCTAGTCAATTGAAAGGAGGGGTTGAGCTTCGAAAATATCGGAAAAAATGCGACCCCTCGTTGTAGAAAAGTGGCCAGTTTAGGGGAAGGGATTAATGTTTTTAACCAATTCTTCGATAGTTTTCGCTCGAAGGGTCGAGCTTAAAAACGATACCGAACTTGTGAAAATCTGTACTTCTGTCGAAAGTTTTAGGTAGACATACATACATACATACACACATACATTTAAGCAGACAGGTGAGATTTATATAATAGAAGATAACCACGGGTATACCTCTAATTGGCCCTGTCGGTGGGTCATAAGAATACGCCGACTGCCCCTTGCAGAGGGTAAAAGTCCCTCAATGGGGGTCCTGGATATGACCTTAAACTATATCCAGTAGTGAGGCCCTAGCTTGTGGGCTTTGGGGAGTGTGGAGGCACCCTTTAATTACCATTACTCCCAGGTCCACTCTGACTGTGAGTGGTAGTACCTGTTAGGGTCCAAACTATGGGTTAAATAGAACCCGACGTGAAAACAACAAATATTAAAAAAAAATTCTTCAAAATCTTTGGATTCGGCATTAAATACCCCGAAAAGGGTTGATATGCTGTAAAACAAAAACAACCAACCAATACCTATAATAAACAACAAAAAAAGAACCACAGTATATGTTTGTAAATGGTGGAAGACGTTTTACTTCCAGAGCTTAATTCCTTGCCCTGTTTATCTATCGAGTTCGTTGTATGCTCTCTGCAAATATAATTACAAGCGGGGCCTGCATATTAGTTCGAAACAATTTTTCTAAGAGCCCCTGAAATGAAGATGGGTCCAGATTAAGTATCGATTGAGAAATTGATATGAGTATAATATACTGTTTAGATTGCTTTTAATATAAGGCTTATATAGTTTGCTGAATTCTGCACATTATTGTAAGTCGATTCTTCACTTTTTAATATTACAAAACAATAATATACCTTCTGTATTAGTTCTGTATATATTTAATAAATATTAATATAGGAAAAAGAGGAGAAACCTCAACGGTGTTCTCAGCATTTCGCATAAATAATTTTTAATTAACATCCTTGATTTTGACAAATTAGCCATAGATATTGATGTGAAAATATAAAATGAAATGAGAGCAAAACAAAAAAAAGAAGTGTCAACCCGCTCTCTTGCCGGTACAATGCACGAAAATCTGTTTTCTGTTCTTTCTCAACTTGAAATAAATCCTTGTGTAATCGATATAATCTTACTTTCGTTCTCGTTCTAAGCTGCCCAACAAAAAAAAAATCAACTAACCCCCTCATGATTTAGAATTCATCCCTTTTAACAATTACCACATGTGTGCATATGCAAATTAATGGTATACGTTCATAAATGAGTGATCTACAAAATAATGCTTGGATTTTCTTTTCTACATTTTCTGCTGCCATTTTACAGGCTAAGCACTAGCACATGCAACCAACAGTTTGGTTACAAAAATTGAGACGGTTATTTTTATCCAAGGGATCATTCATAGAAGTGTTTGGCTTCGAATATCAAATATTATTAAACAATTATTTGTTTGTCAATATTTGTTTGTTTGTTGTATTTTATTCAAAATAGGAAAAATGGCAATCGATATATTCAACAATAACTGCTTTAATCATATCCTTTCATTTTCGACACAGTAAATGCTTTCACTTTGCAATTTGACGTTCTATTATAATTATTTTTTATTATATTACAATAAAATAAAAGAAATCCTTATTTAACTTCTGAAATTGCTTCATTTCACATCAATATTCAGGCAATATTTAGTAAAATCGAGTTTTTCATTTAGAGTCCTTCATGGCAACTACTGAAAAGCATTTTGCAGACCCATAGCTAATTTTACTGTCAGTATTCATAGATAAACACACAACGTTCGGAACATTATTTTTTTGATATTAAAAAATGTAAAAATCGACTTACCCTTACACACACACACACGTAAATATATATATATATATATATATATATATATATATATATACATACACCCACATATATATATACATAAATCAAGTTTACAAATTTAATAATTTTGTCAATTTTAAACGAATACAAATATTAATACTAATCGATACCTCCGTTCAATCTTGAAAGACAAAGGATACCCCCTGTAGGGGCAGTTGCGCGTGTAATTGTGAGGCAAGGGTTACTTAGCCAAATCATATTCATAAGCAACTTATAATTTTTCTAGTTGGTACATTAATTATGCCCTAAAAATTATGAAAGGACTCGTGTTTGTATAAGGTTTTCAGAAATGCATAGGTTAAAAAGGATATTTCAACTGAAGTCCAGGCCTGATGAGGAAAAGTGGAAAATATGGTACAATCCAAAGAAAAATAAAAGAACATATATTCTTTGGATTGTAGCAATTTTCTCAACTTTCCTGAGAACACGTTCTATTTAAGTACTTAAAGACAGACAAAGGTGAAGCATAGCGGCGGCAGTGCAGAGGTTGGGGCATGATCGATAGTGCGGAGCCTATTAAAATTGAGCTTCTATTTTGGATCCTGTAATAGATTTACTTGTGTCATGTAAAGCTATAAAGATTTTATTCGATATTCCCATCAGCAGTTTGATTCGATCTTCTTGATTACTATAGTGCTTACACAGCGACAACAGTTTCGGAATGTCCATCTCGTTAGTTGCCTTGTGCTATTTAGCAGTGGCATTCGGAAACAAATTAGAAGCTATTCATTTCGACAATCGCGAAAATGGAAGCGGGAAAATGCTGAACACTGCTGACCAAAGAATAAGCTGTAGAGGAACTGACAGAAATTGAAAGAGAGGGAGATGAATAAATTTCGAATAAAGAGAGAAAAAACTGTTTCGTTCTTTTTCTTTTTTCTGTCATTTTTTTTTTTTCATTTTCTCGTTGATTTTTAATTTTCTTCGTACTTCTGCTCATTGGTCGTAAGTGACAAATCCCAGATTATTCATGTATTTCCTGGTTTATTATTTCTTTCTAGTCAAGGTTTTCTATTCTGATTTTCTTGTTGAAGTCGTAGCCTTTTCCCTACCGTAGTGAGTTCACAAATCACTAAAATGACCCTGCGTCTCTGCTTCATATTGTATACAGCAACTGTTACAAAAAAGGCTGATCATTGGGTTAAGAGACCCAAAGGGGCCAAGTTAAAGTGCACACACAAATAGGTATAGATGTTACCCGACTTTGTCACGATTTAATAATTATAGGGTTGTTGCAAATATAATGTCGTTAATTTATATATATATATATATATATATATATATATATATATATATATATATTTAAATAAGGGGGTAGTCACCAACAATGTGTATTTTTTAACATTATTTTATTATTCTGTGCCTTGGTTTTTCATTGAGAATTATGTTTGGAACATTGTAATAATGTTTTTAAATCATTGAGATCATTTTTTAAGCGTTTCAGACGTTCTGTGAAGCGTCCTCGTCAGAAATTATTTTCAAATGTGTTTGAGATGTAAAAATGGCATTTTCGTAGTTAATTTGAAGTGTTTTCAAGGGGTGGAGGCGTGAAAGTGTCTATTATTCATTGGCATGTTAAATTTTTATTACTCTTTTATTGGGCTTGTCGGGGGGCGCTTACCTCGGCTGTAGTCACTCTCGTGTGGTGTTTCTCTCTCTCTCACTCTCTCTTTCTGCTTGTGTTTTTCCCCTTTTCCTTTTGGGTAGGGTGTGTTTGTGTGTGTTTTCTTTTATTGGTTTGAGAATGTGTGTACTGTTTTATAGTATAATGAGATTATTTGCTTCCCTAGGAAGGTGACTGTGATACAAGGTCGTTACTAATGTGTATGTGTGAGGAGGGGGGAACAGCTCTTCTGAAATAAGGGTAGTGGTGCTTTCATTCTATTTTGATATTTATTTTTTGGATTCTTGGATTTTAGTATTGTGATTTTTCGTTTCAGTCTTTTCGGGTATTCCTTATATTATGTTTGTTTAGATAGAGGGGTGTATTAAAAATATGTATAGGGGATTTTTTAATGTTTCTATTTATTTGTCTCCCCATGTGGGTATGGCCAGACCCAGTATCGGTTCCTAGTGTGGGGAAGATTTTGTTCCCCAGAGGAAGGGGACAATTGGAGATGTTATAGGTATGGAAGGGGGATGATAGAAGGGATAATAGTTGTCTCAGTCATGAGTGGGTTCTCTTCCACTGACTGAGGAGGGAGCGAGGTGTTGGAACAGATATTATACTATGTACTATACTTCAATTTAAACCATTATAATTAAAAAAATAGTTTTATAAAATCAGCAATAGGTTATCTACAGTGCACTAAAATGTGTTGTTTACTTAGTCACTATGAGAGGCATGTAAGTCTACCTCACTAAATATAATGCATTTAATTTCAAATTGATGCTATATATATATATATAAATATATATATATATATATATATATATATATATATATATATATATATATATATATATATATATATATACTAGCCTGGTGACTCAATGTTCCCCGGGATTGATTGATTACCAACGAATGTTTCACACTCCCATATTTTATTATCATCATCGAAATAGAGGAAATAAGCGATTTATTTTCAAATCGATTGATTGGCCGCATTAGTTAAATACACATCGCGGTCCACACTGTTTAATTTTTACATCCCTCGCTCCAGTGAGTTAGTCCGCAGCACACTGCGCCCTATGCAGTACTGTAGAGAGCCTCCTGGTTATTTTATAAAAATTATGTTCATATATAACGGCTTGAATTAAAATTTAGAATCCAAAAGTAAAGTATCATGATTGAATCGGCTCATTTAATAATGGTTGCTATCATATCAAAGAAAATACTTTTGGTTTTATATGGCGGGCTGTTCTGCTTGTGTGGTAATTCAGTTTTGCAAATGCACTTGTAATGGAGACTGTATAATGTGTTAACATCTGTCAAAATATCCGATGACATCTTTCTCCTGATTATTCGATTACTGATTATTGATACTTATCGTAAATATTCTGATACGAAACCTATATAAACATACTGCCAGCAACATAAAGTACATTTGTGTTAAATTTCTTAATAATTGGCCCAGCCGTTTTGGAGTCTATAGGAAACGAACTTACACACAAAAACAAAATCCCTTTTACATATGATATATATATGTGTGTGTGTGTGTGTGTTTGCCCGCTGCCTGCTGTCCACATAGTGTATGAGAGCGTGCAGCTGTGTATATATGTCGATGTGTATATATATATATATATATATATATATATATATATATATATATATAGTAGAAATGTTATTTAATAAAAACCTGAAGAAACTGCTCAATACTGTTCTAAAACAAATATGCGGTTTATTTTTTATTGACATCATTCATTCTTCCATTCCACAATAAACGAACTTTTCTGTAAAGTCTCCAGCGGCCAAAAAACGGTGGTTTAGCTGAAACAAAAATGTAACTGAACACGAAAAAACGGTAATAATAAATAAAACTTTATATATATATATATATATATATATATATATATATATATATATATATATATATGGAGAGAGAGAAAGAGATATAGTTAGGGAGGGAGAGGGAGGGTAAGAAAGAGAAGCAGACAGACAGAGAAATATAAAACAAATATAGTGTTTTCAAGTGACTGATATATCGAGATATCTTACAACATATACCTTTTCTGAGAACCGAAACCACTAACAAATATGTCAATGCGCGTTGTAATTGATATAGTGTTCTCATTCCATATGCAGTATATAATTTCTTGTTATTCAAAAACCTTTTGTTCTCAACAAAGGCATTAAATGAATTATTGCACTTACAGAAATTTAGTTTTATTGAATTGTCTTTTTGTTGTATGTTAAAATTGAATATCTTACTAATTCCTATGATTTCCGGCATTGTATCAGGAAATCATTTGTGCAATTTTCGCGTAAATAAGCACATTACGAGTAAATATGTGTATTCTGCTGGTTCTGGGAATTCACTTTTTTATTTCATAATTCCATATATAATGAAAACGTCGCAGTTTTTTGCCCCCGCTAGACCAAAATATCGTAGGTTTACAATAAATGATGCCACATACAAATGTATTATGTCTACACTATTAGCCACTATATTATGTCCTTAAAGAACCGGTCCTGGATATGACCTTAAACTATATCCAGTGGTGAGGCCCCAGCTTGCGGGCTTTGGGGGGTGTGGAGCCACCCTTTAATTACCATTGCTCCCAGGTTCACTCTCACCCGGAGTGGTAGTTCCTGTTAGGGTCCCAACTATGGGTTAGATAGAAACTGATTTGAAAACAACAAATATATTCTATTAAAAAAATTTTTTTCAAAATCTTTGGGTTCGGCATTAAATAAACCGAAAAGGGTAGATATGCCGTAAAGCAAAAACAACCAACCAATCCTGAGAAAAATCAAACTTTTGGAACTTATTTTAAAATAAAGCAAACCACTGCCCAAAGTCTCAAATGAAGAATATTCTCTTCACCTTTTATGGCATGAAATGACCTATAGGGTTGATGTGTCGTTAAACAAAAACTTACCTACCTACCTAAAGAACCACATTTTAGATACGTTCATTTGTTATGATGAGCCCCTACATTTTATCCTAGGAGTGACATCATCACCATCGCAATTACCTACAAACGAAGTAATTCCCAATTTTCTCCGTTTTTACTAATTTCTACGTTTAAAACTGGGCGATAAAATATATCCTGTTTTTCTTTATTGAAAACACAACGAACTTTTGCGTATGTTTATTGGGGCAAAAATTAGACGGGAATGAAATTCTTCATTTAAAAATTCAACTAAACTGTTGAGCATTTTCTTGATCTTTCTCATTTCGATTCGTTATTAATCAAATACTAAGAGAAATTCCAAGGAGTTTAGATTAATTTCAATTTGTGGAAGTGTTTTTCAAGTTTTAGTCAAATTTAATTTACTTTCTGCTGTCTGTTTATTTTTGAATTGATTATTTTCATTTTTAACAGATGAAAATTATTTACAATTAAATAAAATTATTTAAATAAATAACACACTTGTGTGCGTAAATTTTATATTTCACTTGTTTAATTAAGAAAATAGATTTTTCAACACTATTTTCTTAGTTTGTTCTAAATAATTTATTGAAAATTTAAAACATTTTTTTACTATTGTCTCCAATGCTATTCTCCAACCACTTTGTTTCATCAGTTAAGATAAAAACGAAATGTACCAAGTTTCCAAACCATCTCCCCATACAACAGTACCTCGGTACATTATGGCTGACTGTGATAGCTTCTGTTCATTTATATCTGATCAACCTCTGTGTTCTATGTTTGGAGATGGTGTGTACTGTATAGAAACAGACCTGACGGAAGGTTTAATTATAGGTATACGCCGTGGCATACCCTCGAAAAATTCCAGCAAGAGCCAAACAACCAGCCGTGGTTCTCTCTGCAATGTGCTGCTGCCATTACGCACAGAAATCACTTTTTCCATTGCTTCCAACGTAATAGATGAACTCAGAATAAAGCCGCTTTCAGGACTGCCAGCAACCACTGTAAACGATAACGTGAGAGAGGTGTATGCTCAATTTGTCAAGTCCAAAGTAGCTGAGGAGCGGAGTGGTTCCAACCAGTTTTGGCAAATAGCAAACAGGATCCTGAACAGAAACGTGTACTCTTCCCACCTATCATCAATGGACCCGAAGTAATCTCGCCAGCATCAAACAAAGCCAAACTCTTTGCCAATAATTTGCAGCTAATTCTATTCTATGCGACCAAGACCGCCCCGCCCGTATTTCCTCCTGTATCAAAAAACACGGTATGCGGAATACAAATATTTCTGCGTGATATTGCCAAGCTAATCTAAAAACTCGATTAGAGTAAAGCAAGTAACCCAACGGCAGTCTTATTATAGTGCTCAAAAAGCTTCATCCAGAACTAGCGCCTATACTTCCAAAGTTATGTAAGCGTTGTCTTAAAGACAATTGCTTCCTAACACCCAGTGAAATCTCATCTGTATTAAGAATTCAGATCGGTCATTTCCCTCTGAGTACAGACCTGATAGTCTCCTGTATGTCATGAATAAGTTACTTGAATCTGTGTTAAATAGAAAAGTAGTCAACCCCCTCAGCAAAAAAGAAGCTTTCTTAGTGACATGCAATATGGTATCCGTTCTGCCAGATCTACAGCGGATTAGCTTACGGTTATTTCTCATATGATTAGCGAAACTCTCGACGGAGGCTTTCTTTCTAGGGCAATTGCTCTTGACATATCAAAGGCCTTTGATAGGGTATGTCAGAAAGGTCTATGTCACACGATATCCCGTTCTGGTATAGCTGGAAATGTCTTTTCAATTATTAAATCATTTCTCTCTGATACGCTCATAAGAGTAGTGGTAGATGGACAGAAATCAGAAGCTCACAGTATTAATGCTGGAGCCCCTCAGGGATTCATCCTAGGTCCAGCTCTATTCCTGAGCTATATTAATGAACTTCCTAATCACTTTCTAAGATCATTTGTAGACATTTTTTTCTGACGACACTACCATTTACGGAATCACATGAAGGACCATAAACGAGCAAGTTCTCTCTGATTCTCTCTTCTCTATGAGGAAAAAGTGGCTGGTTACTTTTAATGCATCTAAAACCAACTTTTTATCTTTACATAATCACCGCTCTGCTCCTTATTTTGCGTTAATTCAAATGAATGGCTCTGGTCTAGGGGAGGCTCAATATCTTGACAAACTTTTGGGCTTGACCTTTACTCCCGATCTAAAGTGGAATACGTACATCAAATCCGTTGCCAAGGTCGCTGGGAAAATAATAGGATCCTTCTATCGATCTAGTAGATATCTCACTGCTGATACGATTCTCACCCTATATCAGAGCCAGATACGTACAAAGATGGAGTATAGCTGCCACATCTGGGCAGAAGCTGCTAGAAAGACTTATCCTGCCTTCACAGAGTTCAGAATACACTTCGGAGCTTAGTGGAGGATGCCCTTTTCTCTTTCCTGCAACCTCTTTCTCACAAGAGAGAGGTTACAAGTCTGTCTCTGTTTTATCGCTATTTTCACGACAAGTGCTCGTCTAAGCTCCAATTCATGGTCCCCTTTCTCAAACATTCACGAGAAACACTCGTTTGGCTGTAAACACTATCAATAATTTCCCCACTCTTTATCCGTGCCTAAACCTAAACGTAGATTCCATGACCAAAGCTTCTTACTTAGAACTGCATGTCTGTGAAACTCTTTTTCGTTTACTTGCTTTCCAGCACTACTATTTGGCCGTCCTCAAGTCACATGTAAATAAGTTATTGATTAGCCGTTCCCCTTAAGAAACCAATTTACCAAATCTACACTTCTAACGACTACTATGATATTTTCTTTTTGACCACTATACACTCTTAAACCCTTATTCTCGAGTGGCCACTGGGCCTTGATAAGAAGTGATTCCTATGTAAAAAAAACACAAAAAATCCTATAAACAAATTAGCTGTGTAGATTTCTGAACAACTAAGTCGTTGTAACGGATCTCATATATCAACATAGACAAGAGTATTATCAGATATACTAACGTATACACGAGGATCGTTCCACAAATAAGGTTTTGAAGTCGCAAGGCTACGAAGACTGTTTTTTTTTTAATAGGCGACCTTCTTCTGGGCTGCGAAATGTATGTTTTCGCATAGAAATCACCATACTCAATGCAATTTTACATTGGATTCGATGACACATTTCCGATTCTGACGCACGTCAATGCATGGCTGTTTTTAGAGTCTAACACCGTCAATATCATCAACAGAGTAATAAAACTTTCTGATCATGAATATATAAATTCACTCAGAAATTTGCAATTCTGTCTGATACATTTAGAGAAAATAACATAGGAAGCATTATTTGTGAACGCTGATCGAATACACACACACAGATATATATATATATATATATATATATATATATATATATATATATATATATGCGTGTATTTGTGTGTGTGTGTGTGTGTTGTACTAGGATAAAAATATACAAAAGCGGAAAAAATCATTGAATTACACAAGATTTTTTTATAGTGGCAATTAAAACAGTAAAATTAATGATGACGATAAATCTATTGCTTCCGTCTAAAAGGATTTTATCAGGCGATAAAAACA
>NC_136493.1:41022400-41029900 GCF_053919585.1 Euprymna scolopes | reverse complement strand
TGATAACAAAAACTACATATGCTTTTTAAAGACTATTTTGTATTAATTTGATAAGCAATTCGTTTATTTAATTATTTTCATTTTCATTTAATTTTAATCTTAATATCGGATATCTTTTGGTTTTTATCCACAGATTGATGGAACACGTAATTTCCAGCCGCTGTCTGCCTGCCTCCAAACACTCAGGCACTTTCAGCTAAACACAATTGTTATGTTCGATCTTTCTCCCTTGCCGATGGTCATCATTTTATTGTAAATAAAATTCTAGGCTGACCAAATTCTTCTGTGTTGATTTTAAGAACAACGAAAAAGAATTGTCCAGTGTATGCATACGTTCGCAAGCATTTGGAAAGTGCAAACTACAAAACAGTATTAACGTTCCATAACGAAACAATTCCACTTTACTGGACGCTACACAAGACAAGATGAACATCTGGGATCCGTCTACACAGAAAAAAGGCCACATGAAACATAAGCTTTAGCCTGGTTACGTTGTCAATTACGACGAGAAATATAATTTAAATATCTTTATCCCTTATACTAGCTTTATCTTTTAAAAGCAAAAGCAGATTTTGAATGGTCCCCCTCACCAAACTTTCGCGAGAAAAATTCGTCTATCTTAAAACGCTCTCATTAATTTCCTCCACTCTTTACCCGTGCCTAAACTTAAGCATGGATTCCATGGGCGGGGTTTCTTTCTTGGGACTGACAGCCTGTTGGACTCTCTTCCATTTGCCCTCTTTCTTGCTGACCATAGTGCGGTCTTCTTCAGATCCAATGTGGGCGGGTTCTTAATGAGCCGTTCTCCTTAATAATCCAATTTTCCAATTTTTCACGACTAACAATTATTACGTCATTGTCGGGTTGACGACTGTGCACTTATTGACCCTTATCTTCGAGTAACCTCTGGGCCTTGATAATTGGTGGTTCCTTTGTAAATAAATAGGCGGGTATGTAAGAAAATCCATATATCTTTCCTATTTACAATGCGTCCCCACAGGACAGAGTTAGACGCAAGGGTCGTTTTTTAATGTGGAGAAAAGGAACAAAAATAAAAATTGTCTCAGTCGTGAAGGATTTCTCCTCCACTGATAGAGAACAAGAAATTGAAGTGCAGCATCTGAAGAACATATACTACACTGTGATCTTGTCCCAAAGGCCAAGTTCCTATTTACAATGCGTCTCCACAGGACAGAGTTAGACGCAAGGGTCGTTTTTTAATGTGGAGAAAAGGAACAAAAATAAACATTGTCTCAGTCGTGAAGGATTTCTCCTCCACTGACAGAGAACAAGAAATTGAAGTGCAGCATCTGAAAAACAGATACTACACTTTGATCTTGTCCCAAAGGCCAAGTTTGTTAAAATCCATATATCGTGGATTTTTGGAAATCGAACTCAAGGAAAGATAATAGGAAGGCTAATACCTGTACACTTGACGTCACTGTATAACGTTAAAAAAGTAAGATGCTGATTTAAAAGGCAGATACACTCAGAATAGTGTACTCTGGTCGACAAAAAGATTAGAGCAGCTCCGTCGTAATTCCCTCTAGGGGGCGTATCGTAAGATTAACAATGGAATAACTCCTTCTTAATGAGTCCACGCATAAACAGTGTACATATTCAATGACTGTAAAATACCTTACTAGAACTTGAATATCAGAAAGCTACTATCACACCGATAAGAAAGAATGTTTTCACTATAATAACAATGGTTAAGTACCTGCTACTTAAAGCAACATGCACGTATTATCAGTGAAAAGTTTAACATTGGATTTTCTCAGTAGACAAATTAATATGATAAGCGTGACTCCGCTAATTGCGGGGAACAATTCTAATGAGAAACGTAGTTCAAATGTATGAAGTCTTGTAATTAGCTTTAACTTGAAATTATCTCGTCTTTGTGTATGCGCATCTAAATGAACTGTGATCACGACATAGGATAAAAAGTAAAAACTTTAAGCATTAGCGAAACAAATTGTTCTGTACTCAATGACACACTCATGACTTAAAAGTCATTTAATCACGACAAAAGGAAGGATAGGCGCATTAACCAAACAATAACTAAATTATGTGTAATTCTGAATGTGTGTGTGAAGACCACGCGTGTTAACTATTACGTGTGATTTTCACACAAACCTAAGTATTTCTAAGGTAAATTGTTAAGAAAAATATAGATACTAGGTGCAAGTTTTTACCAACAACTGATATTAGTAATATAACGTAAAAGCTATTTTTTATTCAATCTTCACCCCAAACAAGACAAGTGCTACTTTGAAGTAGGGGGCGACTATCGGGGGTATTATGAAGGGAGATAAGTAGAAAGATGTTTGTTCACATTACACTTAAACTTCTGCATATCAGTACAGTTGAGAAAGCAGTATCCCGGAAGGGAGTACCAAAGACTTGCAGTTCTGGGGAAGAAACTATTGGAGTAAAAGGCTTTCTTACACCTAGGGATCTCCACTGTAAAGGAGAGGAGCTTAGTTGCTTGTCGGGTTTGTCGAGGAGGTACAAGTGCTTGCAGTTCGTCAGATCATTAACCATTGAATATTTGTAGTACAGGCAGAGGGATGCAACATTTCGTCGATGGGACAGAGGCTAAAGTCTAGATGACAGCTCACGTCCTATCAGGTTGGCGACTCTCTTTTGAACCCTGTCCAGGAGTGAGAGACAAGCAGCAGATGCACGAGCCCAAATGTAACAGCAGTACTCACTACATGGGCGAATGGTGGCCTTATAGACGTACAGGATACTTTCAGATGTAAGTAATTTTCTAGCACGGTAGAGAGAGCCCACCTTCTTTGCAGCAGCCTTGGCAATGTTCTCAATGTATATATTCCAATCCATGTTTCCTGTAAACGTTAGTCCGAGGAGTTTAAAGGAAGTTCTTTCAGGCAATGTGTCCTTGGCGGTTTCTATTGGTGGTAGAGAAGGTTTCTTGTAGTTATTGAAGGAAAAAAACTTAGTCTTGGCAGCATTGAATGTGACCATCCATTTTTGTCCCCATTCCACTACAGATTGGGAGTCATCCGCTAGTGTTTCTGCCATTTCCTTAGATATGTGTCCATTTGTTTTCCCCTCATGCCTGTTATTGAGGGTGGTGTCATCTGCAAATATACCCATCTCCGAAACAATTTTATCAGGGAGGCCATTTATGAATATCAGGAATAATAAAGATCTAAGGATAGACCCCTGGGGTACTCCCGCATTTATATCATATTGTTTTGATGTACGACCGTCGAGGACAACTTGGATTTTTCTCTATTTTATTCGATATATTACTTTGTTATTATATAATACTATTTACTAGTAGGACTCGTGGAAATTACATTGAATTAGACATGTAATCAACATACAGTTTTGAATAGCGTCAAAATTAGTTTTATGGGCAGCAGAAAAAAAAAACAAGAACATACAGCAAATATGACTTCATAAAGATTTCTATGAAAATAGTGTAAATACAATAACGGTAAGTAAATATGGGTCTATAATCATTTGTATTTCCCAGACAAAAAGGACGGACTTGTAAATTCACCCTTGTCCGTTCGTCTTTCCGCATTTTTCTCAATACCTACGCCTTGGATTTTTTGGAAATTTAGCACAAACATTAAATATGATATGAGTAAAAAAAAAAGTAACAGAACGGATTTTCCGGGAAAAATTCGGTTGTCCCCCTAGGGGTGCCTTTCGGGGTAAAATAGCTAAAATTGACACTTTTTTTTGCTTATTAAAAAAAAAAAAATTGATGCCTTGGATTTTTATAAAACTCTCTGAAAAATTGTAACTAACTGATTTCTATATAATTTTGTTTGTCTATACTTCGTGATAACTCTTGAGTGCGCCCCAGGGGCTCTTTTAGGGCTAATAAAAACACTTCATTTTTGTGACTATTTTACCATATTTATCTGATTTTTTTTGTGTTTGTCTATTTAGCAGTTGTACATGGTGCTGAACTCAAATTGAAATACGTTAAGGTTTTGGTGACTATTGGGGCTTAATGCGGGGGGGTAAATGATGGACTTAGTAAGTTTTTTTCGCATGGTGCAGAACTAAAATTTACATATGTTAAGGCCTGAAACTGCACCGTTTGTTCATTTTCACCAGGATTTGACGTCTCCTAGGGACATTTGGGGTTAAATAAGGGGATAGTCAATTTAATTTTTTTATTGGCTCGTTCACTGTACACTCATGGAGTTCATGCTTCAACTCGTTTTACAAAGTAGTCAACACTTATCAAATCCCGACGCCACTCGAGTATAAGGGTTAATGAGTGTACAGTAGTCAATGGGAAAATGTTGTAATAATCGTTATTATTGGAAATTTGTTAAATTGGATTACTGAAAAGGTTTTGCTCATCAAGAACTTGTAAACCTGTGACGTAAAGACGACCATATTGTAGTCAGATAGAAATCAGTAAAACGGAACATACTCCCACATGCGTGCAGTTCTAAGAAGGCAGTTTTATTCTTGGAATCTATGCTTACATTCAGGCACTAAATTAAAATAGTTTTCATCGGAGTTTTAATAAATTAACTGCCCCAAATGAGATAAATAAATTAGTACTAATAAATAATCCGAAAATAATATTGTGCTACAGATTTTCATACCAATAATAAAATCACATTGTGAGTAACATGTTTTTGTTCATTCGTTCAGATCATCACGTATTTGCAACCAATGTTATTGTTGAACCTGTTCCGATTCAAACGTTTTCTTATTTATGTAACGTTTCACTAATGCTTGTTTCCGTAGAGGAAAACAATGATCATATATCATTCTAATGATATTAAAAACCAAGTATGCATTGAAGAATGACCATTTCCATATTCTTATCCACTGTTGCCAGGGGTCATTTTCAAAGGAGAGTAGAATATGGATCGTAGCTCTCGCTTTCTTTCTTGTTTCTTTAGTCCTCACATTCAAAGAGAGATTTTATAGAAAAGATGGTAAAATTGCTGTTTTCTAGATCAGAATGTATTCTATCAAACGCTTTATCGTTGGAGAGATTTTAACATTAAGTTATAATTTATTATTCCTTCATCAAGAAATATCATGCCTTTGACTAGACAGATGTCCATTTTAAAACAGTCAAATTTGCGAAATTGACTTCTGTTTTTTAAAAGAAATATAGCTTAAAAAAATGCATTGGAATTTTTTAAAGCGCAACATAAATACTAAATACGGAAGGAACGTGAGAAATACTATAGAGATTACTGCATTTAAGAAAAAACTACACATAAAGTATTGATGATATATATTCAGAAATCACAGTATACGTTTATTTATTAAGAATGCAAGTTAAATATTACTCATGACCATGTTAGCTTCAATCTTATTAATACAATACACTATTAGTAGCGCAAAGTTTTTAGTTTCTCATTCGATACTTGGCCGTTTAGAGATTATGTAAAATGGCGTTTAAACTATTTCAAATAATAGTTAAAGGTATGTGTTTTGATATCTAAGCGATCCTTATATTATTATTTCTAGTATATGGCAGCGGTTGTTGACGTTAATTAAGTAATAGTTTTAGCAGCGAATAAATTCTAGGTAAATCTTCAATATTCTACAATACGAGCGCAATTCAAATGTCAACACTGTCTAAACTTCCCTAATGCCCCAGTCGTCTTTGCACCCATCAGATGTGACGTCAGGTTAGTGACTGTATCCTCGTTCTCTCTATTCTCTATGAACTTCAAGATTATTTGGTGTGGGGTCAATTGATGCCGACTCTGTTCTTTTTTTTTTTTAGGCGGAGCTAAATTAAAGTTGTGCGGTTTCGGCTTTCTATATTTTATGTTGTGTTTTTTTTTTATATTTTTGTTTTACAGTTTGACTTCAAAGGTTTCTTTAGCGTCTGTAGCTCATATGTCTTAATCCTTGCATTCGAGAGTTTTACGTAATATATCAGCAATTTTCATTATTTTACTCCGTTATATCTTTTCAGCAATCCTTTCTGATTCCAAATCTTTTCTATTCTATTTTCAATAAATTTGGCAATTTTTATCAGTTCTACTACTATTATTTCGTGGTATCTTGACTTTCCTAATCATCTAAATCACTTCCAGCTCTCTGACTAGTTCTTTGTATTTGTTTCCTTGATATTTATTTAGTTGTCTTCTAAAACAGTTAAATCCACGATCTCGTAGGGCTTTTCCTTAACTATTATAATTTATTGTCTTCTTGCTTGGATTGGCTTATATGTTGTCCGTCCATGTCTCATGGATTTTGTGACTTCAGATTTCAACTCCTTCTGCCGGTTTGTGCCTGTAGCCTATGTGTGTGTGTTCAAAATGCAACTGTTTTCCCTACTTGATCGTGCCTGCTCTTGTATTCTTATCAATCTTTGATGCATTCGCTTATTATGTGGTTCATTGATCTAGTAGGTAAGTATCGCGTTGTCTTGTGCAACTGAATCTATGGATTCAGTTTTTCTGAAAAATGTCATTTTCTAGGCAATGTCCAAGTGTTTTCTTCAGTCGTATCTTTGACCCTTCATATACATCGTTCGTGTAGTTGTTTGCTCTCACACTTTCTTTTCTCATCGTATCCCGTTTTTCCCTATAGTCTGTCTTGTTTATTTCTTTTACTTTCTTTGCATCCGCAATTATCTTTTCCGTGTTCTGCACTGTGTATTTCACTTATTCTATTTTGTGTCATTCTCGCAATCTTCTAGACAAACTATTAATATTCTTCCTTTTTCGCTTAGTGTCGGTCGGTATTATCGGTTGGGTGAAGTGCATCATGCATGGTAATACAATTCATGGCCTTCTTGTTAAACTTCATTAGTACTTTATTGATCCGTATTATATTACTACTGACACTTTTATTATTAATATTATTATGAATATTATCATTAATAGTAGTAGTAATATTAGAAGTAATAGCAGTAGATGTAGTAAAACAGTAAAAGTGGCTCTGTATTATATATTATGCATTTACTGTTGTATTTGTGTCATTGACACCTATACTTCTATACCTAACATATATCTTACTACCACTGTTTGCTTTACATGGAATCAATTATTATGACTTCGAATATGTTGCATTAATCATGGTCATTGAATTCCTAGTTTTCTGGTTGAGATCCATGTGATCTCATGCTGCCATCTTATCATGCTTTATTGCTATCTAATAAACTGAGACGATAGACATGAGTGTGGAGTATTTGTGGTGCTTTATGTAATACAAATATCACGTCCGTGTATATGTGTTATTTTCATGGTAATCAAATGAGCATATCTTTGGAGGTAGCCAATGTTCTGCTTTCTGAAGTATTCTTCACTCGCGATTAAAACTGTCACATCTTGTTTTAAGCGGATATCAAAAAATAGCTTTTGGCGTTAATAAGTTCGACAAAGCGTATGCACAATGAAAAAAGAACAATTCGGAAAGTCTGAGAACAATGTATATATCCATCAAGAATACTCGAAGAGAAAGTAAGTTTTTAAAGAAAAAGTTATCTTTTTAATTCAAGTTGGAAAAGAAATGTATTCTTAC
>NC_136493.1:40939900-41019900 GCF_053919585.1 Euprymna scolopes | reverse complement strand
ATGAAAGGAAGGGTTTTAAATTTGGGTTGCAATTATGATGAAAGTAAAAATAAAATACATTACCCCATAATTTATACCTGTTGACGCTGAAACCATTATCACAATATTCTGTGGATCTATATTAAAAGACCTTGTTAAACTTTATGACATATTTCCATTCTATGGAGGTTAGGTGCGAACGAACACCCCATAATTTTCTTATACCATATTTCTCCAAACTGAACTTTCTTATACCATATTTCTTCAAACTGAATTATCAAAGTATACTTACCCAGATAGATATGAAAATTCTTTATTAAAGTCTGCGCATATTTCCATTCTATGGAGGCCAGGCGCGAACGCAGACCCCACAATTTTATTATACCATCCCTATTTAAGTTAAAACATACTTATCAAAGTATTCTTATGTACATCTATATCAAAAACACTTGTAAACGTTTTTTTTTTCATTTTTTATTTTTTTATTTGCATACTTTGTGGACCAGGCGCGAACGCAGACCCCACAATTTTTATAAACCACCGTTCTGCCAGCTCAAACATACCAATTCATGTGCCTTAATACATCTTCTATCATGATATGTAATCATTTTTTTTTAAATAGTCAACCATATAGGAGCCTATTCGTGACCACACACACACACAGATTTATATTATATATATATATATATATATATATATATATATATGTATATATATATATATATATATATATATATATATATATATATATATACACATATATATATTTATAAAAAAGTGAATCATAGCGGAATTCATTCGACTAAAATAAGATGAAAAACGGGGCGAGGAAAAGAAAAACAAATTGGGGGAAGTTACATGTAACAAATGTACAGTTTTAGTCGATTGAATTTCCGCTATGGTTCACTTATTTATGATTATTCTAAAATTTTGCCAATCGAATAAAACATATATATACATATACATATATATATATATATATATATATATATATATATATATATATAGTGCTTTGAAATTAAAATAACTATTGATATAAAGCATATCAGTACCTATAACGAGAATGTATATTGTAGTATTAAAGTCATACTAGACGTAATGCGGTGTTCCAGTGTCTGTGTTAATATTCTATCGTTAAACGTTAATTATATATGTCCGGCTTATTCGATATTACCTAAGTTAAGATGTCCTATATTTGTAACTGCTCTTTTCTCTCCTTTCCTCTGCTTTCATTTATTCGTTTTTGAACAACTTTTTTCGAATCTGTGTATAGTAACACCCCCTTTACCCAAATATTAATTAAAAACTCACATTTTTGAATACAATAAAAAAAATAAAACTATTAAGCATTATGTGTAACAAATTATTATGTCATATTAAACAGTGTGCACGCTTATACGTACACTACCTGTATATAACCAGCGTTGCCTTGTTAAAAAATATTGGCGCATGGAGCGTTTATTTACATCTTATTTTATAGGTACACCAAATATACCAGATATCTAAACTTGTTACGAATTTCCTGAAAGTGGATGATATTTAGGATTTATGGACGCATAGCATTCACCAAGTTTCGCACATCAAATTTAAACGAGACATAGCTTAAAGGTGAAATAACTCTCACAGCTTAAATAAATAAATTTGCTTCCGCCTGAAAGACAATACGTTAAAGTTCATTATAATTGCAAATAAATTAAATAAAATCTTATATATAAAATGTTATATGTCTGTCTGTCTGTCTCCATAGGTTCAAGCTCTATCTCTCCGAAACTACATGCATTTTAGTTTATTTTTAATACGTTCATATATGTGTCACGTTGGTACAGTGGTAACGTCAACGGCTTACATGTTTTTTTACGGTTTCGGTTCTAGCTTATGGTACCCAATTACATTATTTTCCTTTTTTAAATCACGACTTTATAATAATAATAATAATAATAAAAATAATAATAATAATAATAATAATGATAATAATAATGATAATAATAATGTATATAAAATCTAGACAAATTAAAGTATTATATAAAAGGGTATTTTTACGACCTGGTAAAGCCGGACGCCTCATCTCCTGCTAGTATGAATTAAATAAAATATAAATTAAATCATATATAAATTAAGTAAATCAACTTAAAATCATATTTGTAAATCGAAAAATGATGAAAATTCTATTACAGCAAACAGTTGTTTACATTAATGTAATTATTACACTATATTTCCGTTAATACAATATACAAATGAGGTTGCTCTGTGAGGGTAGATTCCCTTTGAATAAATGGTATATAGAGAAACTATGCAGACGTGTATTCGTGTACACCTCTGTTTTTTTTTAGCATGAACATTGATTTGTGAAACAGTGTAAGTTTTGTACATAAGAATGAAACTGTTAGCAAACAAAAGGAATGCCATTTTGTTAGATTAGATGATAACACAAATTGATATGAACTGCATATACGTTATTTGTAAACTATTATTTATTTGATTCCATAAAAAAGTGTGTCTGTGATAACACAAATATAAATATGTATGTCACACGGAAGTCGTTAATGATTATGAAACCTCTTCAGTTATATATACAGGAAAAAAACTCACATTGGTAGCTATGTAACATAGACGATTATTTGTACACCCGATGAGAAGTGCTACGCAACTCTCTGAAGGATAATAAAGCGTGGTTGATATATACGTGTAAAGAGACTCATTGATGGATGTGTAACGTTTCGTTCTTTTGTATAATGTTTGAAATGGCAAATGTAAAACCTTTATGTTTAATCTCATAATTTGATGGGCTACTAAGATGAGAGTGGTACTATTAAAAGAAAAGTGACCTTTTCCTTCTCATAGAAATTTTCTCATTGTCAACGCAATTATGAATGCACTTTTACCAGCGATTGACAATAGCTCTGTCTGGATGTCGGGAGAACGCTTTGCCATAAGAGGGCCGTTCTAAAAGTAAAGTCTCCTATTTTTTTTCAACTTAAAAAGTAAAGCAGCTACGAACATAAGAGTGATACCATTAAAATAATAGACTTTTTTTCCAGAAATTATTTTTCTGTATTGTTACCATTATTTACAAGAATGCAATGACATAACTCTGCTTCTGACGCACGTCAATGACATATGTTGCCTTCTTAGAGTATATCATCATAATATGTCTGACGAAAAATTACAATCTATATCATATATGCACCCATTCAATTATCTTAACGATACATTTTGCAATTCATATCTAATCAATTCGGTTGGGATAACACGAGGAAGGATTAATTTCAAAACGACAATCATAGTTTTGATTTTATCTAAACCCTTCCCCGAAGTCTGAATGAAGCAGTATTATAAAAATTGAAATCGATCGATAATAATTTAAGACATGTTGTAATTATTTTGTTAAACACCTTTACGTCTTTCTTGAAAACCGAGAGGCAAAACATTCTTCCTGTAAGCTCATACACGTATGTGAACTGTCAATAGAAATATGTTTATTGATGCCAAGTCTAATATATGTTTATGCGTTTTTAGTTATTTATAACACCTAGCTCTCACTTCAAGCTCGTTACACTTTCCCGGCTATGGTTCAGTAGAGTTTATGAGGCCGTTATATCAATTAACCTTTTCATCTCGTAGAATTTCTCTGCTTGCAAGTGTTTATTCACGCTCATACGACCACGATTATTCTAGTTAACATTTCCATTCTGCGCACTAAAATTAGTTTCACAATCTTCTCAGCAATGTTTTTACCGCCTCCATAATGAGGTGTAACCTGTATTAACACGCATTAAATAAATAATATGGGTAAATAAGTTCATAAAACAAGGCGTTCATCTGTTATCTTTCCGAGGTTTTGATACGAGGATTGATGTGTTTTATTATTTAGATTATTTAGAAAACTGTTCCTATCTTGAGTGACATCCGTGTGACGTTTCGACAGATGTAACATCATACCATCTTAAGGTGTATCGTGCCAGAATTTTTAAATCTTTCTATCGAACACAGAATCTACATGTGGATTTGAACAGAACCCTTTAGTAAATCTCGTTTCTTCATCTATTACCGGATAGGGGTCTTAAGTAATTTACAATTTTTTTACGCTAACCAGATAAATAACAACTATATACGGCAACATAAAGTTGACACACCGGTTCTCGTCAGATCACCGAAGTTAAGCAACGCCAAGCCTGCCCAGTACCAGAAGGGTGACCATTTGAGAAGGCGAGGCGCTGTATTTATCACAAAGTAAAATACCAGGTTCGGAAACTGGTGCGGCCTATCCTTCTTTCGAGATTAGATGGATCTCTTAAGCTGTGGTAGGCAACCTATCGAGTGATGGCCTCACGATAAAAAAAATAATCTTGATAACCCTAAAAACGCATCAAGTAATCAGCTACGGACAATGTTTTAATTACACTATACACTTGTGTAGTGAGTTCAATCTCGGTTGCGACCGCATGTTACGTTTGCTTTTAAATAACACTTTATCAAAACATTGGTTGATTACATATATGTCTTATACCGTGGAATTTCCACCGGTCTTGCTAGTTAGTAATATGTTAATAATCTTATATTGTCGATGTTAGGCGCTTTTGAGCCCTATAAGTACTAAAAGAAAAGGGTACAATTCGGCAATAACAGATCGACATTGTTCCCAGCTGTAGTGAATTTTTTCCTCGCTAATTGAATCAAACAGTTCTCATTATAGAGAGGCATGGTTATTGATTATGTAAGCCCTGAATAACAATTAAATGAGCAGCTACCATTACAGGGATATATCCATTATCTCCCAAGACTAAACGGGGAATCCTAAATCTCATTGACAAATGTGATCACCGTAGTTAAGTGACATTGAACCTGACCAGTAAAAGAGGGGTAGTCATTGAGAAATATAAGGCGCGCTACGTAAACTTCTCCAACTGGGGCGTGGACATTTTTTTGTCGATATTTTACAAATTTCTATTCTCCATAAACTTTCACGATCAGTAAAAGACATGAACGCCGACACTGAGCACATATCTAAAAAGTATTACTACCGGTTATATGAGGTATTTTACTGATTTCTATCTATCTATATTCATACCCTCTATTTGAATAATTCTTTGTTTTTAATAATTCTGCTATTATGCTGAGTTGTCGTTTCATTGAGATAAGAGATGTCTTTCGAATTTCTTAAAAAGGATACAGAATAAAGATATATGAAATCAAATTGTTATGTAATCACGTAATTGTATTGTATAAACTGGCTTGGTTTGGTTGTTTTGTTTTACGGTATATACACCGTTTTCGGTTTATTTAATGGCGGATCCAGTTAGTTTGGAAATAGTATCCATTTGCATTCAGTTATTCTGTAGAAGGTGTTCATTCTCCAAGCTCTTTGTATCTTAAATCGCTAGTTAGTAGTATTAGGTTTGGTTGTTTTATAGTGGATTTTATCGGTTTTCTCCCCTCATCTGCAGAAAATGGATGAGTTTTGCAATGGGAGAGAGAAAAAGGGTTACAGTATTAATGTTTAGTAAACTTTAAGTAAGGAAACCAGTTAGGGGGATAGAAAGAGAGATAGGAAATGGTCAGAAAGGAAAATGGGGAGATTTGGGTTGTTGTTTTTGTTTTTGTTTTGCATAACATAATTAAGTTTTGCAAAAGGAAGTAGAAAAACAAAAAGGATCAATATTAGACGCATTTCATCTCAGGAAGCCAATATGTTCAGACAGCCTTATCTGGTAGCTCCATAATTGCATAAAATCCTTTGTCTTTAATATACAATAACTATCATTGTGCGACATTAAATTATTTAAATAATAAAAGCATATACAAGAATCGCATTATACGAAGTTAATTAATCTGTAACACATTACATAATCCGACACAGAGAAGCTTTTACAATAATTGCATAATACGACATTAAATACCCCAAAAATAGTTTATAAAGAGATGCCATCATGTATAATATTAAATCATTTTTTTTTTAAATGAGCGCTTTAAAAAGTATGCCATTATACGACATTAAATAATTCGAAACACGTAAAAGCTTTTAGAAGAATGAAATTATTGGATATTATACTGTACATAAATTAAAAATCTATACAAGGACTCCATTATAGGGCATTAAATACCTGAAACATAATAAATAACTATTACATTTGGTGAGCTTTGGGTAAAATAAAAGCTAATTAGAATAATAATAAAAATGGAAATTGCCTACAACTGCCTGAATTGTTTCACTTTCAAGTCGACGGACACATCTTCTTTTAGAGCAGCTTGGTCGCCTGTCCAACAAGTTACGCTTATCGCTTTTACAAAAATAGAGAGCCGGTCTCCATGTTGCTTTTAAGCCAAGCCCATTCCGGACATTAGCTGCCTTGAAGCCAAACGAATTTTCTTGAATAAATTAGCTAGGATTTTGAGAGCACAGACAAAGCAAACGTTGATTATATCATCCTTAGAAGCATTTTCAGCGGTCTGAATCCAAATAAATCCTTCTAACACTAACACAAAGCCGTGCATAATCTTCAAGGGATATTGGTAAGAATGTCATTTTCAAACAGAACAGATGGGGAGAAGGGTTAAAAGCGAAGTGAGAACGAGTAGACACGGAGTTGTTACAAGTGGCAGGGTTAGCGAGAATTGTGCAGGGAAGGGATATAAAAGCGAAGAGATGTAAAGAATGACATTATCAATGAAAGAAAAATAGTTGTAGAAGGGTAAGGCAGTATATAAGATATACAGTATACAAAAGTAAGATGGCAAGGAAAAATATAATAGAGAAACACAATGCTAGAAAAAGTAAGAAATTGATAAATTGTGAAAGAGAAAAAAAGAAAACTAGATGAGCCTAGATAAAATGATCTATAATATCAATCTTTTTAAATGGGTGTGTGAATGTTTGTTTGTATGTATGTATGGATGTATGCACGTATGTATGAATGTTTGTTTGTATGTATGTATGTACGTATGTATTTATGAATGTTTGTTTGTATGTATGGATGTGTGTTTGTATGAATGTATGAATGTATGAATGTTTGTTTGTATGTATGTATGTATGGATATATGTATGTAAGTATGAATGTTAGTTTGTATGTATGTATGGATGTACGTATGTATGAATGTTTGTTTGTTTGTATGTATGTATGTATGAATGTTTTTTGTATGTATGTATGGATGTGCATATGTATGAATGTTTGTTTGTTTGTATGTACGTATGTATGAATGTTTGTTTGTATGTATGTATGTTTGTTTGTATGTATGGATTGATGTACGTATGTATGTATGTTTATATGAATGTTTGTTTGTGTGTATGCATGTATGAATGTTTGTTTGTTTGTTTGTATGTATGTATGTATGTATGTATGCATGTTTGTTTGTATGTATGCATGAATGTTTGTTTGTATGCATGTACGAATGGTTGTTTGTTTGTATGTATGTATGAATGTTTGTTTGTTTGTATGTATGGATGTACATATGTGTGTATGAATGTTTGTTTGTATGTATGTATGTGTGTATGAATGTTTGATTGTATGTATGTATGAATGCTTGTTTTTTTGGATGTATGTATGTATATATGTATGTATGAATGTTTGCTTGTATGTATGTATGTATGAATGTTTGTTTGTATGTATGTATGATTTTTTGTATGTATGTATGTATGAATATTTGTTTGTATGTATGTGTGTATGTATGAATGCTTGTATGTATTGATGTATGCATGTATGAATGTTTGTATGCATGTATGTATGTATGTATGAATGTTTGTATGTATGCATGGATGTATGTATGTATGAATGTTTGTTTGTACGTATTATGTATGTATGTGTGTTTGTATGTATGTTTGTATGTATGTAGGTATGTTTATTTGTATGTATTTATGAATGTTTGTATGTATGTATGAATGTTTGTATGCATGTTTGTTTGTGTGTATGTATGTATGTATGTATGAATGTTTGGTTGTTTGTATGCATGTATCTATGTATGAATGTTTTTTATATATATGCATACACCATCAGATCTCCGAAGTTAAGCAGCGTTGAGCCTGGATAGTACCAGACGTGTGACCATTTGGGAATTCTAGGCGCTGTGTGTGCTGTCATCTTGTCACGGAATTTGTTGTCCAGTCGTCCTGTAGATACATTTCACTTGCCACTGGTATTTAATAATGCACACTCAGGAGAGGTGTGGTTGAATCATGCGCACGTCCTGCCCTTCTGGGTATCAATATTCTAGCAAATACTGAAGGAGCCTTATATATATATATATATATATATATATATATATATATATATATATATATATATATATAGTCATCCACATACAGTACTGTTTCGCTGTTTCACAGCTCATCAGTGCGGCTAGACAGGCAACTATATATATATATATATATATATGTGTGTGTGTGTGTATGTATGCATATATATATATGTATATGCCTACATATATATGTATATATGTATGTATATATATATATATATATATATATATATATATATATATATATATATATATATATATTAATAAAAATTAATCCGAAATATAAATTTGGAATGGTAATGCATGCCAACCTATATAAAAAATCTCTACTCAGTTAAGTGGATCAAAGAATAAGATAAGTTAAGAGGAAACCCCGCAAGTTTATGGGAAAAAGTAAAGACAATTGTCTGTAAACCATCGCATTTTGAAGCTAAATGTTTCCAGTCGAAAGAGGCGAAAAGCCGGCATAATAAAAATTTAAAGATAAAACGACAATCAGGACTTTGTAAATATTCGGATTAAGAATTAGACACTTTTTTAAATTAAAATTGGGAAGCAATATTTAATAGTGATCTATATGAGAGAAGGGACAGAAAAGGGAAATAAATTATGAAATAATATACAAAACAATGCCTGAGAAAATAAAACATTAAGATTTTTTTTTTAATATACAAAAATATTAAACAAAAATCAAAATCAAAAATCAAAATGCCATTACCTGTAAACATTTCCCACTTTGCCCTCATTTGGTTAAAATTTATTGGCTAGATAATGTAATAAAGTGGCTCTGTAATTTTACGTTTTATGTTTTTAACTTATATATATATGTGTGTGCACACACACACACACACACACACACACACATATATATATAAAATAAAAATAAAAATTAAATTTACCAAAGTGATCCAAGATGGTAAAATTAAAGTATATTATAAATATTAAAGAATTAATATTTATAAATTTATCTCAACCAGACGTAAAAGCTCAATAAAACCAAATAGGAGCTAGAGATTATAATACAAGCAAACAGTTAATACAACATGTTAAAAACACTTTGAAATGAGTTAAAAACATATCTAATCTGACAAGGAAACACTTAATTAGTGGATAGTCCTTAATCTGCAGAGTTTCGAAGAAATACTCTCCTTCTAATCAGAGGGTAGGAATTGGCAAAATGCGGGATAGGATTTTGCATGCAAAAGTATTTGATGCAACAACAAGTAAGTCAAAGATCTTACTTGAAAACAGTAAAAGTGAAGCAGAGGGAATATGGTGAAGAAAAAGGTGATTACACGTGAATGGATAGTCTGGTGGAAGATAAATAATCCAGTGACGGTAAAATCCAAATATATAACTTAAAGAAAGTTTATTGAATTTCCATTTGTTTTTTAACATGTTTTATTAACTTTTTGCTCGTTTATATATATATATATATATATATATATATATATATATATATATATATATATATATATATATATATACAGGGTGTCCGTAAAGTTACTATGCAGTCTTATTGTTTTATTGTATTATATTTGTATTAATAGTTAATATTTTTTTCAGGCTTATTTAATCAAGCATGCCACGTAAGATAACTTTGGAAGAGTGCAAATTTATTTTGAAGCGATATTGGAAAACAGAAAACGCACAGGATGTAATTCGTGATTGGAATCATTATTTTAATACAGATCCTCCAAAGAGAAAGCCAAGAAGTGTTGAAGATCTTCGACAATTTGTTATTGATGCATTTGCCAACATTGATCGTGACTGGTGCACCAAAGTTTGTCAGAGTGTGGTTTCACGTTGTCGAGAATGTATTGGAGCTGAAGGCCTCCAATTTGAATATTTGGCATAGAAATTGTTTGCCTTGATTGTTACAGTCTTTTCGGATGTAACACGTGTATTTTCTGAGATTTTTATAAACATAAAGGTGTTATTTCTTTTTATTTCTTTTGTTACAAATAAATATTTTAATACAATATCTTACTGTACTGTTAATATATTACAGGGTGTCTGTATAGTAACTTGTAAGGTTGTATCGTAACTTTACGGACACCGTGTATATATATATATATATATATATATATATATATATATATATATATATATATATATATGTGTGTGTGTATTTATATATTGCGTATGTTTATGCATATATATATATATATATATATATATATATATATACCTATATACCTTTGTTAAATGCGGTTCTGTTCATTTGGATTTTTCGCCTGATTCTATGTATATTTAGTTGTAAATAATGTGTGTCGAGTATTTTCAAGCTCCTGTCATCGTTTATAGAAAAGGCTAGCTTCCAATTCCGGACCGATATAGAGGCGATGATTGCGTCTGAAGACGATTATGCAGTGTTGTTTTCTTAATGGTGATTTTTTATTATTCCAGCCTGTATGTATGTATATATATATATATATATATATATATATATATATATATATGTGTGTGTGTGTGTGTGTATGTATACATATATATATATATATATGTGTGTATGTATATATATATATATATATATATATATATATATATTTATTTAAATAAGGGAGTAGTCACCAAAAATGTGTATTTTTTAACATTATTTTATTATTCAGTGTCTTGGTTTTTCATTGAAAATTATGTTTGGATCATTGTAATAATGTTTTTCTGTCATTGAATTCGTTTTTACGCGCGTTTCAGACGTTCTGTGAAGCGTCATCGTCAGAAATTATTTTCAAATGTGTTGGAGATGTAAAAATGGCAATTTTCGTAGTTCATTTGAAGTGTATCTATGGGGGAGAGGCTTGTAAGTGGTTATTATTCATTGGCATGTTCAATTTTTATTACTCTTTTATTGGGCTTGTCGAGGCCGCTGACCTGGCTGTAGTCACTCTCTCTTTCTTCTAGTGTTGTTTTGTTTTCCTTGAGGATGGGCTAGGGTGTGTGTGTGTGTGTGCGCGTGTGTGTGCGTGTGTGTGTTTGCTTTTATTGGTTTGAGAATGTGTATACTGTTTTATAGTATTATGAGGTTATTTGCTTCCTAGGAAGGTGACTGTGATCCGAGGTAGTTACTAATGTGTGTATATATATATATATATATATATATATATATATATATATATATATATATATCAGTGCGTGGGTGTGTCTGTGTGGTTGCCCCTGCGTCTGTGTGTGTGTGTGTGGGTGGGCGTGCCTGTATATCTCGAAGTATTTCCTGTTATCCATGACGAACAAGGCATAATAATCCAAATACGTTTTTGGAAGATTCCTATGGAATGCTACATAATTTAACCTGAGAATTTCCATACATAAAAAATACAAAAAACGAATATATGTTCTATCTGATCAGTAGCCATACACATGGCAGAAAATATATACAAAAATAATAATACCAGGCGCCAAGAATATATTCTTGATACATTATGCACGACAATGTTTATTAGACAATTTTCGGTTCGGTGAATTTACATGACGATGATCTTTTCTGGGATGGTGGTCATTTTTTTTCCTGGACATTGGGAAAGGTAGTATAGTATCATGGTAAAATAGAGGAGGGCATTTCATTTCGACAATTGAACGGTTTGTCTTTGTTAACAGGTTATTTACATTTAAAGACCAGCGAGTGGACGGGGCATTAAAGGGCGTGATAAACATGTTTGGCGCTAATGTCCGTCTGGTCATTGCGTTGCAAAGCTCTTAAACAACCTTACGTTTGATTAGCTTCGATCTTGCAATTTCTGCATCAGTAAATACGCCATATAAAGCCGAGAACCTGACTCTAAAAGGCCACCCTTTGTCTTACCAATTGTGCTACTTACAAATCTCTAAATGTGTACCAGTTACATTTACGAGAGAGGAGATCAGTTTGATTGGATACCATTATCTTCATGACTAGTGGATCAAACATACCCATCCTATATCGATCGATTGGTCTCATTTGCTTCCTAAACGTAAGTCGTCTACTGTGCCTCTTAGTATATACTTATCTGCCAGAGTTTGCCTGCCGCAGTCTAATTGTATATCGCTCCATCAACAGAGATGTGTTTCGTTTTCATGCACACATAATACTCTTACTCACAAACACTTTCTTTCTTTATCTGCTTCTTCCTGCTTCTGTTTCTCTCTCTCTCTCTCTCTCTCTCTCTCTCTCTCTCTCTCTCTGTGATACATCAATATACATAATATATATATATATATATATATATATATATATATATATATATAAAGAGGGAGAGAGCGAGAGAGGGAGGGAAAGAGAAGGAGAAATAATGCATGAATTTCTCTCTGTCATTATACAATTAAGCTTACTGTATATGTTCGCCGATTTAATATAATGCATGATTTAAATCCTTTTCTTGTCGATGTTAATGGATGTTGACCCAGTGGTTTAACACTAGTTGCAAAGTTAAAGATGACATTGTAATGGACAGTAATTTTTGTTTCTGAAACTGGAAAATACTTTGTAAATATAGTGATAGTGCTCATAGGAAAAAAATAATGAATTTTTGTAAAATATTTTTTCATATATATATATATATATATATATATATATATATATATATATATATATATATGATTTTCATGTGTACATATATATTAGAAAACTTTGTTAAAATTCAAAGACTTACATTTTTTCTTTTTATAACTCTTATTTATTTCGTTTTATGATTTTGTGTTTTCATAAGCATCTCCTTTCTCACCAACTCGTCAGATGTGATTTCCCTTCGATGTTACTAATAAAAAGATAATTTTTCATATGATAAACCTGGTGCATTAGTTTGGGAAAAAGGAATTCACTCCCCATCCCCATCAGTATTCAGCGTTCGAATTTTGATAAATTTGTTTCACACACACACACACACACACACACACACACACACACACACACACACACACACATATATATATATATATATATATATATATATATATATATATATATATATATATATATATATATATTCAAACGCTGAAAACTGAACTCGGAAGCGCTGTACTATTGGAAAATTTATTGGACTAAATCGATAACCAGTGTTACGATATTGAGATATATCAATATCGTATTAATAAAAATAAATAAATTTAATGGTTAAAATTCCGAGAGGCGAAAGAGTTAGAACAACTATGTGAATCGTTACCGTGACAAAAACGACGGCGACAACAAAGGAAAAATTTAAAAAAAACGAAGAAAAAAAAACGCTTATGTATTTAAAATTCAGAGAAATGTGTCCAGCGTCTATTTCAACGAAAGTTGACCGTTAAGAATTTGAAACGCACCCAGTTGCAGAAAATATCTCAAGAACGATAGTATGGTCGAAGCTCCGACGACACCGACAAAGAAGCCGAACCACACTATCTGCTATAGAATCGGAAAGCCTGGCATATAGCCATTAACTGCGGGTGAGGGCGTGGACCTGATATGAAAAATACAGGAGATGCCAAAACGCAAGGAGGTATAACGTGGACGCATGAAGATAAGTTTTACCAACCCTTCAAAGGAAAAAGAAAAAAATGTAGATAAAACAGGAAATAGCTCCCTCGTGACAATATTATAGTTACTTCTGTAGGAAAAGGTATCACGCAATTGGACGGTAAGCTTCGTAGCAATACCAGAAGTGGAAGGAAAGGCGATGAGAATTCCCCCTGAAAGAAGTTAAACTCATAACAGGGAAAATAAATAAGAAAATAATAGTCGGACCTGTGAAGGAATTCCCTATAAAGAATATAGACATTTTACTGGGGAAGGAAGCTCAGATTGAACTGTCCCAGGTAGATGCGGGAGACAGGCATACATATTACCTGCGGAGTAAGAAGCAAAATGTTAATGAAAAGACTCAGTTGCTAAATAGACCACATAAAGAGCTGAAAAAGCACAGAGGTACGACAACAGCTTTGAAAAGGCACATAAGCAAGTGGGTAAACCGACAGATGGAAAACACACTCATCAATATTAGCTGGAAGATGGAATATTGACAAGGAGATATCAGGCGGGGAAGCGTAAAGAACAATGAGATAACCCAGGAAAGTCACCTCAAATAACAACGGGGTTGTCGAAGACCTGAGTAAAAACTTGGATGATGGCAGAAACCTTCCTGAGCAAGTTCCAAAACAAGATGCGACGACTCTATGATAAAAGATCTTAGGTCAGGAAATTCGATGTGGGCAAAAAAGTTATGGTTATCCTACCAACGAGAAAGCCCTCATTCGACACAAAATTCCAAGGCCCTTATGCAATAACGGAGAAGGTTGATGACCTGAATTATAAGATGGATATTCCAAACAGACAAGATAAGATACAAGTATGCCATATAAATCGGATCAAGAAATACGTGGAGCGAACAAACGAGCTTGAATTACCCGTGGGGCAAGTCGAAACCGTCCGGAACAAGGGCACAATGATGGATGACAGTGTTCTGATCAAGGCCCTCCCAAAAAATTATGCAACTCCGAAATAAAGTCAAACTTAGAGGAAAACCTGGGCCGCATATTAGAAAAGGTGCAAAATTAGTTATTCGTGGCCAAAAATCAATTTCCAGGAATACTCTCGGATGTTCCTAGAATGACAAATGCCATATTTCACAACTTCGAATTAATCAAGGATCAACCCATTAAGCAACATTTATATTGAGTGAACCTCAGAAAAAGGAAGCTAACACGCAGGGAAATCGGATATATGTTGGAAAACAGAATAATCGAACCCAGCTGGGCGTCTCCTGGCGTATTGGTGGACAAACCAAACGGATCTGTTCGATTCTGCACAGATTACAGAAAACTGAACGACGTCACCAAAGAAGACTCCTATCCAATCCGACGAATGGAGGATTGCATAGATAAAATTGGAAAGACGAAATTTGTTACCAAATGCGATCTTCTGAAAGGATACTGGGCAGTACCTTTAACAGATCAAGCTAAACTTTAATCCGCATTTGTAGTTCCGAACGGAACATATCACTATAATGTGATGCCTTTTGGGATGAGAATTCCCAAGCCACCTTTATGCGTATTGTGAATAAGTGTCTAGCGAGCATCCCAAATGTTGGTGTTTATATAGGTGAGATTATCATCTATAATTAAACGTGGGAAGCACACCGGAAGAGCATAAGTCAAATCTTTAATCGGTTGGAGGAAGCGAACTTAACTATCAACTGGAGAAGAGTGAATTTGGGAAAGCAGAAGTGCATTCCTTGGGCCACATCGTAGGATGTGGACACGTTAGTTTTAGCGAAGTTAAAATAAAAAAAAACATAAGGGAATATCCAAGGCTAAGAAACGTAAAGGGAGTCCGAAGATTATTAGAAATGGTGGGATATTATCGAAAATTCTGTCGAAATTTCTCTGGGATAAAAATATACTTTTAAATATTCAGCTATTTTAACTTTTAGTTACTAGTTGAATACGAAGAAAAGGCCGCATACATTCTAAAGCCTTGGTAGAGCATTTTCGAAATATTTTTCCATTGTCTTTCTTAACATAAAATAACCAGTCAATCGGTCTCATGTATTAGCAAAGATAACCAGACTCGCATACTTACGGGAAGCGTTAGAGAATTGAGTTATTTATTCGGCTCGCCGTACAATAGAAACATTATAAGCGGTATCGTATAGAATGTAATCATTTTCTTTAACTTCATATTTTGATTAGTAGCTTAATATGATCTTTTTGGTAGCCAGAAAAAATGTGTTAAAGAGAGACGCACAGAACATTAGATCTAAATTGATGTTCCTGCATTCGTTTAGGCCTATTTCCAACATCCGTGAATCATCACTGTATTCGGCGGTGAACATTATTGCCAATAAACGAGTGTCATCGATGACGTATAAAAAGGTCATGTTCTCAACGCAGGACGGAAAAATGATTTATGGATTCGTAGCAAAATAAGTGAGTTATGTCTGAACGATGCGGTCATTCAATCCATTATTGCGGTTGGACACGTCCTATGAATATGAAATTCTTGAATTGAATCCTGGCAAATTTCATTTTAAATTCATCTATCAATAAATAAATAAATTAATAAAAAATGTGAATGTATTAATAATTTGGATTATGTATCACTCGATTTTTGTCTCCCTGTCGGGACGATGTGATTAAACATTGGGGAAGTGTACTTTGAAGAGCCGACGCATTTAAAAAAAAAGCCAGTGCGGTTTCATCAGCTTTGTAGAATCGGGAGGCCATAGGATATTAGCAATAATCTAATCCATTTTTAAATAATAAAAAAGCAAACCTTATGAAAGGAACGCAGACATACATGTCAGGAAGCAAAAAGCTACCTACACAATGCTTTGAGCCCTGGTGGTTTGGGGATCGAGACTGTATCCTCATCTGACCGGAAACTCTACGGTAACTATTTCTTTTTTTTTATTATTATTATTATTATTATTATTATTATTATTATTATTATTATTAGCATTGTAGCCCTGTTTGTTCGGGCCCTATCTACTATTCATAAATTTATATATATATATATATATATATATATATATATAAATGTATGTCTCTCTCTCCCTCTCTCTCTCTCTATATATATATATATATATATATATATATATATATATATATAATTTGACTCACGTTCAGGTAACCTACATCTAAAATTTCAAATGTTTAGACCCAAAATTGGCGAAGGAGTTTAGTAGAGTCTGCAAAGGTCAACTCTATCAACTTTGACCTTTTAGCAGCCAAATTTTCGCCCCCAACACTAATCAAAAATGTTGCTGCATATCTGAATAGCCTTGATGTAAATTTTAAAATGTTTAGACTTAAAATTGCTGAATAGTTTGCTAGAGACGGCAAGGGTCAATTCTTTTGAACGTTGACCCGTTGCCAGCGAAATTTTCGACTAAAAACCTATTAAAAAGCTTACATTATTTCTGAATACGTTTTATGTAAAATTTCAAATGTTTACTCTAGAAATTGACTGAGTAATTTGGTAGAAACCGCAGAAGTCACATTGTTTTTTAAACTTTGACCCCAATGTTGACTCCTTAGCATTTATTGTTTTGGGCTCGAACCAAATTAAAAAGTTTGATCCATGGTCAAGTAACATACTTGTAATATTTAAAGTTTGTAGACCCAACATTGACGGAGGAGTTTGGTAGGGGTTTAAAATGTAAAATATAAACGTTGACCACTTGGCAGCAAAATTTCTGTCCGAAAACCGATTAAAAATATTTTTACACATCTCGACTCCCCTTATATCAAACTTCGAATCTGTATACCTAAAATTGGCAGAGTAATTTGATGGGGAAATGTAATCACACAAATACACAGACGTACATTTTCCATTTTATAGATATACTAGCATTTACACCCGGAGTTGTCCGAGGGTTTGGAGGTGTATGCTGAGCAAAAAAAAGAAAGGTTAATTATTTTAAATTCGACCACTATTATGACCGCTTAAAATTTATTGTTTTGGGCTCAAATCAATTTATGAAGTTATATATATGTCCAAGGAACCTCTATCTAAAATTTCAAGTGTTTAGACCCCAAATTGTCTTAGGAGTTTGGTAGAGTTCTTAAAGGTCAAATCGTTGAACTCTGACATTTTACAGCAGAATTTCTAGCCGAACACCTATCCTCTCGATTTCCCCAAATCTCAGGAACCTGTATATCAAATCTCGTGTCTGTAGACTAAAAATTGACAGAGTTATTACGTAGGAAAATGTACACAGAGAGACACAGAGACAGACAGACACACAGACACGTTCACTTTTATAGATATACTAGCATGGGTGCCCAGCGTTGCCTTGGTGTTTGAAGGTGTATGTTGAGCAAAAAAAAAAAGTGGTAGTAGGAAGGAAGGCTCGAACCCGTACCACGAAGGACGAAAAGAACGGGGGGAAACAAAAACCTAACGTCTCTGCGGTTACGAGCACCGCCAAACCCAAAGTTACTTATGTTTACATAAGGGCTAGACAATCGAAAGGAGAGGATATCTTGCAACAATATCGGTGAAAAAAGCGACCCCCCAGTAGAAAGTGCCTAGGTGAAGATGAAGATATCAATGTTTGTAGCCAATTATTCGATATTTGTCATATGAAAGGTCGAAGTTTAAAACGATACTGATCTGGGTATACTCCGTTGCTTCTATCGAAAGTTTTAGGCAGATATGCAAACATACATACATACATACATACATTTATATACTGGTAACTACAAATTTTCGACCCAACCCGATGAAAAAGCTGGACCTATCTCTGAATAACCTTTATCTAAAATTTCAAATGTTTAAACTAGAAATTGTCTGAGTAATTAATTAGAGACAACATAGGTATTTTTTTTAATTTGACCCCTATTATGATCCCTTAAAATTTATCGTTTTTGGCTCAAATCAATTTATTAAGTTACATCCATATCCAAGAACCCTATATCTAAAATTTGAAGTGTGTAGGCCCGAAATTGTCGGAGGAGTTCGGTAGAGTTCTCACAGGTCAAATCGCTGAAGTTTGACCGCTTAACAGCGAAATTACTGACTGAAAACGGAGCACATAGATTTCCCAAACCTCAATACCCTGCTTATAAAATTTCGTGTCTGTAGACTTAAAATAAACTGAGTTATTGCGAAGGAAAATTTACACAGACACACAGACAGAAAGGCAAACAGACACACAGACACGTTTACTTTTATAGATATATGGATAGATAGATGGATAGACTAATAGATTTAATGAAAATATATACGTATACATACATATATATGGAAACAATTTTTTGTTTACTGTAAAGATTGTACGCAAGTATAAATCATGTAGAATATATGCATTAATATAATAAGATTAACGAAATCTAAAAATCCAATAGGGAATTAATTAAAATGAATGTTTTAATAATATGCAAATTAGCTAGATCTTTTTCTAGTGAATTCAAATCCACAACCCATATATAAGAAAATTGTATTTTTTTAAAAAATAAATAGAAAAGAAGGGTTTTAATATGAATATCAATACACACAAAAGAAAAACGAATTTATAGGAGTATAGATGGACTAGCATTTACGCCCGGCATTGCCCGGGTGTTTGGAGGTGTATGCTGAGCAAAAAAAAAAAAAGGTCAATTTTTTTTTTTACTTCGACCTTATTATGACCCCATAACTTTCATTGTGTTGGGATCAAATCCAGTTATTAAGTTAGAGCCATATCCAAGGAACATATATCTTAAATTCCAAGTGTGTAGACCCAAAATTGTCGAAGGAGTTATGTAGAGTTCTCAAAGGCCAAATCGTTGAAATTCGGCCCCTTAAAAGCGAAAAATTTCTGACCGACAACCGACCACATCGATGTTTCTAAATCTCAGTACCCTGTATATAAATTTCGAATTTGTAGACTGAAAATTGACAGAGTGATTGCGTAGGGAAATGTACACAGACAGAAAGATACACAGACACTCAGACACACTGACACGTTCACTTTTATAGATATACTAACATTTCAGCCATGCGTTTCCCTGGTGTTTGGATGTGTATGTTGAGCAAAAAAAAAAAAAAAAAAAATGGCAGTAAGAAGGCAGGCTCGAACCCGTACCGCAAAGGAAGAAAAGAACGGGGTAAAATCTAACGTTTATGCTGTTACGACCACCGCCAAACCGGAAGCGCCATTTTTTAAAATTAAGGCTAGACAATTTAAAGGAGAGGATAACTAAAAAATATCGGCGAAAAAAGAATCTCCCTGTAGAAAAGTGGTTAGTTAAAGGTGAAGATATTAATCTTTATAGCCAATTTTTCGATATTCGTCGTATGAAAGGTTGAACTTTAAAATGATACTGATGTTGGTAAAATCCGTCGGCTCTATTGAAAGTTTAAGACAGACATGCATACATACATATATACAATTGTCTGAGCAATTAATTAGAGACAACAGAGGTCATTTTTTTTTAATTTGACTCTTTTTATGACCCCTTAAAATGTATTGTCTGGGCTCGAATCCAATTATTAAGCTATATCAATGTCAAAGGAACCTATATCTAAAATATCAAGTGCGTAGACCCAGAATTGTCGGAGGAGTTTGGTAGAGTTCTCAAAGGTCCAATCGTTGAACTTTGACTCCTTAATCGCCAATTTTCTGGCTCAAAACCGAGTTTGTAGACTAAAAGTTTACAGATTTATTGTACACAGACACACACACACACACGTTCACTTTTATCTATCTCTCTCTCTCTCTCTCTCTCTCTCTCTCTATATATATATATATATATATATATATATATATATATATATATATATATATATATAGATAGATAGATAGATAGGTAGATTAAACAAAAGTATATACGTAGACTAGCAGTTCCGCCAGGTTTGGATCGGATCCTATGCACTCTTTATACTTTTACGTGCCTATGTATATATTAAAAAAGTGTGAATATGTACGGTAATGTCTTTCTATTTAATAGTCTTCCTTAACTACCATAGAGAAAAGTTGGTAGAGACAGCAGACATTCATTTTTTTTTTTTTTATCTTTGACTCCATTCATTGTTCTGGGCTCAAATCTTATATCTATCTATATATCTATAAAAGTGAACGTGTCTGTCTCTCTGTCTCTCTGTGTACATCTCCCTACGCAATAACTCTGTCAATTTTTAGTCTACTGACTCGAAATTTTATGTGATTGATATTCGGCCGGAAATTTCGTTCTTAAGCGGTCAAAGTCAACGATTTGACATTTGAGAACTCTACCTAAAATTTTGGGTATACACACTTGGAATTTTAGATATAGATTCCGTTGACATGGATCTAACTTAATAACTTTATTTGAGCCCAAAACAATAAATATTAAGGGGACATAATAGGGGTCAAAGTTTAAAAAAATCGACTGTTTTTTTTTTTTTTTTTTTTTTTGTTTTTTTGCTCAGCATACATCTCCAACGCCGGGCAACCATGCTAGTCTATATATCTATAAACGTGAACGTGTCTTTGTGTCTGTGTCTCTGTTGGTCTGTGTATCTGCCTGTCTGTGTACATTTCCCTACGCAATAACTCTGTCAATTTTTAGTCTACAGACTCGAAATTTGATATACAGGGTACTGAGATTTGGAAAAATCCATGTGATTGGTTTTCAGCCACAAATTTAGCTGTCAGGGGTCAATGTTCAAGTATTTGACTTTTGAGAACTCTATAAAACTCCTCCGCCAATTGTGGGTCTAAACACTTGAAATTTTAAATGTAGGTTCCTTGGACATGGATTAAACTTTATAATTTGATTTAAGCCCCACAAATAAATGTTTAGGGTTCAAAATTGGGGTCAGAGTTTCAAACAAGTTTACCTCTGAATTTTCTATCAAATTACTCAGTCGATTTTTTTTGTCTAAATATTTGGAATTTTACGTAAAATGTAATCAGACACAGGGCAAACTTTTTAATCGTTTTTAGCTGATAATTTCGCTGCCAGAGGAGTCAGCGTTCAAAAGAGATAACTTTTACGGTCTGCAGCAAACTATTTGAAATTTTACTTAAAGTGTATTCAGATATGCACCAAGCTTTTTAATTAATCTTTTGAGCGAGAATTTAGCTGCGAAGTGGTCAAAGTTGAAAGAGTTGGTTTTGTAGATTTACCACACTCCTTCGCCAATTTTGGGTCTAAAGACTTGAAATTCTAGATGTAGGTTACTTGTATATGGGTCAAAATTTTAATATATATATATATATATATATATATATATATATAACTTGGATATATTCAGCTACTAGCAGTCCAGCCTGGCTTTGTTAGGGCCCTTCGTACTGTACTAACTTTATATGCATATATATATATATATATATATATATATATATATATATATATATATATATATATATATAAGTCTTTTCAAATTTTACTCCTTGAAAACCAACTTTCCGGCTAAAAACTAGCAATATGTTTTGTGGAGTTTTCAAAATTCAAATCGTGGAACGTGGTCCTCTTGACAGCCACATTTCTGGCCGAAAACTGATTAAAAAGGTTTTCGCAAATCTTAATACCCATTATTGTAAATCTCAAGTCTGTAGACTAAAAATTGACAGAGTATTTTGGTAGGTAAATGTACAGACACAGACGGTTTCTCTTTTATATAAAAGAATGGAGAATGTTAGTTTCAAAAGCGAATTTATTGTGCTTTTTGTTTTACATTGCGTCTTCGTTTATCGGAAGATTCTATTTATTACAAATGGGTGATTACCTATAACAAACATTAATGATCGTATCTATATACTTATATTTTTATGCTCATTGTATTTTCTTAACTTGTAAACTCCTTTTTCATAAATAAATCTCCGAATTAAATAATTTTGCATCAGGAAATCCTGTCAGACGTCGTATATGCGTTAAAGGTGCTAAAATGTTTATATATAGGATATTATTATTATTAGTAGTAGTAGTAGTAGTAGTAGCAGCAGCAGTAATACGGGTGGTAAAATGTTTTCATATAGTACAACGCTTGAAAGTAGGTAAACCTGGATTCATGATCGAGCATGCACTCTAGTTATTTGTGAAAATAGTTATTAACGCATCCGTCAGCATAACCTGCTTTTCAAATCAAGGTGTCAATCTATGGGAAAATGTCCTTTTTATAGTTACTTATTATAAGTGCTGTGACAACAGAATATTATTTTCGTTGTTTTGACTCTATAGTGTATATTCGACACAGTTAGACACATAACGCTATATATAAGATCTCAACGGATACACACTCGAGAGTCAAAACAATGAAAAAATATGCTGTTGTCAAAGTCACCTACGCAGGGATCCCTGTCTGGCGTCAATTGAGATTAATGACTTCTTTGTAAAAAAAAAAAAAAATATCAATATAGAATACACTGGTGTGCCACGAAACGCCGCATGTCTTTGACTTGTGTGGAAATTATATTGGTTCGTATAAAATATATACAAAATCTACCAGATATTAGAAGAAAAAATCGGGGCTTTTACTAACTTAAATCCTCTCAGTTATCCCAAGTAGAAAAACTAATTAAATATATTTGTACCATTCACCAGCAAACACGACATAATAACCATCTAGTACAATATGGTATAGAATGAGGATATTAGGTTAAGTGCAAATACGTCATTCAAATTACTATCTAGTTCAATAGAAGAATGCATTAATAAAGTGGGGGTAGACTAGCTTACAGTATTTAGTACAGAGCAAATCGTAAACTATTTCATTGTAACTGTATACGTATCACACACACCCATATATATATATATATATATATATAGTGTGTAATTCATAAAATATATATGGCGATTAAGCTATACTGAATATTCCGCGTTCTATCCACTCTAGGATTCTTCAGGTTTATATATATATATATATATATATATATATATATATATATGAGAAAATATTGTTGTCTGATTCGATCCAATTGTTTTAAGAATCGGAGGTGTGTAAGTAATAGATGTTCGACGCCTGTCATTTCTCACCAGCTTCTACGCTATAATAACCTGCCAAAATGTCTTCTCTTCCATCAAACCAAAGTACTTAACAAAATTAGGCTGCTATTTTCATATCTCGCCGTCTCAAACGGGAGGAAATTCCAAGACGTACTTATTTCTGTACAAGCTGCACTTAAAACATTGGTTTTGGTTAATCTCAAAAGCTTCTCACTCTAATAATTTTATATAATTCATTTATATAGTCGTAGAATCGAGGTAACATCACTTTTCCCTGACGAAGATTTTATTGGTCAAGGTTTATGTAATTTGATTGCGTACAAGACCAGTTCAAATATCATGTCACCATTTTATTTGCTTGCTAATCTTTTATTTGTACACAGTTATTCACTCGAAGTTCTACCAACGGAGGAATCTACACAACCCACCAATAACGGATCAAACCATTCCATACTTAACGATTCTGAATCCGAACATAACATCGGCAGGGTCCTTGTAACTCTCACAGCCCTAATTCTTTTTCTTCCATTTTTTGGAATCCTCTGTTATTTACTGAACGTGCGTTACAGATTCCTGATTTTCGATTTGTTCTTCAAGCGCAAAAGATCCGATGAATTTGTACCGTGCCGAAAAATGTCTAGGCCAGGAAGTTTCTACGAAAGACTTGAAGAGGCAGATATTCGAATCGATGGTTTCGTTAACCAGAAACTTGTAAAGCTCTATCCGGAAGTACATAGATTCGGCCATGAACTACCACCAGTTTTTCTTTTGCAAAATCACCTACAGCCGACGCCAAAAGTGTCGGCCATACCTTATTCCGGTTCTTTGCAGGAGGAAGCGACAAGTACAGTAGAAACCGAACTCTTAAATCTCCCAAAGGTAAAAATAAAAATTGCTAAGCCATTTGTCGAGGAGGCTGCACTTTATTCGAAATTGAAAACCGATAATTCCGACGAGTGTTAATATTTCTAGCCTGTTTTAACACTGGAAATTTTTTAATGTTTAAAAAAGAAAAAAAAACCGTGAAACAGTTAGTTTACGTCTACAATTTCATTACTTTAACATTTAAACTGGGTTGCTTCAGGGTTACTGCAGGTTAAACGAGCTTCATTTTCTAGGTACTTGTACAAAATAGATATCCAAAATATTCAAGTACTTACTGAGATCTCCAAATCTTAACCGATCTAAACGTTGGAACACTTTTTTTTTTTTTTTTTTTTGTAAGAAATGGTGTGTCTCGCCTAATGGCAAAGAAAGGGAAAATATCTAGTTTTTTTTTTGTTTGTTTTTCAATTCTTAGCGTTAGTGTAAACCTGCAAAGATCGATGTCTATAAGTTTTCTACTCTTTCAATCCTTAATTTTCAACCGGAATCTTTTGCAACTAATCTGATATGTTTGTTGCAGTTCACGCGCATTTCTATCGGGATAATAACGATGACTAGTGATGTCGATAAATTTGATTTAAACATTAAATTTAAGGGCACGTTTCTAAGGAAACGATGTTATCGGAAAAGGGACGTAGTATTTATCCGGGAGATAGTTATGAGAACGCGACCACTGAAAACCTGCGTGTATAGGTATATTTTTAATTAGTATCGACAAATTTATTCTGAATATATAATTACTAAATTTTTCTTCAAATACGTGAATCGCCTTAAATTTAAATCTATTAAGTACAAGTACCGATTGCTATTAAACTTATTACTTGCATATTTGTTATAGAAATAAACTGAATTCTGTTTCAACTATTTTTTTCTTTGTTAATGAAAGTTCTTTCATTTTGTTTTTCATGTTAGTCAAATTTATATGTACTGAAATGCTCCCATATTTGTGCAATTAATTTGAATAAAGTTAACATTTTACTTCATGTTGGTGAAAAATATTTTAGCTTATTTTTTGAATTGCGATTTTGCATAGGCATTGTTTTAGTTGTCGACTTCATAAAACTTATTAAAGGATAATAAAACTGTAATTACTAACTTGTCTTTTTTTTTTTAAACATTTTTATATGAAACTCATTTGAAAAATATTTTCTAACATTTTTTACACATGGCCCCGTTATTCAAACTGTTATATTATAGTTGCTATCAACGCAGAAGCAATATACAGTAGCGATAAATACTAAATAGCGGTGTTTAATTTTTTTTTATATATAAAACAATATCTACTGGACTTTAGCTTGTTCAACATGTTATCCTTCATTGACTTCAGAATTAGTGCTTTAAACCAAGCTTCCAGATTAAATGCAGAATTATAGGAATAACTATATCTTACTATGAATGGATACCATAATACTTAGTTCGCTGAACTAACAAAATTTTAGTCACATCGGACCAATAGTCTCCGAGAAAACTGGAATGGACAGAAATAGATCAAGAAATAAATAAAATGATTCTTTTCCGTGAATAAAGGACAAGAAAAAGTACTTTGGCTTAGAATAAGTGCGTTACACCAAGTTGGTAGTTGTCTATTATAAACTTACCGCTAATTTTTACATTAACTTTTAATCCTGATTTAATTAACTTATATTACAGGGTGTCCGAATAAAATGTATACACTCTTTAAATGACCATAAAACAAAATTTATTCTAAGAAGTTTACTACATCCAAATACTGAACACATATAGAAACCAGCTAATTATCTAGTGTTCAAATTATTGGCCATTGTTGTTCATGAACAGCTGACAACGCTTATTGATTGAATTGTAAACGTTCCTAATCAGTTCAGTTGGTATCTTTACATATCTTCTTTAAATGGGTGATTTCAACTCCGTCATTGTAATTCGTTTTTGTGGTTTAAACCTTGTGTTTAGCATACCCCACCCCAAAAAAGTTCATGAGGCGTGAGAAAATCTGCGAAGCGATGACAGTACTCGATACTTCCCCTTAGTCCTAAATGTTTCGCAGGTGACTATCAAAATATGATCTTACGTCATGATAAAAGTGGTGACGTGCTCCATCCTGCTGGAAGTGCCATTATTTATTCCTAAACATCCCTTGGGAGCGTGGCATAGCGTAGCATGTTGAGATAATTCAAAGAGTGTATACATTTTATTGGGACACCCTCAAGTTGGTTCGCTGCAGCGCATCTTAATATAATTTCAGACCAGAATTTTCGGAAAAAAGTAAAGTAAACGTGGTATTTTGGTTACTAATCCTCAATCATCCCTTTTTATACATGGGACTAATAGAATAATACTTAGTTTGATACCCTTTTCAAAAAAAGTGTATACGAAATTCTAGTATTTCCGGACAAAAAACTGTGAGGGATAAACTGCACTAAATATATTGAATGCTGAATGAGTTGCCCATGAGCTCAGCTTATATAAATGAAAAAAGTGTTTTTAAATAGAGTACAAAAATTAAAAGTAAATACGATCCAGAATTAAACAATTTTTATATGAGGGGTAGTAAGGCCGAAAGTCTACTCGGTGACGAGGGTTAATAATTGTACGATCGTCACTAAGATACCAGTATACTATCAGTTACTGATGTAAATGAAGTAGAAATGGATTATTTAGGATAGCATCACAAGGACTTGTTTACATTGGACTTGAAGACGACTGCATTATAATCAGTTGGAAAAAATGCTAGCTGCACGGTCTTAAACAGGCGGCAGTTGTAAGAAAGGAGGCTCGTTCATGTAATTTTCGTTTAGATTCAGGTAAAAATAAAGGGTACTTCTGCATTTAACGAACCAGACGTAACTCAGCATTTTCACGGCTTTGTCCGGCGCCTGAGGTCACCAGCTCGGGGTTTGCTACTGTCTGACGAAACATGGTCATCAGCCAATCAAAACGCTTCTGCTAAATCCGTAACAAGCGACATTTGAATTAATGACGCACAGGATACTTATTTGCCTATACTGTGAGGGAGATGAGCAATCACCTGAATTCTTGAATACGGGCCATACGGATTAGTTTTTCCAGGATGACTGGAAGCAAGATATGTTGAGATAAATCCTAGAATAGCCAAAGCCAGTTCTGCTTTTGGGAAATTGGAGAAACATGTATGGTTTGATCGGAGAATCTTATCAAAAACAAAGCGATGTATTTACGAAGCATGCGTTATAACTACATTGTTATATGGGTCATAGACCTGAACAACGTATAGAAGGCATCTTAAGTTATTGAAAAGATTTCATCAAAGCAGTATGCGTAGTATACTTAATATAAACTGGAGAATAAACGACCAAGTTCTCTCCATTTCTCTCTCCTCTGATCTTGAGCACGTAGTACAATGGGGTAAAGAATGGCTGGTTACTTTTAATGCATCTAAAACCAAGCTTCTCTCTTTACATCATCAACATTCTGATCCACATCTGACATCAATTGAAATGAATGGCTCTCGTCTTCAGGAGGCCTCAAGTGTTGACAAACTTCTTGGCTTGACCATTACTCCTGATCTTAAATGGAACACGTACATCAAATCTCTTGCCAAGACCGCTGGAAAAATGGTGGGATCTTTCTATCGATCCGGTAGATATCTCACTGCTGATGCTATTCTCTATCTATATAAGAGCCAGGTACGTCCAAGGATGGAATACTGTTGCCACATCTGGGCAGGAGCTGCTAGAAAGGACTTGGCCTGCCTTGATAGAGTTCAAAATAGACTTCGTAGCCTCGTAGGAGATGTCCTTTTCTCCTCCTTGCAACCTTTATCTCACAGAAGAGATGTTGCGAGTTTGTCTCTGATGTATCGTTATTTTCATGGAAAGTGTTCGAATGAGCTTCAATCTATGGTCCCCCCTCGCCAAACTTTCACAAGAAACACTCGTCTAGCTGTAAACACTATCAATAATTCCCCCCACTCTTTATCTGTGCCTAAACCTAAACGTAGATTCCATGAACAAAGCTTTTTTCTTAGAACTGCACGCCTGTGGAATTGACTTCCGTTTTCCTGCTTTCCGGCTGACTACAATGTGGTTGTCTTCAAGTCTAACGTAAATAAGTTCTCGATGAGCCGTTCCATATAAGTTATCAACTTTACCAAATTTTCATTACTAATGATTACTATAATGTCCAATTTCTACTGTACACTCTTTAACCCTTATCCTTGAGTGGCCTCTTGGCCTTGATAATGTGGTGATGCCTATGTAAAAAAAGGACTAACGCATGACACTATGGTTCTTAGGCGATCAAATAGTAACAGTATTGAAATGAAAATCATTCAAAATAAGATGCGCTGGACTGGACAGTTGGTTAGAAAGGAGGACAGAGAAACTTTCTAAACAACTATGTATAGCGAGATAGATAGAGGTAAAAAAAAAAACACAACATAAACCAAGAAAAAAGATTAAAGGATTCTCTGATAAACAACTTGAAAAATACTGGAAATTGATGTACATAACTGGGAAGCCCAAGCGAAATATCGGTCACTGTGGATATAAACCATCAGAGAGTTGCAAGATTTTTGAAGAGCAGAGCGTGTAGAGCGTTTTGTCTTAAAACACATTTTAAGAAATCAAGACGAAATTATAATGTCAGAGAAATTGACACGGAAACTGAAGTACACTGTGTGTGGAAGATACTTTTTGTCAAAAGATGGTTTTGTTAATGATATGAAATCACATCATCAAAGCCAGGTCCGACAGTCTTATGAAGAGGCTTCTAAGCTCACCTGGCAATGCTAAGTTGTCATATGTGTGGTCTAATCTGCAAATCTAAAAGTGGCCTGACACGGCATTCGAGGATTCACAATATTATCATGCAATCCCCTTTACAAGAAGGAAAGTTTTAATGCCACATGTGTGAACTTTCATCTAGGACCAAAGCTGGATTAAATAGCCATCAATGTGCACACTGACGCAATAACACTTAAGAAAGATATGCCATACTTCTGTCAAGAAATAGCAACTATCATATATATGTATATATATATATAATATATATATATATAATATATATAGCTATATGTATATATGCGTATATATATGAATATGTGTATATGCGTATATTTATGCATGTATATATGTGTATGTATATGTATATATATATATATATATATATATATATATATATATTATGGACATGATATTTTCAATGGCCAGATGTGTAAACCATTGAATAGGTGTTATTCATCATTTTCGTTGTGAGTATCTTTATGTATCTTTATGCTCCGCTGTGAACTGTATTTTAATGTACATAAACTCACAAGAGAACTAGATTAGACGATCACACATCTAGACGATTATAAATCTCATAAATATATGGAAGATTTACATTCGCCACATGCTGTATAGCCGTCCTACAAGATTGTTGGGTAGGAAACTAATACACTGTAACATTGCCACATTAGTGAGAAAAGAGTTCGAATATACATGAGCACTTTTTTTGCTTTTTCAAAAACACACACACGCAGGTAGAATCAAGAAATATGGCGTGGTTAGCTTGAACCCTTGTTAAGGAATAAAAGGTATTTTGAACGCTTACAATGCAGGAATGTACCGTCGTTTATTTATCTGCTCATAACGTGTGTACATTCTTGCATTGTAAGCCTTCAAAAATACCGTTGCGTACAATAAACGTTTATGACGTCGTTGTGTATTGCCAACTTCCAATCCTTGTTTATGACGTTTTCATAAGATATGATTAAAACAATTATATACTTGTAATAATAATGAAGTGTTCGCTCTGACGATATAGCTTGTGAATGTAAACATTTGCCTTAAATTTGTCACCGGATTTCCCCCTTTTTTTTTAACTAAATAAAGTCGAAAATCATGTTTTCTTTCCTAACTCGTCTTGTAATCTGGTCTTTGCTCAGTTCCACACTAGGGCTCGTAACAGCTGTCGAATCTAAACAATCGCACATGAGAAATCACTCGACTCCTTCCGCCTCTCATGATCCTGAATCTGAGCCCACAACAACAGGTAACCTACTTGTAACGTTCGGTCTTCTCATGCTCACTCTCCCGGGCATTGGACTTGTCTGTTATGTACTAAACGCCCATTTCAGATGCTTTACAGCCTGCCGAATGAAAATTTACCGTAAAAAAGACTCTCCAGGCCAAGAAATTTCCACAAAGGCTTTGAAGAGACCGACATCCAAATCAACGGAGTCAGAAACTACGAATCTTTGAAACACGATGCGGAGGTAGATTTATTTGGTAAAGTTTTTCAAACTGCTTTTGTCGACATAAAAAGAAACAAACAGCTGTGCCTTATTTAAATTTGTCTTTGTTCTCTTGCAAAGAGCAACCGGGAAAATGGAAACGTAACTTTTTTTTAAATAAGGAACGGTACAGATCTGATAGAGTCTAATACATAAAAATCGAAAACAAACAAAAGCGTACAATAAATAATAGCACATTTTTTACATAACACTTCTCCGTAAACATGCTATATAACGCTCTTAAGTTTCAGAAATACATTCTTGTTATGATGACATAAAATGGGATCAAACTTTTACAGGAAATAATCTGGTATCTATATATTAAAAGGAGCGTGTGTGTTATGTATTTTGGGGGTCATGTTTACTTCCGAGTGACTGTGGTTTAATGGTTATGGACTAGCATGTCTTGTAATAAAGAATTCTACCAAGACTTCGTTTCAGTTTCGATTATAGCTGATGGCACTTAAGTTATCTATATTTTTTTAAATAATTTTACCAAGCATTCCTCATCAGTTTGGTTTCGATTATAGCTGATGGAACTCCAGTAACTATTTTATTTAAATAATTTTATCATAAATTCTTCATAAGTTTTTGTTTCGGTTTTGATTATAGCTGAAGGAACTCAAGTTATATGTATATAGAAATATTTTTTCCATAAGTTTTGGGTGCGGTTTCGATTCATTTTGATGCACACAAGTCATGTGGATGTATATATATATATATATATATATATATGTATATATATATATATATATATATATATATATATATATTTACTTTTGGAAATCACAACTTTAAATTATATAAAAATCGATAGAACATTAACTCTATAATAATATATACGAAATCTGCAAGAAAACAAATATCATATTTAAGCGTACTTTTCGACCGAGCTATCGTTTGCAGTTTTAACAAAAGAGACATAGCAAAATCAGAGCGTCTCCATTTGCGGTAAACATCTACAGAATACAAGCATCAATATATTAAATATGAATGGGTCGTCTGTGGAATATCCACAAGTCCCGCTATTTTTAAATTATTATGTTATACATTCAATTTATTGGATTTCTATCACCGACAATATTCCGCTACTTAGAAATTCACGTTTATCGCCTAATGTGTATATCCTTAGAGAAACGAACGAGTCACATTCCATGATTCTATACACGATGAACATGATATTGTCTCTCTGCGGAACGGTCTCTATTAATCTACTTTATCAAGTGTTGATCTACACACTTCAAACCTATATATACGGTATTCAAACCTGTCAAACAACATCGATTTAATTTTCTCAGGAACAATATATGGCATAGCGTCAAAATGCTCGACTTATACGAAAAATTGCATATATTTGTTTAATTCCGTTGATTTGTTTAGCTTTGATATGCATTTGTCGTTACCTCGTATTAGTAACAAGTACGACTAGAAAGTTAAGTCTTATTTCGATTCTAGCTGATGGCAGCAAGCCGTTTATCAAACTTTTGAAATCACTGATATTTTTTCGGTACACTATAACAATCAAAAGATTATCTCTATAATAATAAACACGAAATCTACGTCAATTAAAATACCATATTTAAGCGTATTTTACGGCTGATCATGTCGGACGGCATGGTAATAATATAATAAAATGGAGGTTCTAAATTGATTTTTCAAACAGAAATAAAAAGACCGGATTTATTTATCTTTAAGAAATTGTTACTAGTTTTTCATCACTACAGCAAGTACGTAATTCGAAAAATTCGAATTTTACTGGGCGTATCTAGCGGAGACAATTATATTCAGAAAATCCTATGTAACTGTTACCATACACAAGAAAAGATAATTTTCTACCTAAATTCAGTGTTCAAAGCGTTTTTTTTTCAATGGTAATTTTTTTTTCAATGGTAATTTTTTTCTTTGACTGCAATTCTACACCCATCTTTACATTGACGGCTTTTCTAGGGTTTCCGGTTTGCTAAAAACGAATATCACATTCAAATCTGGGCAGACAAAGTGGTTTCTGGATATTAAGACATGCTCCAATATATTACGTAATGTATTACAATGATCGTCGCCATTCTTAGCATTGGGAGATGATGGCTTGTATCATGCATGCGCTTAAGCACTTGTTCATTTGTGTAAATTGCGTGGCCACTCGTTAAAAATAAGGAATTACATTGGATAACATAGGTCTTAACTTAAGTACTTATCTGCCGACATTTAAATGCGATATTCGTTTTCAGCATACCTTAAAACATATAAAAGTAGTCTATTCATGGTGAATATTGAGCTGCAGTTAAAGTAAAAAATATTTCAATATATCTTTGGCTCTTTAAATCGCAACAATGCAAGATGGCTGCTCTCAGTCAGATGTGGCAGTTCATTTATATCTCTCGTATATAATAACCGAACAACGGAAAATTAATACAACGTACAAATAATACCTCTCAGCAAAGGCATAGAATTTGATCTTATAAACTGTATAATTATAACTTATTGAAGTGTTTTTTAAAGTTATGCAGCATACCAAAGCGTTAGCCTTAACTTGATCAAGCATTTTTGCAAGCCATTTAGTGCGCTGCTATTAATTCTGAAATAGAACTTATTTCAAAAGAGTTTCAGTAATATAAAGCTATTGAAGTCGACAGACAATTAATTTTTTGTAATAAGCACTTTTATTTGACGAACGAGCTGAGGTTGCCCGGGATTGAATAGTGATCAACGAATGTTTCACACTCATAGCTTTTATTGTAATCGAAATCGAGAAAATCGCACATTTTTTTTAATCAAATCGATTGATTGTCTGCTATTCTCGGGGTCGCATCGTGGTGTACCGAGAAGAAACCTATAGTTGATTGTATAAAATTATTTTCATACATATAATGGCTTGAATTTTACTTTAAATGCAAGAATCAAGTATTATGCTTCGGTCGTGCTTTAAACAAAACCATTCATTTCGAACGCGCCACTTGTCATATCAAAGAATCCACTCTTGATTTGATATGCCTTACTGTTTGTGCGGTAGGTGTATAAGATTTTGGGGAAATTTTTGCGACCCCTAACAGAAAACTACGCATAAAATATTTTTTAAAAAAGTCGTAATTTCTCTTTTTAAAGTGAGTTGTTTATTTTCTGTATGGAATATCCTTCCAAAATAAACTATTGAAGTTGTTTAAAAAAATAGAAATATTACGTTTTATTTAAAAAAAACAGTATTTAGAAAGTGCCGGTGCAATTTCAACCAGAAATGTTTTACGTATGAAATCAATTGAATTTTACGAGTTATTTTCTTTTTTTTTTTTGCAATTTTTAAAATTAAAAAATCCATCAACATTTTTCTATTGGTTAAACTTTTAAGATATTTTCAGGGTCAATGTGAAATTTTATGCTTTTTCCATTAAATGGAATATAATATTTTAGACAAACGTTTTTTTTTTTTAAATTCAACTCCCACCCATTTTGAAATGTCTATGAAAATTTAAATAATTAATTTACGTACCAAAGTTTTATATATCACAAATTGAAGATAAAAGATATATAAATAAAATATTCAAACTTAAACAAAAAAATCGTGATTTTTTAAAATTTACACGTAAAGTCCAAAGTGTAAAACGTTTTTTTTTTTAATAACCACGTTGATTTTTTTAATGAAAGCTAATGTTATGCTTATAGCGTCAATAAATACCGGACGCTGACGGCAATTTTTTTCATTTTCATTCAATGCTTTCTTTTTTAGATATTAAAAAAAATCACTCGATATGGTAGAAATAAGATATAATCATCAAAAACTAATGTATTTCATAAGGAGATTTTTTTTTAAATCGGTCAACTGGATTTTTTCTTTAACGGCAAAAACTTATAAGTGAATGGATGATTTTTTTTCAGCTACGGAGGCCCCAAAATACTAATTTTGGTAAACAGCATGCAATAAAAAGACATTAATTCTGGCGTTTATAACTCACCGTACGATAATCGCAAAAAAAAAAACAGATTTCTCTCCCTTTATTTGAACAATCAATAAATCAGAGTTCGTGTTTTCTTTGGAATCCTTGGTTAAAAAAAGTATTTTATTTAAAAAGGACATGGAATATAAGTATAAATATGGATGAATTCTTAACAATGAACAATCGAAGTACACATTAAATCGATTTTTTCATAGGTATGTTATTTTTGGAATTGATATATATTTCTTATAATCGAAAAAAATAAAATTTCGTTGATTTTGTTTAAATCTTTTTAAAAATACCCGATTAAAAAAATATTTGCATAATTTGCTATTAAACTTATTTTTTTTTTAATTTGGTTTTTGCTCCTTTAATTGAAAAAAAAGCATTAGGGGTTGAATTACATTTTCCAAGTAGTTATAAGCTTCTAAAGATAGTAAGTTGATTTATTCAAGTTCATATACAGCATTTTTAATGGGCGATTCTGATACACCTACTTGTGCGGTGTCTTGAATTTTAGTTCAAAATGAAAAACGTACAAGTATTCTGGAGCAATTTTACATTCATTTCGAACGTTTCATGTTAATGTCTTAAACTCCCCACCCCTTCTTTTTGCTGATGAGGAAACTATATTAAAAAACACAATCGTTGTCAATTTGTCAATGTTTATTGTCAATTTTAATAAAATGAATAACGTTTCCGAAACGATCGTACACTCAATTTGATTTTGTTTGTTCACTCTTTTGAAACTGATTCATAATTTATAATTGTTAATCGTCATACTCACTATAAATATAGATCTAAAAGGAATATAGCTATTGAGCTTATTATATACCTACAGTACAATGAGCACTGTTCTTTTGAAGTATTAATACATTAAAATAAACTTCGCTCTTTAAAGTCAAGGTCTAATTCCCTCTAGAAAATATAAAAGATGTATGTGTGTATATATATATATATATGTGTGTGTGTATAAAAGATGTATGTGTATATATATATATATATATATATATATATATATATATATATATATAAATATATATATATTAGCAGGGTGCCCAAAAATATATGCACACTTTAAATAATGTTTGTTTTGTCTTTGCAGATTAAACTCATCGAACTAACTGATGGCGGCTAGGTTTAACTTTAAAGAAAAAATCATTCTAAACTAAAAATGGAAGCATGAAAACGCTGTTGAACTGCTAAGACAGTTTAGGAGTGTGTATGCATCTTTTGGGGCACCCTGTATATCAATATAATATATCAAAAACATGTAGAAGCACTAAATACAACATAAACGAACTTCTACATAACGGAATTCAAGGAAAAATTAATTTCTTCTCCTTGCCGACTCCAAGTATGTTATGTTTAGCCGCCATCAAATATAATCTTCTGAATCGTTAAAAGTTGTTTAGAAAGATGTGCAAAACTTTTGTTTAGATGAATGAAAACATCTTTGCACGTATTAAAATCATGGAGATTTATTAGAGCATGTAATTCTAATATGATTTATGTATGAGTTACAGTTTCGTTTCAAAGCCACGATAGTTGGGCGGAAAAAAGATCGGAAGTATTTGACAGGATTGTAAAATAGAGTAACGAAAGGAGTCAGCCAGACTGACAAATATTGATATCAAGGCGAAGAAGAAGCCAAAACATTGTTCAAATATTTATGAAGTAGCTGAATGCAAAAAAAAATAAAATGTCCAATGTAACCTTTAAGCATTTTAGCTTAGAGTGGACCCAAGAGTAAAGCTGACTAAATGAACGCATCTTATTATCTTCTTTGTTATTTAAATCAATATAATAAGTCTGCTTGTTCCTTTTATCAGCCATATGCTACGCGGTCAGTATTATGATATTCGAAAACCAGGCTATATAAAAGTGATATGACTCATATTTTAATCTAGGGTTCCTAGATTACTTTTTTAAAGCCAAATATCACGAATTCGGCCTTCGAAAATTGTTTTGCCCTTTTCTGACAAAAATCCTAATTATTTGCGCTATCCAGATGCATATCAGCTTAACAAAAATATATTAGCTAATCTCCATATATAATATTTTGATTGCAGAAATTCCCATCTGGACCTTAACATGGTAGGTTTACAACAACAAATTCCAAAAATAAATGTACTATACCTAGACTATTAACCCCTATCTTATGTAATTTTAGAACGCCATTTTAGACGCAGTTAGTCGTTATAATTAAATCCTATATTTCATCCTAGAAGTAACATCATCACAATCGTAAGTACCTTTAGAGGCGATAGTTCTTATTTTTCCCACTAAATAACGTCCTTCTACCGCCCGCTATCATCATTGGGAGAAATTAATCACTTTCGACGGATATGGTGATTCACCCTTCATAACTGTATCGTAAACTTCTTGACGTAACATAATCTTCCCCCTTTTCCTTACCAAAATAATAAAGTCGATCAGACTAATTTCATTCCTTTTATTGGATGAGACCTGGCTATTTCTATATTTCGCATGCTACATGTTAATGTTACTGTACAATTCAAATATGGCGTCGCCAAGATACCTACATTTGCCCTTTGAGTAATTTGATTTAAAATGCTCTACTTTGTCAAAACAAACAGCCCATCGTAATGTTTTTATTTATTTTTTTCATTCGCAACTGTAACTTTCTGTTGTTTTTTTGTTGTTTTTTGTGGTTTTTTTTCTGCTATAAAACTTCCCTTTCTTCGAGTTACTGTATAATAATCGTTTCTGTCAAAACAAAAATACAGAAATAATGCTTTGTATTTATTTCTTTTCATTCTCAAATATTACGTTCTGTATATATGTATGTATATATATGTATATATATATATATATATATATATATATATATATATATATAAGTTTAAAATGTATATGGCGATGTAGGTACACTGAATATTCCGCGTTTCAGGCTAGCTCTACCTACGTATTGAGCACTTTTGAAGTAAATACTTAAAGTTTACTCATGGATCTATATTTTCGTGTATTAATTTTATGTGGATGAATTAACTATATATATATATATATATATATATATATATATATATATATATATATATATATATATATATAATGAAAATTACAATTGAATTTACCAACATGATCCAAGATGGTAAAATTAAAGTAAATTATAAATATTAAAGAATTAATATTTATAAAATTATCTCAGCCAGATATAAAAGCACGATAATACCAAATAGGAAATAGAGCGTATAATATGAGCAAACAGTTAATGAAATATATTAAAAAACACTTTGAAATGAGTTAAAACGTATTTAATCTGAAAAGGAAACACTAGATAAATGGATAGTCCTTAATCTGCGGAGTTTCGAAGAAATACTCTCCTTCTCATCAGAGGGTAGGAATTACCAAAATGCAGGATCGGATTTTGCATGCAGAAGTATTTGATTAAACAACAAATAAGTCAAAGATCTTACTTGAAAACAAAATAAGTTAAGCTGAGGGAATATGGTAAATAAAGAGGTGATTATACATTAATGGATAGTCTGGTGGAAGATAAAAAAATCCAGTGACGGTAAAATCCAAATGTAAAACTTCAAGAAAGTTAAAAGAGTTTCCATTTGTACAAGTAAAATCCAAAGAAATCAGGTATATATATATATATATATATATATATATATATATATATATATATATATATATATATATATATGTATATATATATATATATATATATATATATATATAAATGTCCGCTTTCTTTGATTTACTGTACACTTACCGTCTCTGTCCAAAAACTAATCCGCCATAATACTGTTTGTATTTACTTCTTTTCATTGCTAACTGCTATTTTCTGAATTAGTTGAGTATGATTTATGCAGTAACCTGGCGTCGTTGAAACCCTAAGAAAATTTGATAAGCCTACAATTTTTTCTTTGCCTAATACGTTTACACTGGTTTTAACCGGCAGAAATACTCAATAAATAATTTATTAGGACTAAAACCTTATTATCTCATTCTGATCGAATAAAAGCGGGTCTGATGGTTGCACAATATTTATATGCCGCGGTTTGATGAATTATGTTCGCTTATTTTTTTATATTCATAGTTTCAAGCTTGGGATATACATTATATTCTTTTTGGAGTTATTGATTTTATGAATCGAACTGAAATAATCATGTGATTATTTAGCAACCCATTACCACGCGATGAGGGTGTACTGTTCGACTATTCTTGCATACGTTCGCCTAACTACATAAGAACAGGTGTTGTAATGAAGAAAAAACAACTTCGCTACAGGACACAGTATTGCTAAAAAAACAAATAGAGCCATAATAATCACTCAAAGATAAAAAAAAAAAATTAACAACTGGTAACCTTTCTATTATCCTATTGATCCTATTTACTTGCTTACTCACCAGGACAGAGTTACTTACAAGAGCAGTTATTACTGTGGCTAAAATCCACCTCCCCAAAAAGGGGCCTTCTGGATAAGAATAAAAATAAAAATTGTCTCAGTAAGAGGGCACAAAAGCTGAAGTGTGGCATTAGAACAGATGCCACACCATAGTATAAAGAATCATATAGAACCTCTTCTAACACTCGATAATCGCACACACATATAAAAATAAATGAACTTCTACACATGATGCAATTCTGTTTTAAAAAAAAAACATATACAGCCTTTTATAATTTTTGATGATCGCTCACCATTGTTAAAATTACATACTGGAACCTTAAAATTTTGCTACGGTGAGCTCTAACAAAAGCCTTCAGAATTATTGCATTTTACCACGCAGTGCTAAATCTTTCCTCCAGCAAAGACAACTGACATAGAATGAAATCAATTCCATATTGCTCTTTCCTTGCTCGGACGGAACACTCTCAACATGTAAACACAGCATATGTGGGTCAAGGTGCACTGGTTGTCCTACATTTAAAGGTTGTTTATTCCGATAGATGTTCTTAACAGGGTATGCATGCTCTTATGTTTAACCTCCTCATGTTAAGAGCCGCTTTCAGATTAAACCCCTTTGTAGGTTGGACTACCAGTGCACATTGACACATTGGTTTAATATAAGGATAAACACGATCATATTATGCAGGTAGGTTTTGACTATTGAAACACTTATCTGTTATATATCTGTTTTCTTACCTATTTTACGTTCTCTGGAGTATATTATTATTAAGAAGTCACAGCTAATTTTAGAGAATAATGCTTGCAGTATACCGAGAAAAATACACTGAGCGACTTGAAATATACTGTATCCAGTAGAAGGCAGTTATCTACATCTGTTTTCCCTAAATCTAAAATGTTAATAAATGATTTCTATATAGATTATCGCCCCAAACCAGCACTAATCGCCAGTAACCAACAGAGCTGACAATCACAGTGGCTTTTACTAGCTGCCACTAAAAATCAAAGCCCGACAGATGATGCCAGTTCATTTAATTTAGGCTATGGTCACCAGTAACTGTTCTGTTCTTGATCTCTCATGCTTCCACTGGGCAACGCCGGATAATGGATCCTGCCAGTTTAAATATATTTCTCGTGTTCTGCTAGTGTACATTTTTTTTCTTTTTATACAACATTGATGACGATAATTGTGTGTATTGTTTTTTTTAGACTTCTGAGTGATTTTACATCCATAAATGGAATACCGCTTGTGGAATGAAATTGCTAATTAAACATTTTTGTTCGCATTCAAAATCTTGACTGTTAACTAAAGTGTGTGTTAAAGTCGGGGAACTTTAAATGAAAATAACCCACAGAGAAATATTTTTGTTATCCAAATATGTAGTTTATTCCAAAGATTATCATCTGTTTAAAAAATACTATTTTGAGCTTATAGTTCCGCGGCACTTGCGTATATAGCTAGAGGTAATTTTTTATAAACTCTACGCAATAAATAAGACTGTATTTCGGTAAAAACAAAACCTGACTCTTGTGTCTCTAAATATTCTATTGCGTCTGATATAATTACATAGACATGATACTTTACGGTACTAGTGTACTTACTGATCCGCGCTATTTTTTAAAACATATTTCAAAGTTTAATTAAAGTTTTATGCTATGTTTTTTTTTATTCAATTGTAAGGTTAAATTATAGAATAGGTACAAAACACCCTCCCCTCCGCATGTAAAGAATGGCTTTTTAAATAATAACGTTATTATTTCAGCAGGATCAATAAGTGCACTAGTACCGACTTTACACATCCTAAAAGGCAATAATCTAATGGGAACAAATCACACGCAGCAAGTGACGTACTGACAGGTGTATTTCGTGAAATTATTCGTTGATCAAATGTTACTCTAAATAAATTGATCGTATCATTTGAATTTGCAGACCTTACCCAGGTGCCATTCTTTTCATTAAGAATTGCCAAACCAGTTTGCATTCAAAATAACTGATGATATCTAAATCTGGAATTATGCCAAATTAAAGCCCGCCGCCTATAAAAACACAACCGATGTTTACGTCTTTTGTTCAGAGAGAATTTCTAGCTAAGAAACAAGCGTTATCGATGCACCCGAGGAAAGAGGCGTTACATTACCTTTCATTACGGAATAAGGGTGCCGTTGTGTTTCACTCAACTAATCTAAATGGCTTCATATATTACTCATGCATTAGAAAAATCTATGAAGATTCGTATACTGATTCTTTAGACTACTTTAATCATCTTGGGCGAGATTTTCACAAGCTTTCCTTCTATATGTGTCTTGTTAAACTCAGTCTTTTTGCCAAACTCGGGAATTTGCATAGAATTGTTAACGGGACCTTTTATTTAATTCACGGGGGTAGCATATTAAGTCGAGTTCAAACAGATTGAAGTATATAGAAGCGAGAAAAACGTAAGAAAGAAATAGCGACAGCTAAGAGAGAATTTATGGAAACCACTAAAATACGCATCGAAGCACAACACCTAGGAACTCGAGACTTCTGGAAAATTTACAACAGTGTTGTAAATAATGGGCAATCAACAATTCCCCCACTAACCAACAATCACGAGGTTGTCTCCTCAGTAACCGAGACGGCTAACATGCTTGCCAGTCGGTTTGCCTCAAACTCCACACTGGACCCTTTATAACACCCCTTACCTGAATTTCCTATGCGGACAGACGCCATGCTAGACGATCTAAAAACCACCTCTGCTCAGGTGCATGCTATCATAAAAAATGTTGACACTTCAAAAGCATGTGGACTCGATCTTATCCCAGCTGTGCTATTAAAAAAAATGCTCAGCCGAAGTAGCTCCAGTTCTCTCAAAACTCTACAACAAATGCCTTAATGAATCATGCTTTCCGGGCTGTTGGAAACCTGCTTCTGTTGTACCAGTATTCAAGAATTTTGGCGAAAGGACTGACCCATTAAATTATCGCCCCATTAGCCTCCTCCTTCTTTTTGTCAAAATATTTGAGACCTTAATTAATCATGCTCTAGTCCATCACCTTACAGATGCTAAACTTCTGACTGACCAAAATATGGATTTAGACAAGCCCATAATACAGCAGACATCTTCACTGTAATCCCTTAACGTGTATACCATTCACTGGACAAAGCGGGGGAGGGCAGAGCGGTAACTCTAGATATATCTAAGGCTTTTGACAGGGTATGGCATGAGGATCTCCACAGGAAAATGAGATCATACGGTATCACTGGTAGAATACTTAACATAATTAAATCCTTCTAATATAAGAGAAAAATCCAGGTTGTCCTCGACGGTCGTACATCTAAACAATATGATATAAATGCGGGGGTGCCCCAGGGGTCTATCCTTGGACCTCTATTGTTCCTGATATTCATAAATGACCTCCCCGACAAAATTGCCTCTGAGATGGGTATATATGCTGATGACACTACACTCTGTGGCAGGCACGACAGAAAGAAGACGAATGAACACATTTCTAAAGAAATGGCAGAAACACGAGAGGAATACCTCCAATCTGTAGTGGAATGGGAACAAAAATGGATGGTCACGTTCAATGCCGCCAAGACTAAACAAGTTTCATTCAATAATTACAAGAAACCCTCTCTACCACCTATAGCAATGGCCAACGACTCTTTATCTGAGAGTACATTTTTCAAACTCCTTGGTCTAATGTTCACAGGAAACATGAGTTGGAACAATTACATTGAAACCATTGCCAGGGCCGCTGCAAGAAAGGTAGGCTCTCTCTACCGTTCTAGACAACTACTAACACCCGAAAGTATCCTGTACCTCTATAAGGCCACCATTCACCCATGTATGGAGTATTGCTGTCACATTTAGGCTGGTGCATCTGCTATTAGTCTCTCGCTCCTTGACAAGGTTCAAAAGAGAGTCGCAAACCTGATAGGCCCTGAACTGGCATCTAATCTTCAGCCTCTGTCTCATCGACGAAATGTTGCATAGCTCTGCCTTTTCTACAAGTATTTTAGTGGTGAATGCTTTGATGAACTGCATGAACTTGTGCCCCCACGACGTGAGCACCCTCGACAAACCCGACAGGCTGCTAAATCCCACCCCCACACAGTAAAGATCCCTAGATATAAAATATCTTTCTACTCCAATTGTGTCTTTTCCAGAATCGCTAGACTCTGGAATTCCATTCCAGGTCCCTGCTTCCCCAACAGTACTGACGTGCAGAAGGTCAAGTGTAACGTGAACCGATATCTTGCTGCCCAAATCTCTACATAGTACACCGGTAGCTATTGCCCCTGATAGTAGCCCCCTACACCAAAGTGGCAATTTGTCTTGTTTGGGTGAAAATGTAATAAAAAAAACATAAAAAACGGTAACTGGATAAAAGTTCTAAGTAATTCGTAGTTGTATTTGCGATTGCTCGCACTGAGAATTGACACGTCAATCTTCAGACCTATCCCAAATTTAACAACTGTTAAGTATTCTAACCATTGCAGATAATTCTAGTATGGCTTTTAGCAGCCTTGAACAGTAATCCAAATAATTTATGCTCATCTTAAAAATTCAGAAATGTAATATCCGTGAAGATTTTTATAATGCTTTATTGCTTTTCTGTTTCGCTCATACTGGTATATGTCTTCATTCACCTCAGTGACTATAGTTTTTTTTTTACATCAGGTAGATTAACAATACTCGAAAATAATGTGTGCAGCACAAAACTCAGAATAAGTACTATTTATTGATTCTTCACTAGTTCAATCACTGATCAATTTTGGATACCAGTAGGCTAGTAACCAAACCACTCCTGTTGGTTTATGGCTGCAGTATTTGCTGGTTGCGTGTTTAAGCGGCCCTCACTTTTGCTTCACATCTCACGGTATTAGTATATATTTCTTTCTCCCCCTCCCTCTCTCTTTCTTTCTTTCTCTCTCTTTATCTTTTTCTCCCACTCTCTCTCTCTCTATCTCTCTCTCTCTCTCTTTCGGTGAGATTTTGACAATTATTAGAATGTGGAATGGAAGAGTGAGCGCTCTTTCTGGGGTTTGCACCCTGACCTTCCAAAAATGACTGAAACACCCCTTGGCATTCTCATGTACGAACACCTCAGACGATTAATAAATTATCTAAATGAATAAAAGGTAAGTCTGGAACTGGATAAGACAAGCATGATGCCGTAATCAGAAGTGAAAACACAATTTTAGAAATGGCACAGACTCTGATGATTTTTGTTCAACGGATACAAGTCTGAGCCAGCAAAGATGGTTTCTGGTTATAAATATGTGTTTACCTGTAACAGTGTATGTGTTTATCCTCAACATTGGGAGCAACAAAACGACATTAGTGAGGATTTAACACACAATATCAAAATGAGTGGCGTCGAAGTAATGTTGACTCGTACACCGCCTTCTTGTATCGCCTTTGCTTGCTACATGTAACCGTAGCCACGATGAAGTGCACGGATTCTGATTCAAATTTTACCGTATTTTCACTCGAGCACCGTAAACCAGTAAACTTTTACACTAGGTGTCTCAGAATTTGGGGGGAATTTTTGACACCCTAAGAGAAAACTGCGAATAAAATATAAAATAACTCGTAATTTCTCCTTCTAAAGTGGGTTGTTTATTTTCTGTATTGAATATACTTCCAAAATAAACTATTTAAGTTGTTTAAAAAATAATAGAAATATTATTTTTTATTCTTTTACAAACAGTGTTTACAAAGTGCCTGAGTGCGTTCAGGCAACCATTTTTTTTTTTACGTAATGAAATAAATTGATTTTTACGAGTCGAATATTTTTCAATTTTTAAACTGCAAACATCTATAAAAAATTTTCTATTGGTTCAATTTACACGATTTTTTCAGGCTCGATGTGGAATTTTATGCTCTTTCCAATAAACTGAATATAATATTTTAGACAAACGTTTTCTGACCCCCCCATTTTGAAATGTATATTTAAAATTTAATAATTAATGGATGTGCCAAAGTTTTATATATCACAAATTGAAGATAAAAGATCAATAAATAAAATATTCAAATTTTAAACAAAAAAGAACAGTTATGTGCTAATTTACCTATAAAGTTCAAAGTGTAAACCCTTTTTTATTTTCGATAACTACGTTGATTTAAGAAAACAAATAAGTGGAAGCTTTTTTTTTGTTTAGAATTTTCCAGTCAATATTGGACTGTCAGGATATATTTTATATTTTATTTCTGGTTTCCTTTTTTTTTTTTTTTCGATGTTATAAAAAAAACTATCCCGTAAAATGAAGAATTATAATATATTAAATCAAAAATTCAGGTATTACTTTAAGATATTAAAAAACAAAATTTAAATTTGGTGCGGCCATTATTCTATGATCCGTCAAAATCCATAATTAAAAGATAATAGTTTTCAAGTATGGTAGTTCACTAGTACAATAAGGATTTGAAATAAATAGTGTCAACAGTACAAAAGGGAGATAAGGCTTGGTGGCATATTCATGCCACCCACTCTTATTTCCCTTTAGTATTTATAACGCGATACGGAAAAGTGATAATATTTCTTTTAAACAGGCCGTCGCGTCGACAGTCGCACACGCACGTCAGCAGCGGTGTTAAGAATTTCAATCTCTGGTTTCTTTTTGCAATTATTACAATATATATATATATATATATATATATATATATATATATATATATATATATATATATATATATATATATCTCAGTTTTTTCATCTATTATATTTTGACTCTTGTCACGACGACGTAACTCTTTCGTTTTAATCATATAGCTTTGGCACCCCTCAGACTTACTTACTTGTCTTTAAAAGATTTTGCTGGAATTGTGAGTTAATTTTATTACCACACGTAATTTTTTACTTTCTATAACTGATGAGAAAGTTGTACTTTAATTTTATTTTGAGTTTTTAAATTTTATTTGAGTAAAAAAAAAATATATTAATTTTTAAGATAATTTCTACACTGAAACTAAATTAATATTATTATTAAGATAATTTCTACGCTGAAACTAAAATAAAATTGCGTGTCCTGTTTCGGCGATAAAGTAAAAGTTACTACGTTTGTAGTATTACTGTCTGTAAACATCGATTCAAAAAAGTTGTAAAAAAAAATATACAAGAAATAAATTTCATCAAAGGCAAGATCAGTTACTTTTCTACCTAACTGGATAATTTTCTCGTGTCTTTATGTGGGTTTGTATGAATGCACACATATATTCGAAAAAGTTGTCAAAAAACAAATATATAACAAATAAATGTTATCAAGGGCAAGATAAGTTACATTTCTACCAAACTGAATATTTTTTGTATTTTTATTCAATATAACATGCTTATTAAGCTCGAAAAACATAGTGTTTACCGATGAATTGGAAAATTTAAAAGGGCGGCCGATTCTCTCTTTAACACGGTAAGTTTGAGAAAAGGTGTTCTAAATAAAAACTAGACAAAATACTGCTAGGAACTCGCTTAGTATATGTTACCGTGACATAGACTTACGCATATTCTGTGGGTTTTTAATAGTATTTTGTCTAGTTTATTATTTATAACACCTTTTCCCAAACTTACCGTGTTAAAGAGAAAGTCGACGGCCATTTTACATTTTCCGATCGATTTCGTGCTGAATAAACATGGTATATTGAATAAAAACACAAAACTTTATCCAGTTTGGTAGAAAAGTAACTTATCTTGCCTTTGCTAAGATTTGTTTTTTGACAACTTCTGTGCACAGTAATACAAACCCAAAATGTAATAATTTTGATAATTATAATTTGTGTGTAGCATTTGCTTTTTGTGATTATTGAAATTGTTTCGATTTTCATAAATTTTATGCAATGTGAGAAATTAAGTTCCAAGTTTGATAAGAATTTTTTTTTATTATTTTCAGTCTTAACAACCTACAGTATTGACCTCCATTTTTAAGAATTTGGAAAATGTTGAAGGAAAGGAGCCAGTTTATAATGGCCACAAATTTTCTATGTAAGTAATTCAACATCTTCCATTGGGCAACTAGAATAAATGTAGAAAATGGTTTTCCTGTAGTTACATTTAATCATGTCGGCAATGCTTGCAGAAAAAGGAAGAACTACAAGAAATGTTCTTCCCGTCAAAGTCTGGAGAGTTCATTAGTTTATGCAAAAAACCTGTGCATAAACTATCCCACCCACAGTCCTCTGTCCCCAGCAGCACCACTAGTAACCCCTGTACCACCACCACCAGTAGTACTAGCACCACGAGCACCATTAAAAGTACTTGTGATGCATCAACATAGACAGATTAAAAAAAAACACAAAAAAATCTTTCCAGAATTATTTTTTATATATGCAAGATACATAATGTGGAAACAAAAAGTTTGCCACATTTGGTAAATTCCCTTTGTTAATTTTTAAATAAATAACGTAAAAAATGTTCAACATCTACAGTGTTTAAGATGCCAGCAGAGTTATGTTTTATTGCAGACTATATGACTGGGGATAAAATCCTTAACTCTGATGCGTGTACTTTGATTTTTGACGCCACCACCAAGGATGGCGAACATATTAATAATGTTATGTTAACAACGCCTGAGTTAACCCATGCCATAGCCCTCCAGAGTGTACCTGATGTTTATGCAAAGGACTATTCAAATCACATCAATGACTGCATTAGTAAACTGGCTCAGGTACACGGTAAATTTTTTGGTGAACCTGCAATTAGCATAAAAAATAAAATAATTGAAAAAAATTGGCTCGTGTTTGACAGACAGAGCAGCTGTCAATCAACGTAACGTAGAAATATTGGAATTGCAGTGGGAAAAGCAATTAATAGAACTCAATTGCAACATACATCATTTGGAAGCAATTACATATTACAATATGTCTGCAATTGAATGACTTTGAGGATGCTAGTATTTATGAGTTAGTCCTTAGTGGCAAGGATTGCATAGAGCATCAGATAATTATGAAAATATCTTCTCTTAGATATAATAATACTTTAGGTTTAATTAAGGAGTTTAAGGATTTCTTGGGAAGTAAATTTACAACTAAGGTGGTTCCTAGATATAGAGATAATAGAATTGATATAGTTTGTCATTTAGTCTTAGTTTACTTTACACAGAGGGAAGAATTTATATTATTTTTAAGGAATTTTAGGAATACAACAATTTTGTGCAAATATTTAGCAGCTGCCTTTGGGAATGAAGAAGCATTTTTAGAGTTACAGGTTTTAGGTGTTTTAGGAAAGCTTCGTTCAGGTCCTTGGATGAAAACCTTTTACACATCACTGGGATCCGGATAGTGGAAGGAGTAGCTGATAAGTTAAAGATTTTAGTTGAAGATCCCATAAAAGTGTTAGAACGCAGTTTTGTTTTTGGGAATCCAATTGACTTAGATGGGGACTAAGGTAAATTAATGAGCGTCCTCCCTTCCAATATTGTGACTTGTTTACGTCGATGATGTAAAAGTCTTTAGCAGCTATCATCGCTGTCATCCAAATACAGTTAGTTTTGCCAGGGTAGATAAACAAAGAACGGATGCTCTGACCTAAGCTAGGTTACACATTATGGAAGCAGAAAGTGTATTTGAGGAGTATAGTGGTAGGAAACATCCCTCATCTACTTTATATACGGTTACAATTAGCAATCTCATCAAAGCAAATAGAAATAAGGTTTTAGATGTCCTCCATGGTGAACAAAGTAGATGCAGAATTTCGGGATAAATTAATAAGTTTAGCAATAAAACAGACCACAGAAGACCATAAAGTAAATACTCAATATACAAAACAAATGAAACTGTTACGGAAAGAATTTTAGATAAACATAGAAAATAATTAGAATTAGAATTAAAACAGAATTAGAATTAGAATTAAATACAGAATTCAACGGTTCAGTAATTAGTTTTTAAAATAACAAGTATACTGCAGAATATGATAAGTAAGATGATGTAATTGCGGTATCAACTAAATATGAATTAGCAGCAGACTATGAAAATAACGAATTAATTTTTATCTAAATGTTTTTTTACACATTTTCCATTTTCTTTTTTGCATATTTACAAAAGAAATTTTAGTTGTAGTAAAAAGTCTTACTCTTAGTAAAATGTAAAGTAATTGCTTTTTCCATTGTTTAATTCACATATATAACTGTTAATGTTAATTGTACTTATTTTCTTGTTTTAAAATAATTATACTTTCATCCAGATTTTAAAATAAGTACAATAAATGTTTAATTAAATGTTTGTAAAAAAAAATACTGTAAACATTTTAAATCTGTCCAAGAAAAATAAGATTTTCTTATTTTGCTGTTTCACAAAAAATTATTAAAAAACTTTTATTGCGAATTCAACATCTCTGCTGGAAAATTTATTTAGTTCATTGTTAAAAAAAAATATTGGAAACTTTCTATCATGAAATCTGTCCAAAAATTTATATTTTCTTATTTTCTTGTTAAAAAATGTAATCCAAACCTTTTATTCCGAATTCAAAATGTCTGCTGGAAAAATTTATCTATTTACTTGTAAAAACAAAATGTTGAAAACATTTTATTCTGGTATTTAAACCTGTTCAAGAACATTTATATTTTCATATTTTCTTGTTTAAAAAATAATCCAAACATTTTATTCCGAATTAAACATGTCTGCTGGAAAAATTTATTTATTTTCTTGTTAAAAAATATTGAAAACATTTTATTCTGGAATTTAAATCTGTTCATGAAAATTTATATTTGCTAATTTTCTTGTTTAAATAAAAATATTTATAGTTTTATTTTGAATTCCAAATGTACGCTGAATAATTTTATTTATTTTCTTGTTTAAAGACTTTTTCAAAATTACTTGAATAAAATCTTACTTACATTGAAAAATATAAAATATCAATCCAAAGGTTTCTTTTAATATTTTTGATATATATATATATATATATATATATATATATATATATATATATATATATATATATATATATATATATATATATATATATATACATTCATTTTATACACAATTGATTAAAAGAACTTATATTACAAAAAAAAAACGTGTTTTTATTCCTTATTATTTCATTAAATGTTCGTTCATTCATATAGGGTAAATATGAAGAATTATTCCACTCTCGAAAATTCCTTCAAAATTACCACGTTTAAAGGTTTTCGGGGGCGCTGACCACGGAAATAACCTTTACATTACGGCAAACGAGTAGTTTCCAAGATATAAAATATGTTAGTGGTCAAAAAGTGTCGGACCACTTTTCTATAATAATTTAACGTAAAATGGGCACCCACTTCCTGGCCACATGGAGGGGGAAACGTACAATGAACACAATTTAACAGAAATACTATTAATGTTTAACATTCCAGGAAAGAAGTAGCTTCCATGAAGAAATGCACAGTTAATATCGGCGCGTTAACAGTTAATTAAGCAACATTTTTGAAATAGTTATTTTTTCCACTTACATGCTTCCATGGATAAAAAAGTGAGAATTCCTTAAACATCCGGGTTCGTTAATGTACGAAAGCATATTATCGTAGACCCGGTATGCCTTAAGTCTTGGTTGAAAAATCCTTTTATTTACAAAATACATGAATTATAATATATAAATATTGATAAATTCTCATAAAGGAAGAATAGAAAAAAGCCAATCTTAGTAAAATGGAATAGGTAAGCGAGTTTTTGGCAGTTATATATTTATGTTAGATTTTGACTAGCATTCTGTTTTTGGCTTTCCGTGAAAACTGTCTCAAACAAAATCGAGGAAAAAAATAAAATTGTATATTTTTAGATTAAACCTTTTATGATATTAAAATAGTGCCTTTGCTCATTTTATTAAAATAAAAATTAGGGTTTGAAATTACATTTTCATTTTGTTATACACTTCTATCAATTGGGGGAGTCTATTCAACCAGTCGTTTTATGGCGGATTTGGCCAAAATTCTGATACACCTACTTTTGGGATGCTGTGTTACCACTGCCTCTGCCATGTGAAGAAGGTTTACCCTTTTATAGGTACATCTGCTTCTTCAAAACATATACACGCACGTAGTATTTGTAGCATCGACGTTTATCCTTCAAAGTCCCAAATCAAAGTACGTAAATTTATTTCTGCGGATCGAACTCGACCCGGTCACATGTTGACCAATCGGATAACGCATTTTATTCGAAATTATTTTTCTGGGAGCCACCTACATCCCTTAAACCTGTATTTATTCCAATAAACAATTGATACCAAAAGAAAACTCAGCAGTGTTACGTCACAATTTAATCACCACAATGCTCAACACACGTGATTATAGACTGCTACTCGCATACTAAGTCTTACCGAGCGCGATGCACAATATAATCGCTACTTGAATTCCTAAATATCGTTTGCACATTTAACACCGCTCATAAACAAAAATATTTACGACCTGTATTACTGAACTCCCTTTCTTTATACAAAACAAAAAACATCCGCTCTGATGAATAGCTTACAGTAGTTTATCTTTTTTTTTACTTAGCAGGGAAATTTTCATTATGATTTTCTTGCCCCTGTTACGCGCGTCTATTCCATTATTGATTCAGACTTTATACACGTCTCAACTAATGAATTCCCCTTGTTTTATGCAAAGATCTTTAAAACTTTTCAATTGTTTGGCTATTACTGTAAACTTCCATGTTACACACCCACCCACACACACACACACACATATATATATATATATATATATATATATATATATATATATATATATTTGTGAATATATGCCTTCAGAAGTAATTTTTATGTTTTGTTTAAAGTAAAACATGTCTCTCCTTTTCTGATATTTGATTATAAAACCTGCAAAACTTTTAATGAAAATATTTTTTCAGAATCAGGCTGATCCCACAAATACTTCTTCCATTAATCTAAAATAAACCCGGAATCTGACGTGAAACCTAACCTGATGGCCGAAATCATAAACCAATAACAATCAGTGCTTTTATATTGCTTTTGCAGTCGTGGTCATTACTAAGGACGACCAATCCTGGTTCCATTTTTTCTAATAATTACACTAGTGCCGTTAGCTCGGTCACTTCCATACAGCCGTTTTATCACTGCCGCTACTTTAGATAGGTGCACTTGCTGCTTTCAAAAAATATACACGTTCATTTAACGATAACAATTGATCGTTTATAACGTCATACTGTTTTGCCAACATTCAATCGTCGTTTATGGCGTAATTCATTTTCAAGTAGCTATATAAGTGGCACTACGATTTGTAAATATCAAAATCTGACTTATTTTATTCTTACTCGCAGGATCTTCATTATTTTAAGTCCGATAAATTTTATATCATGTGCGCGCTTTATATTCTGGCTAGTCTGTTTTTCTGGTCAATGTCCAGTTCTTCACTCGGATTTCTAATAGTCAAAGAATCTATTCAACCGCAAGCCAGAAACGAATCGATTCGTTCAATCCCTGACAATCCTGAATCTGAGCACCAAACAATCGGTGTTGTCCTTATAACCATCACGCTCCTCATGCTCTTTCTACCATTCATTGGAATTATCTGCTATGTACTAAACGCCCATTTCAGATTCTTGTCATTAAGTCCGGTAAATCCATATCGCGACGAAGAATATCTAAGGGAGAAAGTCTTAATGAAAGAACTGGAGACGCCAATATCTAAATCAATTGAGTCAGGAATTGCAAACATTTAAAATACTATCCGGAATCATACCTTCGCGGTAAAGGTTTACGAATTGCTTTTTTACCGAATGGAAACCTAAACGACGATTCCGGGTCTTTTCAAGACGAAGAAAAAATTGAAATGGAATTCTTTAAAATCCCAAACGTTATAGATATCCTAGACTAAAACACTTCTATGAATTGTCTACCACACTGTATATGTATAATTTTCCTAAATTATTTTAAAGCGTTTATTTATTTACAAAGAATACATAATATATATCTAAGCTTTTGACTAAACGTGATCAGCCGTTTTTGTAAGCATTCGATGTTACGAGGCAGTTACCCCCAAACCTTAAGAACTAGAAAACTATGCAAGTCGGTAGCATTTTTTCTCTCAAGTAGCAACATTTGTTTGTTGTATATTTTTATTTGTTTAGCTTCCTAAGCTGGTAAATATATTACATCATTGCCGGGAAGTGGTATTCGTATATCTCCTAACACTGACAGCAAAGTAAGCATTTTACCTTTAATCGAAATTTGAAACCAGTTCCTTGCAATAAAATTAGAATATTGCCACTAAAATAAAAAAAGTGTGAAAATAACGAATTCTAGTATGGAAACATATAGGAACTAAGACGATTGAAATGGAATTTTTACATCCCTTTGTAATTTAAATAGTTATAAAGTCAAGCCGTTTTCTATGTTTTTACGTTATATTTCTGTATTTATTTAGAATGACTTATTTATTTTTTGAACTAGTTCCCGTGAATGTTTTAACTAGTTATCTTTACATTTGATGCAGTGAATTTGGTAATATGTTTTGTAAAATTATGAATATTTAGTACATAAAAGACTTCATAATGGCGAATATTCTTACTATTTCCATTACGCATAACACATTTCCAAGATAACCTCCCAATTTAAAGCTCCCAGGGAATAAGAAAAAATACCACAGTATCGCTTATAAAAAAAAATCGTTATATTATATACTATAGGTGGCTATCTCCGTGAAACAATTGTTAGCTATTTTACACCAAGGTCAAAGTATACAATTGCGTCTATTTCCCGAGGAACATTAATCGTTCTCTGTCATTTTGGTGAAATTTAGCGATTTCAAAATCACATGTAAGATGAATGATACTACGAATAAAATTTAAAAAGTATGATGTAGAAGTATCTCTGATTGGTATGTTTACTTCCATTATATATATATATATATATATATATATATATATATATATATATATATATATAATACTAAAACTTTGTCGTTCTTGATTGTTTGCTTTTTTGCTTGCGCACTATCCTCTACTACTACTACTACTACTACTATGCCTCCTCTTCTTTCTACTACTATTACTTCACATCTTTACAACTACTACTACGCCTCCTCTTCCTCCTCTTACTTGCACTACTACGCCTCCTCTTCCTTAAACTACTATTACAACTACTATTTTAATTCAATGGCTCTAAGTTTTTTGGGTTTTTTTTTCAAAAATAAACAATTATAAACAGAATGACTCATAGAAATCTATCTATATTTTTTTTTCATTTTAATATACTTTCATAGAAATGTTTCTGTTATGTCACAAAAAACTATTTTCTTTACGTCACAAGTGCCATGCTCATGCATTAATTCCATACCTAATATAACATACTGACCCCTTAGGGTATGTTTTGCAACTATTCTGTATTACAACTATACTGTCGCAATTTTCTCACAAATAAATCAATTTTGACCTGTTGACAACGTATTTTCTTTACTGCGTACGTTTTCAGCGGCCTATTTTTTTGCGTTTTAAATTATCCAAATAAACAATTGTTAATACTTTCTGCATTTTTTTTACATCGTTCATTTCCGTATTACGTTTAAGTTATTTAAACGCAATTTTCTTACAAATAAATCTACTATTTTACAATGTAAATAGATAATAGGTAACTTTACACGAATAAAGAGGATTTTTTTTAGTGATCCGTCTGATTTTTCATTTTAATATACTTCCATAGAAATGTTTCTGTAATGTCAAAAAAACTATTTTCTTTACGTTACAAGTGCCACGCTCATACATGAATTCCATAGAGCTAATATAACATACTGACCCAACGAGTCACAAGTAGTCTAGTATATATCTGTTCATCTGTATATATATATATATATATATATATATATATATATATATATATATATTACAATAACAAAGGTGTCTACTTTTTCTTGACATTCTTTTTTGTTACTTCCTTATAGATGTTGAATTAATCTTTAAATTTCAGATTCGATCTCCACAATAAACTGGCAGTATTTGTTATGTGTTCGATATTGTTGTTTATTCTAGGGCCGTCATCAAGTGTTAATATTTATCTACAATATTAGTCCGACCTGTTTGTTCAAATATATGTATGTATGTTTGTGTGTATGTCTTCTTAAAACTTTCGACAGATGTGGCAGATTTTCGCGAGATCCATATCGTTTTAAAGTGTCAGCCTTCGGAAGACAAATATGGAAATATTGGCTAAAAACGTTAATTCCTTCACCGTCATCTGGGCATGGTTCGCTTTTTTCGCCGATATTTTCGAAAGTCATCTACTCTTTTCGATTGACTAGAATTTATTTAAACATAATGTCACTTCAGATTTGACGATGGGCGCAACAGCAAAGACATCACGCTTTTGCACGTTCTTTTCTTCTTTCTGGGTACGTGTTTGAGCCTGCCTAGTATTTGATTTTATTTTGCTCAACACACACCTGCTAACACCCGGACAACTCCGGTCACTTGGGTTCGTTGAAAATAAAACACAGACATTTGACAAAGAATTTAAAAAGTCTGTGTGGGAGGAGGCGGCTATGACTAACTCATGCTAATTATATCAAACTTGCTTGTTTCTTCAGTCACTTTTTTCGCGAAATTACACATACGATGAATTCATCGTTCTCCATAAATTCTTATACATTAAAACACATATTTTCAACAAAAGGCATAAAATTGTTAGAGAGCTAAAAAAATCTTATGTACAAAACAATATGTGCTATATTTACAAAATAAATGCTGTTTAGAAAATAGACTACCCATTAACAAACTGCGATAGATAAATCGATTTGCCATTGGGGAGAATATGATCGAAACGCGTTATTAAGAACCCACCTCTTATGAAAATATCGAAAGGTATCCAGCATCTCTAACAAATCTAGTTATATGTTACCTCATTGGGGACGTAAAAGGGAATTAAAAACTGAACTCCCGGTAGAAACCCGGGGATGGCTAGGAACAAAATAAAACAGCTGGTAAAATAATGAAATTAAAATGCCTACGGCATAATCACTTTGACACACCGGTCCCCGTCAGATGACCGAAGTTAAGCAATTATCTGTGCATGAGGTCGCCAAGCTAATCAAGAACATTGATTCAAGTAAAGCAACTGGCCCTGACGGCATCCCAATTATAGTGTTAAAAAAGCTTCAACCAGAACTTGCTCCCATACGTACGAAACTGTTTAAGCGTTGCCTTAAGGAGAAGTGCTTTCCAACACCCTGGAAAACCTCATCAGTATGCCCTGTATTTAAGAACTCAGGTGATAAGTCATCTCCCTCTCAGTACAGACCAATAAGTCTCCTGTGTGTCATGCGTAAGTTGCTCGAATCCATATTAAATAGAGAAATAGTCAACCACCTCAGCAGAAATAACCTTCTTAGTGACACGCAATATGGTTTCCGTTCTGCAAAATCTACCGCAGATGTGCTAATGTTTATATCTCATAGGATAAGGGACCTTCTTGACAAAGGCTTCCTTTCTTGGATAATTCCTCTTGGCATATCAAAGGGCTTCGACAAGTTATAGCATAAAGGCCTACTTCACACAATTTTCAGCTACGGTATAACTGGAAATGTTCTCCCTATTATTAAATTTTTTCTCTCTGATAGGCTCATAAGAGTAGTGGTTGATGGACAAAAATCAGAGGCCTGCAGTATTAATGCTGGATTCCCTCAAGGGTCCATCCTGAGCCGAACTCTCTTCCTGATCTACATCAATGATCTGCCTAAACACATACTTTAATGATTCGTTGACATCTATGCTGATGACATGACCATCTACGGAAACACATTAAAGGCTGCAAATGACAAAGCTCTCTCTGATTCTCTATCCTCTGATCTTGAACGCGTGGTTCAGTGGGGGAAAGACTGGTTACCTTTAATGTATCTAAAACCAAACGCCTATCTTTACATGGTCAACGCTCTGATCCCCATCTAGCATCAATGGAAATGGATGGCTCTCGTCTAGCTTCTGGGATGGACCTTAACTCCTGATCTGAAATGGAACACGTACATCAAGTTTGTTGCCAAGGTCGCTGGAAAGATGATGGGATCCTTCTACCGCTCCAGAAGATATCTCACTACTATGCAATTCTCTATCTATATAAAAGCCAAGTACGTCCAAGGATGGAATACTGTTGCAATATCTGGACAGGAGCTGCTCAAAACAGCCTATCCTGTCTTGACAGAGTACAAAATAGACTTCGTGGCTTAGTGGGGGATGCCCTTTTCTCTTCCCTGCAACCTCTTTCCCACAGAAGAGACGTTGACAGCCTATCTTTTTTATCGTTATTTCCATGGCAGGTGCTCGTCTGAACTCCAATCTCTGGTCCCCCCTCACCAATCTTTTACGAAAAACACTCGTCTAGCTGAATCTACTGTGAAAAACTTTCCCCACTCTTTATCAATGCCTAAATCAAAACGTAGATTCCATGAACAAAGTTTCTTTCTTAGAACTGCACGCCTGTGGAACTCTGTTCCGTCTGCCTCTTTCCCACCTGACTACAACCTGGATGTCTTCAAGTCCAACGTAAACAAATTCCTGATGAACCGACCCCTTAAATAGACACTTTATTAAATCTTCACACTAACGTACTGTACTTACAATAACCCTTATACCTGAGTGGATTCATGGCATTGATAAGTGGTGACCACCTTGTAAAAAAAATATGAGCCTGGCCAGTACGAGATAGGTGACTGTTTCGGACTTCCAGGTGCTGTATGTGTTCTCCGCTCATCTCGGCATTGTTTCCAGCCGTCCTGGACCTCTACTTGCCACGGAACTCAAGCAATTCCGATTCCGAAGTAGTGTGGTTTAAGATTGCGCAACATTTACCAAATAGTTACACGCGTTTCGAGACTGAACGGAGGCACCGATATAATGCCTAAAACCCGGAACGAAACTAGATTATACAGATCAAGGAAGGTCTTATTTCTTAAAGCTAATGTATTCTTGAACAAGGCACGTTCAAGTACCACTCTGATTTGCTTTGTTATGACGTCTGGTATACATAAAACTTGCCCAACTTTAAATAAAGTTCGAATTTTCAAGTGTTTGAGTATCACGTTAAGAACATGCACGTTTTATGTTATCGTCGCGGTTACGAGTGTCAATCTCAGTATATAATAGCCTATAAGCCAACAACTTATCATTTCCAAAAGCACATATATAACATTACTAGAAAGATATGTCATCTTTTTCCTGATTTATTTACAAGAGCCAAACCAAATATTACCAATATTTTCCGTATGAGATTTACTGAAACAATCAATGAAAGCTTAGTTTTAACCGAGTCATTGTCACTTTTTTGTTCACTTTTTTCACTCCCAAGCAATGCATCCTGCCGTTTGGAATGTAAGACAACTATTTTGAATCGTCTTTAACAAGGGGCAGTGTAGACTTAATCAGTGAATAGCTGTTGAGATAAGGTTTATATTTCTTTACTTTTGTAGAGGCAGGGAACCAGTAAACAAAATAAAATTCCAAAATATATATAAGAAAAAGAAACTATTAGAGTAGACGCCTTTGCGACATCTAGGGAAATCTATAGGGAAGGTGTTGAATTTTGCTGCTTGCTGGGTCAATCAAGAATGTATACACCAGGGAGGCATAATGAGTGCATGAGAGTACATTTTCTTAAAGGGCTTTTAACTCAGGCTCTGGAATGCAAAATATCGGCGATGGGACAGAGGTTTGAGTTTGGTCGACCTATTTGATTCGAGACGCTTTTTAGACCTTGGTTAAAAGTCTAATGGTTGATTCACGAGTCCAGATGTGAAAACAAAGTCCCATTAATTTGAAGGATTGTGATCTTGTAAGATATTTAAATTAAAATAACATTAACTAATTTTAAAAAAATGCACGTCGTTTTTGTTTATAATGAAGGATTTATTTTCTGCAAGAAGAAAATAAGGGAACACCGTTTCTATATTTATTTTCATAAGACATTTTTAAAAAGTTTAAAACACTCCTCCTATTTTCGTTTCGACAAAGAGCAATGCGTTGTTCAAAGTTTAGTAAAAAAAAAATAAGGGCAGGTTTAGGTTTGAAAGGTTAAGCAAGGTTAATTTACGAGATGCGTCAAATAAGTTTTCAAACAGTTTGTAGAGACATTTACAATTGCTGAAGACTCTTGAAAATTCAGTACATTGTCTCTATACATCTTATTAGATGATTGACCCATTTTTAGTCGACTGCAAGCGACTCTATAAGTCACTCCGTCGGTCCGACGGTGGATCGGTCGGTCTGTCCCTAACACTTTCGTGCTTGGCCTTTTTGATTAAGATCCAAGGTCTATTGTTAATACGTGCTGTTCTTAGCTTTTTAAGCTTTTCTTCGCTTTTGGCCAAGATCAAAGTGTAGTATACAGATACTGCAAGCAAACACCATATGTGGGAGCAGCCCCACATATAAAACCTTGGTGAATGTACAGGCGACCTTCATGTTTTTCCCCATTTTCCCAATCTCTCCACATAAAAATACGACCTTGTGACTAATTTGCTCTGTGGGGAAGCAAATAAATACAGATCCCACATATAATACCTTGGTCAATGTAGGGGCAACCCTTCTTACCAATTGTCACTATCTAGCTCCCCTACTCCCCGGGGAGTTGGCCCAATTTCCCCGTCACTCCTCACATTAAAATTCAGGCTTGCATCTAATTTGCTCGGTGGGGGAGCAAAAAAATTCAGCTTTTCTTTGCCTTTTGGCCAAGATCAAAGTGTAGTATCTGTTCCGGCAGACACTGCAAGCAGAGACCACGTATCGGGACAACCCAACATATAAAGCCTTGGTCAATGTACGGGCAACTCTTAATACCAATATTCACTATCCAGCTTCCCTACTCCCCGGGGAGTTTGTCCCCATTTTCCCAATCTCTCAACATAAAAATACGACCTTGTGCCTAATTTGCTCAGTGGAGAAGCAAATAAATACAAACCCCACATATAAGACCTTGGTCAATGTAGGGACAATCCTTCATACCAATTGTCACTGTCCAGCTCCCCTACTCCCTGGGCAGCTGGCCCCCATTTTCCTTACACTCCTAACATTAAAAATCGGCCTTGTGCCTTATTTGCTCGGTGCGGGAGCAAATAAATACCAATCTCACATATAAGACCTTGGTCAACGTAGGTGCAACCCTTCATATCAATTGTCACTATCCAGCTCCCCTATTTCCTGAGGAGTTGGTCCCCATTTTCCCTTTCACACCTTACATTAAAAATCGGCCTTGTGCCTAATTTGCTCGCTGGGGGAGCAAATAAATACCAACGCCACATATATGACCTTGGTCCATGTACGGGCGACCTTTCATACAAATTGTCACTATCCAGCTCCCCTACTCTCCTGGGAATTGGTCCCCATTTCACCTTCACTCCTCACATTAAAAATCGGCCTTGTGTCTAATTTGCTCGGTGGGGGAGTAAATAAATACAGCTTTTCTTTGCATTTTGGCCAAGATCAAAATGTAATATCTGTTCCGGCAGATACTGCAAGCAAAGACCATATGTGGGGGCACCCCCACATATAAGACCTTGGTCAATATAGGGGCAATCCTTAATACCAATTGTCATTATTCAGCTCCCTTACTCCCCGGGGAATTGGTCTCCATGTCACCTTACTCCTCATATTAAAAATCGGCCTCGTGCCTAATTTACTCGTTTGGGAAGCAAATAAATACCCTTTTTTTTGGCTTTTGGCCAAGATCAAAGTGTAGTATCTGTTCCGGCAGATACTGAACACAAAGACTATATATGAGGGAAATCTCACATATAAGACATTGGTCAAGGTACGGGCAACTCTTAATACCAATATTCACTATCCAGCTCCCCTACTCCCCGGGGTGTTTTCCCCCATTTTCCCAATCTCTCAACATAAAAATACGACCTTGTGCCTTATTTGCTCTGTGGGGAAGCAAATAAATACAGACCCCACATATAAGACCTTGGTCACTGTAGGGACAACCCTTTATGCCAATTGTCACTATCCAGTTCCCCTACTCCCCGGGGAGCTGGTCCCCATTCCCCTTCACTCCTCACATTAAAAATCGGCCTTGTGCCTTATTTGCTCGGGGGGGAGAAAATAAATACACACCCCAATTATAAGACCTTTGTCAACGTAGGGGCAACCCTTCATACCAATTGTCACAATCCAGCTCCCCTACTCCCCGAGTAGTTGGTCCCCATTTTTCCTTTCACTTCTCACATTAAAAATAGAGCTTGTGCCTAATTTGCTCGGTGCGGAAGCAAATAAATTCCCTTTTCTGTGCTTTTTGGATAAAATCAAAATGTAGTATCTGTTCTTATTAGGACTTATGTTTGTAACTTTGTGATATAAAATTGGGGATCACTTTTCTGTATTAATTTAATGTAAAATGATCACCCACTTTACAACCAGTCAGTCCCAAAGCCATTCAAGCTATTTTCCAGATCATTCAAGTGTTTTTTTTTAAAGATTCCAGTTATTGTTTCAGCATTCACTCATTTTAAGGTCCTTTAATTCATCCTTAATTCATTAAAGTTATTCTAAGTCATTTACTTTTTATTTATTCAATTCATTTCAGCCCATTTTTCGGTCATTTCACTTTATTCACGGATTCATTAATTACACGAGAGCACGCGACTAATGGCTATCGGTCTTGTTATGATTATAGCTTCACATAAACAGCAGCAACATTTATTGAAATAAAACTGATAACTGTAGGCTAGGGTATTGTAATATCCGAAAGATCAAACTTTAAAAAAAATCTAGTTTTTCAAAAACTATAAAGAATTTCCATGTCAGCAAAAAGATATTAAATTAAAAAGATCAACGAGGTGATAAATGACGAACATTAGAAATTGAGCGACTATATGAATTACAGGCTGACATTATTTCGGTACATTCATAAAACCTAGAAAGTTCAATAATTAAGGTCCTAAATAAATGATAAAACTCTGCATACTTTATCAATTTTTGTCTGAACAATAATTGTATCAAATTTACTAAATATAATCATATAATGCTCATTAGAGCCTTTGAATACCAAAATAAATGCAATTTGCAAACAAATGTTTTTGCGATTTCATATTTTGTCTAAAATACGTAGTTTTTGCGCCTCAATTCGACATGTAAGCCAGATTGTTGAAAGTATATATTTTCTGAAAATATAGGCGAACATACATGAGTACATCTAATCTACCTTGTGAAAATTTGAAAAAATGAAAAACACTTGGCCATGTATAAGAAATACTGACCCGAGCCGTGTGCCAGGCGACACCAACAGATTAAGATTTTATTATGTATTTTGAGTTAGAATCAAGTTCTAAGGCTAACAATTCTCATGTTTAAGTGTTTTGACCTGAAAACTTTAAAAAATGGCATCAAATGTATCCTAAATTTAACCCTTCTTAAGATATTTTATGAAATTTTGTATTTTCATCAAGTTTTATCAACCATTTTAATATCATTATTTTAAGCTATGACGCTAAACATTATTTTATGCAAAGTATCATATTGGATGATACCACCATATTGCATCATACCACATATTGTATCAGACAATATTATTGAATCATATCACATAGTGCATCAGTTTCTGTACAAATTCATTGTCATTACATTATAGTCTTCTTTGATAGAACAACACACTAAAATCTCTCTCAGAAATTAACATGCGACGACTTCAATTCCATATGCTCTAAGCTTAAACCAAATGATTTAAAACCTCCAAATTGTTCCTATTTACAATGCCTCTCCACAGGAAAGAGTTAGACACCAGGGTCGTTTTTTAACGTGGAGAAAAAGTACAAAAATAAAAACTGTCTCAGTCGTGAAGGATTTCTCCTCCACTAAAAGAGAATGAGTGGCCACACAATTGAAATAGCAGTGACCACAAGCTAACTTGCTGCACGCAAAGATAGTGGAGAGGAAATCACGGTACAATAAGTACACAGTTGATCGAAAATAGATACATATTTGGCAGAGGAATGCCGCCCCACTCAAGGATGTTGTGTTTGATAGTGATGATTTTAACCATATCCGTTGTCCCACCGGAAGTCTCTAGAAAAATTCGAAGAAGTCGCTGATCAGTTGGAAAAATGACAACTTAAGACCCGCACAGAGGAAATGTGGACCAAACGAGGCGTACGCAGAAGAAAATTATGAAACCCTCTCTGAATTCTTGGATTGCTCGTTAAACAATGTAGGGACAAGAGTGTTCGCGAAATTGATGACAGTGTATGTCAACGACCAGCTTTTTCCTCATCACCAAAACACAGATTTTCAACAATAACTGTTGCTGTAGCAATGGTCATCATGATAGACTGTCAGCTGGGACGAGATACCCACTCCAAACTCAGGAAACAACAAGGGCACAACATCCGCCCACCATGGCTCAACCCCAGGAAAACACAAACCTGTATCTCTCCAAAGCCAAAGCCGTTATCGTATTCAAATGACCCTGTTCAGATGCAGTATGTGAAATCCATGCAGATCACGTCCCAGAGTATTAGGGAAACCCTCCAATCATCAACAGTTCCGTATTCTGCTATCATGGACATTAAGTTTAGGTTTGATGGTAGTGGCAGTCACGCAATTTACCGGCAGCTTAAAAACATCAATACAAACACCATCATAATATGTATGATTTGTCAGCTCTCAATCATTACAGAGTGTGTGGAAGTAAAATCGCCCAACAGTGTCTTGACACATCGATCAGTAGCACTGCAGTTGAGGAAAGAGGTAAACGGGAACGCTCAAATCGCTTAATGTTTTCGATGACGACATCAAGAGGATGGAAACTGTTGGATTAACAACCTTAGTTGGGGAGAAAGCAGTGTTGGTGAAAGTGAATGTTTCAGTACATATGATGGACGTAGAGACTGCAAATACATGCAATGCCTCGAACATTTGATCATTATATGAAGATAGCAGTGCATCTGAAGGCAGAGGCGTTTGAATAGATAACGTCGGATGCCTCCCGTTACCATCAATTGCTTTTGGCTGCCAATAAGGAAATTCAACAGCAACTAAAGGAAGTGTAAGGAAAGAGATTGGATTTCTCCAGATGGTAAAGGTAAAGGAGGGACTTCAACAACTGGCAATACAGCCTGGCTCATCTTGCATCATGGTGAAACATCGTCATTCAGATGTTACCTGACCGTTTTGAAAATGTCATGACAGAGCGGACAGGATATCTCTGTTATCCTTCGGTTGTTTTCGTCATCAAAGAACATCAACGTCCAAGAGTAAAAGAAAGTTTGCACTACTCTTTACTTCTTGTACGTTCCTCACTGAATCAAAGAACAAAATCTCTCAGCCAGTGGATTTGATGTGGATTAGTGTTCCTCCAACTCTGCACAAACTTCTCGCCCACTCTAGGGGACTCATTGAAATGAACGATGTCCGTGGGTTGCCCAGCTTCGAAAAATCTGATTTGGTGGGTAACAACCAAATTATTCGCTCCTTCCGCAGCAAGTTGTCTCATTAAGTGGACAATTTGGAGGACGTGATCAACCGATTGTGGTATGATGCAGATCCCAAAGTTAATCATATCCGACTGCAAATTCAGCCGTTCTGTAAACATTGCAGTGAGTATGGACATTCTACGCGGTACCGCAGGAAACCCCACTCAGTCTTTGGGCCACTGAGCAATACTCTGTTTGAGAAATTTTGTTGTTGATGTGTTTGCGCATGTTGTCTCACTAGTTGCACATGGTTTATTCTATCAAGCAAGAAAGTAATGTTCATACTTGAACAAGTCATTTTTTCTGTAATTCCAAAAACCTTCCAAAGAACCCTTAACCACGATCAGGGGTCATTTCAAGCCACAAAAAGAAAAACGTGTTTCCAGCCCGCTATGTCCAACTATGGTAATTTAGAGCCAGACCCTAAAAAATTAACATTATTGAAAAATTATTTTAGTGCTGTAATCAGCTTACAAAGACGCTTCTAACGATCCCTCAATCACAATCAGGAAATCATTTTGAGCAAATATACCCCAAAACGTGTTTTCGGCCTGTTATGCCCAAATATTGTAATTTGGACCCAGATCACTCCAAAAAAATGGTAAATTCTTTAAGGACTGTACGCAGCCTTGTAATCCGCTTCCAACTAGCCCTCAGCCATGATCAGGGGATTACTGTAACTCCAGATATTGACATTTTTCAAACATTCCACCCTCTCAGCTCTCTGGGTGATTGTCATAGCTTGTGAATTTTAAAAATGCAATCTGGACGTAAGGACAATTTAGAAGTACGATATGCAATACAATTATGTTTTAACTTAGAAAAAACTGTCACATAAATGTATAGAATGGTTCATCTAGCATCAGTTATTAGTGACAAACGAGAGTTTATAAATTGAGCATAAGTTTATGAGTGGCGTAAGAGATTCCAGGATGGCAGAGTGTCTGTGAGAGATGATGAAAGGTGTGGGAGGCGTAAAGAAGTCAAACCAGTTGATTGGCCAAATAAAGAATTCCATGGATAAGGATTTCGTGTGCCTATAGAGATAAAAATTGCAGTTTGATGTCAGTTGGACACTGGGACAAGTATTTGTGAAGGAATGAAGATGCTGAAGAAATACACGAAGTTTGTCTCAAAGGGGCTCAGAGAAGATCACAACATTTTTTACAAAGATGGGCATCAACACAGCTCAGCCCCATTATCAACTCACCATAAACCACCATTCTCATCTTCTTGTGACTTTTGGTGATTGTTTAAGCTCAATGGAAATCTTAGAAACTGTCGGTCTGAGACAATTGAGTAGACGAAAGAGGCTCTGGCGAGGTTCATTAACACGTTCACACGAGAATTTCTATAGGACCTTCCAGAAATTGTTGGAATGTTAGAACAATGCATTGCAGCCGGGGGAGATTACTTCGTAGGGGGACTACAATTTTATTTGTGTACTACTAATAAAATTGCCCATACAAACAAAGCCCGGAAAATTATTCAAGGCACTTTTCAAGTTTAAATGTTTAAGAGTTTAAATGGTATTCTATTTTCGGTTTGTCATTTTACGCTTTGAGTTGTTTTTATTACGATTGTCAGTATGTTTCCCGTTGTTTGATATTTAATAAAACGTTTAGTTTATTTCGGACTAGTCACCAAATTTTAATCTTGTTTCGTTCCAATTCTGATAAATTATCGTTTTTTTTTTTATCAAAACATTCTAACATTGTATCAAAGCGGGAACGCGCGTCTTCCTCCGCGTGCAAAATGCGAAATTACATCGTTAAAAGACTATAAAAAAAAAGAGTGAGTAGCTTAGAGAAGATGATCGCGTTAGATACGTGGACAACGTTCGAGAGTGCGCTAGAGGCGTGAAGGATGTCGCAGCCGTAACGAGAGATGACACGTGGAGGGAGATAGAGGAGATAAATATCGTTTATATAAATGGTAAGAGGCGAGTTGAAGCTATTTCCTATTACTCGTTACGGGCGAAAATGCTGGAAGAAAGATAGAGGGGCAATGTTTTGAAAGCCGATTAACATATTTTTGGAGTTTTCGACTACTTCTGGATTGTATTTCAAAGATTAAAGTTAATTTCTAAAAGGATAAAACATATCCATACAGATGAGAAAAAAGTTATGAAACATGTTTTCACGGCGAGCTAATCAATTCACAGCTACATTTTAAAGTTACATAAATTCATTGTAAAAATTCTTTGAAAGATAAATATTAGTTGGCTTGGTCCATTTCAAAGATAATTAGTAAAGAAAAGTCCAAAGATATGGAAAAATCAACTACACTTTTTGTACAAAAATACAGCTTAATAAGTTTCCAAAAGCGGGAGATGTTCGCTTCGCAGAATGTCAACAAAACTGAAGTCTGTAAGGATGGACTATAGGGACACAAAAAATCTCAAACACTCGCGCGGTTGTCTGAAAATGACGTCAGATAGTTAAAGAGAGGTAGGGAGTGTTGGTTTGCTATTTTCCCAGCTGCACATCCGTACATTCTTATCATGAAGGTTTGTATGATGTTTACCATTTTTAAATTTAATTATTTTACTATGTTCGCGCTATTAAATATTTTTGTTCCAAATTATATAAAAATTATGTTACGCCAAATGTTTCATATTAATGCAAGCAAGGACAATATTAGAATCTTACATGTAAAAATTATGAAAAACATATAATTTAAAAGAAATAACGAAGAAATATTTTTAGCAATTATAATTTTTTTAGATAAAAATATTAAATTGGAAATGCTTAATTCAATGATAATACGAGTAGTTCGGAAGATTATTTTTTTCTTCAAATTCATTAATACGGACTGTATGGTATTTTTTCGTAATTTGCCGGTTAAAAATCATATTTTTATTGTAAAAATATGCGATGCATTTTTATGATAAAAAAAACGGAAAATAAATTCATGCATATTTTTTACGATTGAAAAAAAAAACGTGACGTCATTGCTGTTGCCTCCATCGCCAAACCGGAAGTGGCGAAGGTTTAAATTAAAGCTAATCAATCGGAAAAGGGGGATGACTCTCGAAAATATTGGCGAAAAAAATCAAACCCTCAGTTTAGAAAAGTTTTCAGTTAATTAATGTTTTTAGCCAAATTTTCTGATATTTGTCATCCGAACTGAGCTTCAAGATGATACCGACCTCGTAAAAATCCGTCGCCTCTGTCGAAAGATTTAGGCAGACATACATACATACATACATACATACATACATACATACATACATAATTATATTTAAGCAGATAGGTGAGATTTATATTAGAGACTAGCCTGGATGTCCGGCGTTACCCGGGTGTTTGGAGGTGTTTGCTTAGCAAAAAAAAAACACAAAAAAAAACGTGGTAGTATGCAGACAGGTTCGAACCCGTACCGTAAAGATTTAAAAAAAACGTGAAAAAACGTGACGTGTTTGCTGTTGCGCCCATCCAAGCCGGAAGTGACGTAAATTTAAAGTAAGGCTTGTCAATGGAAAAGAGGGGATGACTTTCGCAAATATCGGCGACAAAAGCGACCCCTCCCTGTAGAAAGGTGCCCAGTTGAGGGTGAGGAAATTAATGTTTTAGCCAATTTTGCGAGTGTTTTCGTCCGATTGGTCGACCTTCAAAACGACTCCGACCTTGTGAAAATTCTTCGCTTCTGTAGAAAATTTGAGGCATACATACATACATATATACATACATATATACATACATTTAAACAGAGAGGTGAGATTTATATTATAGAAAATGGAAGGTAATAACAACTAAATGACGATCACTCGAAAGAGAAAAGATGTAAGCGTATCACACGCGTTATCATATATAGTATAAACTTCTTGGGTATATTCTTAGTGGCATCGTTGTTTGTTTTCTTTTTCTCAGATGATTCCATTGGTTTAGTGCAGCGTCTGTTTTAACTGTACAGACTATCCTGACTTTAATACCGTTATAGCAGTTGGTCTTGAGTAAGCCTCACATTGTTTTCTACCAACGTTGCAGAAAGTCTAGAAACAGATCTGTACCATTGCTTCTTTTAAAACATAAATTTACGTAGCTTTTGAGAATTACCATTGATTGTTTATGACATCATATTGCTTGGTCAAGCCTAATTAATCGTTTATAACGTTATCTATTTTTAAATATATTTTTTCTTTAGGTGCTGGAGAGCAATACGCTTTGTGAATGTCAAATTGACACTTAATTGATGATCATCGTCAGCATTTCCCGTTATTTAAATTAGAGGTCAAATACCATGTGGGTGTTTTATTTTCTGGCTAGTCTTCTCGTCTGGGCAGTTTACAGCGCTTCACTCGGATCACTAAAAGAAACATCCATTGATCCACAAGTCCAAAACGAATCGACTCGTTTGATCACTGGGGAACTTGAATCTGAGCCCGAAACAATCGGTACCGTCCTCCTTACGCTCACCCTTGTCATCCTCTTCCTGCCATTCATTGGCATCTTCTGCTATATACTAAACGTTCATTACAGATTTTTAACATTCAGTCCGATGAATCTCTACCGCGAAGCAGCATCTATAAGCCAGGAAATTTCCATGAAAAATTTGAAGAGGCCGATATCCAAAGCATTCGATTCAATAACGACGAGCTTTTAAGGCATTATTCTGAAATACATTTACTTTGGTATAACTTCTGTCCAGATAAAAACCCATACATGACACCGAAAAACCACCCCTGACTTGTTTTTACTACATCTTAGCAATAAGAAACAGTCATAAAAATTCAATGCCCCCCTTTCAACTCCAGGTTAGCATATGTGTGGTATGGTTTAACAAATGAAACACAAACAAATCATCTCCTTAATAACAGTGATATTTAGAATAAAACTCCAGTGTAAACATGCGAAATAAAAGTCAATTTTTAGAAATGCATTCTTGTTTGGTGATTGAAATCACGCTACTGGTGCATTATACGAACCTGATGGCGTTATTTATTTCTAGGAAAAATTCTGTAAGCCTGGATCAACAATGACAAGTAATTGAACATCAAAATTACCACGCTGAAATAACGGCATTAATTTGAAAGCCATTCTAAACATGTAGAAGGGAAGGTGTTTGTAACTATTCTATACTTTCTCTTAACAATTTATAAACAAAGCTATCGTAAAATTTGAATTTACTTGAAAATACTTTTTTTTAAAAAGCATAAAGAAAACAAACAAACAATACTTTGAACGACCTTTTTTTTACAGGGCTCGGAATGTTCTGGCGCCGCCGTCAGCTGCCGGTCGAGCAGAAGCTGACAATTACGAGAATTCTGCTTCTTAATATGCACAGTTACCGACTTCCGGTTCGTACAATGCAGTAATACCAAGATCACTAACTACATTTTACGAAAACATACTAGTATATTTTTAATTTGAGATATTCAATTTAGCAGATTTCTGTCGCCACCTCATTTTCGTTAGATTGACATTTACTATTTGCAAACCACCTTTTAAGCCCAACCACAAACGAGTTATCGTCTACGATAATAAATTAAAATCAGTAATCTAAAAATAATTTCTTAATAGATAAAACAAAAGTAGCATCATAAGTAAAGAAAATACAACTCACCAGATTTTGTCTGCAAAACTTGGTAAGCTGTTTTTAACAACCAAAACTTCCAAATACATCTTACCAAACACAAAAAACTTACTTTTCTACCAACCTGTATAGTTTTAATCTTTGACATTTTTAAAAGTGTTTATTGTTTTTTAAAATGTTTATTATTTTATATGAGTATGTCCTATTGGTGTTTATTTAACATAAATGTCCAAAAAATCTGTCATCAGATGAAGACTTGAGCTTTTATATCTCCTAGATTATAACAAAAAAATATAATTAATATTTCTGAACGAACACCGTAACATTTAATTTCCTACCATTTTGTATATTCATCACTTACAGAAACTATTTTAAATGATTGTTAATTTCTATATCGAAACAGACAGCTTAGCATCAGATATATGTGACAATCCTCAATTTGCTCTGGTCAAAATTCTTAAAGAAAATTCACGTACCAATGTTGCAGAAATGCAAAACAGTGCAAGTAGGTTTAAAATAAAAATAATAAAACGTAAGGTAAAATGTATTTGTTGTATAATGTATATTTCTTGTTTTAGATTTATCGGCTAGTACACCTACTACATGGTGGCCCACATAAAAGTACCCAGAAAATGTAGTAGAGACAAAGAACATTCGTTTATTGTTTTAATTACCTGTAGCATTGTTTTAATTATATGTAGTGTTATAAAAGATGATGGAAGTGCTCCCGTTGACATCTATGCATTTCTGGAAAGGTTTAACACCATTTGCAGATACTGCTAGTCGATCATCTCTGGTTATTTTCGTGATGGCCTTGGTAATGTTATCCTTTAGTTGGTCTAGATTGTGAGGATTATTTGCATACACTTTTTGTTTTAAAGTTCTTCAAAGATAAAAATCACATGATGGCAAGTACGGGGAACGTGGTGGCCATAACCCTTTGTTTATTATTTTTTTTCTTCAGTAAAAATGCCATGAACTCCTGTCAATGATATGTGAGCCGTGTGGCACGTAACGTCATCTTCTTGGAAAAAGAATGGCATTCGGTCCTGTGGTGTCAGTTGGTCGTTACCAGAAAGACTAAAGAGACTAAAGAGATCGAGCGACTTTTAAGTAGGTCACCCTGTACATAGCGTAATTCTTTATCTGCCAAACATTTAATGAAAAACGATTACAACCGAAATTTAAAACCAGTTCTTGCGAACATGTTTCATATTAGCTCTAAAATCTAGTGTAGAAAAATGAATGAATCTAACAGATTGGACTTGGATTTAACATCGTTTACAATTTAATAGCTTCCAGATAAAGCCTGTTTTCTCGGGTTTTTATTCAGAGTCACGGCAATTAAAACATGATTCACAATCCAGCCTTATAATACGTACGGTAAAAAGAAAGTTTCGTCGAGGTTTTGCTTCCAAAATTATTAGTATTCACGACATATGATGTACACATACAGATATATATATATATATATATATATATATATATATATGCTATTTATTCTAATGAGTAAAGGGTATAATACATTCAATGATTGAAATAATAATTAAGTGATTGATTTGGCGCTACGAAACAGATACTTCCAAGAATTGTACATGTCAACTGAATTGAAGGAATAAATTATAAGATGGTCAACATCGTGAATTTCGGAATATATTTTTTGTCATTTTCACTATATATATATATATATATATATATATATATATATATATATATATATATATATATATATATATATATACAGGGTTTGGACAAAATAAGAAAAACCCCTACCAGTTTTGACATCAACATTTAAACATGTTTTAAACAATCAAGTTGTGACATATTTTAGTGCTTTTTCGTTTATTTCTATCATATGATATGCTTAATTAAAGTACAGATTAAAGATATCAATTTTTTTTATATATAAAACTGGCAAACCTTAAGAACTTCCAAAGAGACCAAATTGTTGGACCTCGTTAGACAGGTTCAAGTGCGACTGACACTGCACGAATGTTTTGCCTTTCAAGAACCACTGTCTCAAAATATTAAAAGAGAAGGGACAACGTCCCCAGATAAGCACAAGTCTGGTCGAAACAGGAATATGTCAGAAAGAGTCCGTCGGACTCTCAAGCGGATTGTTACAGAAAATCGCACAACCACGGCTCCTAAAATAACTGCAGAACTCAATAAATATTTACAGAAACCAGTTTCCACAAAAAACTGTGAGTCGAGCTCTGGACAAATCTAGATTTTACGGAGCTGCAATTAGAAAACATTTGCTTTCAAAGACAAATGTTTCACAGCGATAAACGTTGTGTAAAAAACTCTAAAATTTGTCCCGAGCATTTAAAAAATGTGATTTTACTCCGACGAATCAACGTTTTTCTTATTTCCGACAACCAGCCGAGTCTAAAGAGAGCCGAAAGAAGCATTTTATTCAGATTGATTTCTCCCAACCGTAAAACATGCCGGGGGTACTACGATGATTTGGCCTGCTATTTCTGGGAAATTCGCGGGGCCAATGATTACTTTTAATTAACAGTCGATACTCTTTAGGAATCTTGGGTGACAAAGTTAATCCTATGTTGCAAGAACTATTTTTCGGAGGGGAACGCCATCTATGAAGATGATAATACCCCAATCACTACAAATAGAATTATTAAAGATTGGCAAGAAGTGAATTCCAATGAGTGAGCATCTGATTTTGCCACCATTATCCTCAAGTCACAAAATCATCGAGCATTTATGGTCGATTTTCGAGATTCAAGTGAGAAATCTATTTCCGCCGCCATTTTCTTTAAAAGAACTGAAAGATGGTTTAACTGAAGAATAGTACAAAATTCCTTTCGAAATAATTCATAATTTGTATGAATACATTCCTCAGGGTATTGGGTATGTAATTGCCGCAAGAGTTAGCCCTACACTATATTAAAATAAATGCTGTTGATTTTTAAAGTGTTTCTTTTATATTGTCCAACCCCTATATATATATATATACTAGCAAAAGTACCCGTCGTTGACTGGGTTCAAAAACAGCTTACAAAAAATGAACTCTGATTTATGAAAGTATGATAGGTTATGCAAAGGAAGGGTTGTAAAGTAGCTTATACTTTGGGGGTATCAAAACTAAAACAAAATATTATGAAAGTAAAAATAAAATAGATACACCCCATAATTTATTATACCATACCTGTTCACACTGCCACACTTATTACAATATTCTGTGGATCTATATTAAAAAAAAACTTGTTAAACTTTGTGACATATTACCATTCTATGGAGTGCGGGCGCGAACGAACACCCCATGATTTTATTATATCACATTTCTTCAAACTGAAACATAATTATCAAATTATACTTACGCAGATATATATATATATATATATATATATATATATATATATATATATATATATATATATATATATATATATATATGTAAGTCTTTATTAAAGTGTGTGCCTATTTCCATTCTATGGAGGCCAGACGCGAACGCAGACCCCCAAAAAATTTATTATAACACCCCTATTTAAGTTAAAACATACTTATCAAATTATTATGTACATCTATATAATAAACACTTGTAAAGGTTTTTTTTTAATTTTTTATTTTTTTATTTCCATACTTTGTGGAGCAGGCGCGTACGCAGACCCCACAATTTTAATGAATCATCATTATGCCAGATCAAACATGCCTATTCCTGTGTCTATGTTAATACAGGGCATACTGATGAGATTTTCCAGGGTGATGGGGAGCAATTTTCCTTAAAAAAAAACGCTTAAATAACTTTGAAAGTATGGGCGCTAGTTGTTTGGGCAGATTTTTGAGCACTATAATTGGAATGCTGTCAGGGGCAGTTGCTTTACTGGAGTGATGGTTTTTGATTCGCTTGCCAACATCACGTACATATATTTGTATACCGCATAGCGTGTTTTCAGTTACATGAGGAAATGCTGGGGGTTGACAGTATTGGTCGTTAAGGGTAAAATTAGCTACAAAGTTCTTGCCAAATAGTCTGGCTTTTTCTGATGCTGACGAGATTACCTCAGGTCCATTGATGATAGTTGGGATAGAGCACACGCTCCTGTTCAGGATTCTGTTTGCTATTTGCCAAAATTGATGGAAACCAAGCCGCTGCTCAGCTAGTTTGGACTTGACGCGTTCTTTATCACTTTCTCCCAGTAGTTGATGGTTGTCCTGAAAACAGCTTTAGTTTCAGTAGAGCAATTACGTTGGAAGCAATGGAAAAAGTGATTTCTGTGCGTAATGGCAGCAGCACATTCTGGAGAGAACCGTGACATTTTCGAGAGTATGAATTGTTCTATACCTACAATTAACGATTCTGCCAGGTCTGAAACTATCGAGGACACATCCTTTTTAAAATGGAGTGCAAAGGTAGATCTGATATAAATGTATGGAAGCCTTCCCTGTCAGCTATATAATATCGATATACAGTACAATGGAAAGATACGTCAGGGAACCTATTGCATTTCGTGTTTATCTTAACTGATACAACAGAGTCGTAAAAGTGGGCGGACGATCGCAATAGAGACAGAATGGAAGATGAATATAGCTCCGGGGCAGTTGTGAGAAAAGGTCTAAGAGACTTGCGTACGGGCCGTCAGTGTCGGGTGGCATACGGCACACGGGTTGGTTCGTGAACAATCTGAGTGAGGTAATAGTCAATGGAGAAGATCGTGGCAGAACCTTCCCTAGTTTCGGTTTTGTGTGAGTGAGTTAACCATTTCAAGTTGTGAACATTGATGTCTCCATAGCCGTGAATTTTTGGTTAAGGATACGTAGACAAGACGTGGTTAATTTTCTCAGATATGCTTTTAAATATAGTAACTCCACTGTTATGCGGAGGAGAGAGTGCCAATATAAGCGCAGTATTTCAGGCTAGCTGAACGCGGAAACACATATGGGGAAAATTTTGATATTATCTGGACGGTCCCTGCCACAAGGAAAGCCGTCTTTAATCTAGGCACATATTCTATGCCCATGACGATCTTGGGAGTCGAATTTAGAGGTTAAGTAAGAGTATCCTTTAAATTTGAACTCAATGAGGGAAGTAGTCGGTCCAATGCCAGTTTCGCTTAGTAATAATAGGCCTGGTTTATTCTCTTGTAATAGAGTTTTAACATCAGATAAGTTGGAACCTAGACCCCTGATGTTGGAGAAGAAAATATGGCAGTGGAGATCTACGTTGAAGTTAGAGATCTGTGTTTAATCAAGTATTTTTTTCTCGAAACCTTTCATGATTGAGATTTGAGGTTTGTGGAATAGGTAGGCAAACTTGCTTAGAGAAGGGGCAGAGACGGAAAGTAAGAGAAAAAGAAATGATGAACGTTTTGTAGCGCATGATAGGGTAAAGCCGTGACAATTACCCACTAATATGGCATCGATAGGCCCCAACAGAAACTATTGAATGGTCCAGAATCCATTCACCAAATTGCAACACATTAGCCCCAGTACTTTGCACCTGCAAATAGGACAGCATCCTTAGTGGCTAATCCAAGGTTCGGGACCCAGACTATCAGGCGAATAACGTCATCACAGTTGAAACGTTTACCTTCAGCACCCTTACTAGTGACATGGCCACAGAGATAGGCAAAAGAAACAGAACTTCCACTATTTCTGGCGATTGTTCACACAAGATCCTGACAACCTAGGATATAGCTTTTTCTTTTCCCTTCCCTTTGTCCCAAAAATCACTCATTAAATTAAATGAGGACTGACAGGCAAATAAGGAGAAACGAGTGTTACGAGAGCTGCTGATAACGCAACATCTTTGCATTTTCTAATCTCCATTAAAAAAAAATATAAGATTAAAGGACTTCCTAATAAAATAATAGAAAACACACAACTAGTAGATATTTACTGAAATGTACAACTAAAAAAACGGTATATTTCTGCGGAAATATAACAAATAACAGCGTGGTACACGTTTATTTTCAGTCAAATAGAAAGATGCCCCACATTTACCTTTGGAAATAGAAAAAATATATATTTCCAAAATTTTGTACTTTCACCACTTATAATTGAAGGTTTTGGAAAAGTTTTTTTGTTTTTATTATTATGTAAATATAACCGCACAAAGAAATTATTAAATATTCTGTTTGTACCATATTAGTTAGCCTTACTGGATGTTTAAAAATGGTAGAAAACAAAATTTTTAGGCGGAATTCGCAAAATCTGGCTTAAAATAACAATCTGGAAATCCTTACAAATATAATAGTATTGAACTTGCTTTGTTGAAGCCTCGTTTTAGAACATAATCATCAGCAAAAAATATTCTTCGTGTTTATTCATAAGTTAGTCCGTACTTAAAAAAAGTCAAAAACATTTTTGATAAGGAAAATGCTTTAAAAAAGGTTAAATTCACGAGAATTGGCTTATAAACAATCTGCGATTATAATATTAGGGGAAACTTCTTTTTCATGAACCGTTGTCGTCAAATATAGTTATAAAACATGTATAACCAACGTTGGAATTGTCTGAAAAATCAATTAATTAATCTATCATACTATAAAGATTATTATAAACAATTATATATCTGATGATTTGCTTTGAGTAGCTTATTAGAATATTATATATATGTATGCATGTATATATATATATATAGTGGATTTTAGTGCATAAATATATATATATATATATACATATATATATATATATATATATATATATATATATATTTAAAATACGTAAGTTACACCCAAAAAGACCTTAACCGAACGCTTTTTTAATACTAGCAACAGTAGCCATCGTTGACTGGGTTCAAAGACAGCCTACAGAAAATGGACTCTGATTTATGAAAGTATGATAGGTTATGGAAAGGGAGGGTTGTAAGTTGTGTTTACTTTGGGGGTATCAAAAGCAAAGCAAAATATGACGAAAGTAAAAATAAAATAGATTAACCCCATAATTTAGTATACCATCCTTGTTGACATTGAAACGCTTATCACAATATTCTGTGGATCTATATTAAAACCCTTGTTAAACTTTGTGACATATTTCCATTCTATGGAGGTCAGGAGCGAACAAACACCCCATAATTTTATTATACCATATTTCTTCAAACTGAAATATAATTATCAAACATACTTATGCAGATAGATATATAAAGTCTTTATTAAAGTGTGTGCCTATTTCTATCTATAGAGTCCAGGCGGGAACGCAGGCCCCAAACATTTATGATACCATCCCTATTTAAGTTAAAACATATTTATCCAAGTATTATTTTATACTTAACGTCTTAATCAGGATTAGAGCTTGTGTTATTTTTCTATTTACTTCCTTACTTATCACTCTAAATAAACGTTAACTGGCGTATATCAATGTAAAAAAAAATGGCAACCGTTAAAAACAAGCAGAATTTTTATTTTATTTTTATCTCGGATATTTAGAAATATCACAGCTAAAGGACAACACGCGGATAATATTTTTCTCACCGTATTGCAGTATGTAACGAAGAACGGAAACAAAAACCGACAAAACACGCGTAGACCTTTGCTAATCCTGAAGAAAATATTATGATTGTCGAAAATTTTGATATTTAAATATTCGTTTAATCCAAAACAAGTATGCGTTGTATTTTGGGTTTCCAAATGTAATACAATTTTAAAACCACTTATATCATGATAGGAACAATATAATTTAATATATATATATATATATATATATATATATATATATATATATATATATATATATATATGCACCTTAGCATATATAATTGAATTCATTGGAAAAACTATTCCAAAAAATATAAATAACATCTACGTAAAAAAAACGCGATACATTCAGTCGTGCGAGATAACATAGTGGTAGGGGGTTACGTTTCTTACCATTTCGAATCTAGCTAGATTTAGCCACTCTTTCAGTGGATAAGAATATTTTAAATATAATACATATGCCGCTCGGTACCAAAATTTGTCTAAGGGAAAATTATTCCAAACTCACATTTATGTAAACATGCACTTTCATGTATATAATTGAATTAATTAAAATATATCGCAAAACAAATACAAATAATATATATATGTGTGTGTGTGTGTGTGTGTGTGTGTGTTTGTATACACGTACATATATATGTATATATAATTTTGTGTGTGATGGTGTGCATGATTTTTTATTTTCTATAAATAGCCTCTTTGTTTAATAACTAACGAATCACGTGATGTAGATATTATAAAAGAATCCGTCATTAATTATTTTTGAAAATGAACGCCATTGAAGACAAATTTAATCATGACTTTGTTGTAATGGCCTTTATTGTTAACGTTTCTTTCACATGAAAATATCCTTAAAATTAAATAAAAGAAATAAACGAAAGTTCGTGTCGTTTTGAGTAAATGTGCACTAGGGCAGTCGGTCACAAACGATCTAATAAAAGAAATATTATTTTCCGGAAATATTGAACAGTTCATACATTTTATAGTTCGTTTGTTTTTATTAGCAAGAACGCATGAACCTTATCTTCTTTGGTTGGGAGGTTGTTTTTGTTTTACGGCATATCAACCATTTTCAGGTTATGTAATACCGAATTCAGTGATTTAGAGGAAAATACATTATTTTTAAATTGTATATATATATATATATATATATATATATATATATTTAGTCAGTTTCTATTTAACCCATACTTGGGGCCTTAACAGGTACTTCCACTCCAGGTCAGGGTGGACCTGGGGGCAATGGTAATTAGGGGATGGCTCCAGACTTCCCACAGCCCGCAAGCTGGAGCCTCACATCGGATATATATTAAGGTCATATCCATGACCCTTATATTCTTTGGATGATAAGGCCTACTCTTCTCAACTTATTGCCACAAACTTTCGGGCGATGTAAAGTTCGCTATTATCCAGATGTATCTTGTTGAACTCGGGAATCTTTCTCTCAAACGTGAATCAATACGAGATTTCGAACGGAATCGTTTCTTTAATCAATGGGAGTAGCCTGGTCTCCGCCTATTCGACTTAACTAATTTACAATTATATCGCCTGAACTGAAGATTGAACTATGAATTTCAAGAATAATGTGACGTTTTACTGAATTGCACTAAGTACGTTATCTATTACATCACGCGCCGAAGGTTACATTAGATTAACCTTCTGGGAATAAAACTAAAGACTATAATCCATATAATAGAAACTAGTATTGCTTATGTAAAAACATTAAAAAAACAACACATGGAATTTGTAGAAACTCAATAATCATGCCTGACAACGTAAGGCTAGAATAATGTTATTTGCGATCTTTACTTTTTCATATCATATGACGTATTATCAATTATTGCTATGAACACCTTGACAATCTACAGAAACTATTTTTTATCAAGGGGTTGTTTTACATGATTTTTTGTAATAAAAAACATAAGATACAAAATCAAATTTAAAAAAAAACGAAGGTTAAACTGTGTAAAAATAACGACCGTGACTGATCTTCTCAATGGCAAAGCGAATCATTAATGCAATATAAGTTGAGCGAAATCATTGGCTTCTAGCCTGGGTGCCCGGTATTTGCCACGTGTTTGGAGGTGTGTGCTAAGCAAAAAAAAATGTGGTAGAAGGAATGCAGGCTCGAACCCGTACCGCGAAAGAAGAAATGAAAGTGAAAAAAGATGGCGTTTTTGCTCTTGTGCCCATCGCCAAACCGGAAGTGACGAACGTTTAAATTAAGGCCAGTCAATCAAAAAGAGGTGATGACTTTCAAAAATATCGGCGAAAAAAAGAAAACGCTACCTGTAGAAAAGTGCTTGGTAGACGTTGAAGGAATTAATGCTTTTTGGTCGAGCTTCAAAACGATACCGATCTCGTAGATATCTGTCGCATCTTTCGAAAGTTTTAGGCAGACATACATACATAAATACATACATACATACATGATGATGATGATGTGCAACGTCTTGTCAGACGAGTGCCACTCTCTCAGACACTTAAAGTCCATGAGCCCAAAAATGCCTTTCATCGCCACAGGACCATTTTAATGGGTAAATGCCTGAGGAATATCTATACACAGATGATGTTACAGAGTCTTAGCTTTGTACGACAGCTACGTCTCTCTCTCTCTCTCTCTCTCTCTCTCTCTCTCTCGGTTCAAAATATTGAGACCAGCAACAAGAAAGAGCAAGGT
>NC_136493.1:40909900-40937400 GCF_053919585.1 Euprymna scolopes | reverse complement strand
CCAAAAATATTTTTTTACCATAAATAGTTAGGTGAAATTTTTTTTTTCATGAAAACTTGCACTTTTTTTAAAAGAAATTTGAGAGTACACGTTTCTTTTTGAAAACGGAAGTTTTATTTAAAAAGAACAGATAAATGCTTTATATGAACATTGTAAATAGTAAGGTGAAAGTAGAGAAAAGTTTGATTTTTTTCAAGAGACTTTACAATATTTTACAACAGATGTTAAGAAAAACAGAAAACATTCTTCCATCATTAATTATGCAAAAAATAAATAAAATGGGATACTTTCTGTTATTAATGTTTGCTAAAAAATAAATACAGTAAACTTCGCTGAAGTGTTAGCATATGCTGCATTTTAAAAAGTTGTTTCATGCTAACAATTAAATAAAATAAACGTCTAAAAATTAATCAAAATAAGTAAAATCATGAATGACGGCTCTTGGGGGGCAAGTAAGTAGGAACAACACAATCATTTGTGTAAAATAATTAATATTCGAGAAATTGTAAACAAGCATGTCGTTTAACCATTGGAGACAACACTCTTGGAAAATTGTATAAAAATGCACGACTATCACTAACTCCAAAATATATCCAGCACTAGACCTAACGGAAAATAATCACAATAAACAAGAGGCAATATATTTTGGTTTCACATCTGGCCTAATAAAACACAGAATTTCAACGCACAAACATTCTTTTAAAAATAACACTCTGTCAAACCAAACTACTCTATCCAACTATATTTGGCAACTAAAAAATAGCAATATTTCTTTCAACTTAAAATGGCGAGTAATTGAGTCTTGCAAACCATATTACCCAGGAAATAAATTATGTGCACTATGTACAAAAGAGACCCTAAAAATTTTAAAATACGAAGACATAAAAAATGCAACCACACTTTGAAACTCAAGAAAGGAACTAATATTTACATGTAGTCATAAACGTTGGTTTAAATTTAATAAATATAGACCACCTTAAATCATGATAAATTACTTATTAGTAAAAATAGATTACAATCTCTTTTTCTTTTTTTCTTTTTTTTTTTGTTTAGTAAATTAAGTAAGGCTAATAATCCCCCTGGCGCCCTTAATAAAAGAAAATATGCCTAATTATCCCCCTTACATTATGAAATTATATAAAACAACAACAACATTCGAATATAAACCGTGGCGTCTTTACATCAAAAGTACTATAACAGAAAAAACTTATTACACGGACATCTCCCCTTTTAAAACTCATCATTTAAAGAGGCGAAAAACGATAGCAAACACATATATGAGTATTTTAACTATAGTTCCTGATTTCAAAAGGCGAAAAATTAAAAGGTAAATTGTTATACCTATATTTTTTATGTATATACCTCTATATCTATGTATATGTGTGTCTATTTTTTCATATATATGCATATATATATTTTTAATACTTTTCTCAAGGCAAATTTATAATTCAAATTCAAATCTATATTTACCTTTTTTTTATTTATAACCTATATTAAACTTCATATCAACCTTAAATTCAGACCTTTTATTTTATTTTTTTTCAGATACATCTGCCTTACTTTTAATGCTAGGCTTAGTTATGGTGTCTTTTAGATTTAATGAAAACCCTTCAAAATTTGCTGACGAGGGGACCTTGCTTATTATAAAATAATATGTAATTATTGTTCGTAACTGGATGTTTACCACAATAAAAAGCATTGTTTTCGTAAACGATCGTACAGATAATTGATTTTGTTGTTGTTCCTTCTTATGAAACGGATTTTTAATTTGGTTTAAATTTAATTGTTCAAACTTTAAATTATAAATCACATTACTTAATATATATATATATATTTATATATATATACATACATATATATATATATATATATATATAATAGGTTGTTATTCAATGAAAAGTATGGGCTAGATCTTTTCACCCGAATCTTTAACACGTCAATGCTACTTAACAACTATTTTGTGCGCGGATTCGGTAAGAAAAAATAATGACTGTCGTTGGCATTTGACCTTAAGTATGCTCTGTTATTAAATCCTCACATGAATCGAGTTGTTGCCTTTCAAATATAATTAAATTTACACACACACACAGACACACAGACACACACACATACACACCACACACGCACATATGTATGTATATATATATATATATATATATATATATATATATATATATATATATATATTAAGTAATGTGATTTATAATTTAAAAATTTTTAAAATTTTTTAAAAATTTAAAAATCAAAATTTAATTAAATTAAAAATCAGTTTCATAAGAAGGAACAACAACAAAGTCAATTATCTGTACGATCGTTTCGGAAATCTGTGCTTTTTATTTGTGGTATACATGAAGTCACGTAGAACAATTATACATAGTTTTTTTGGTAAGCACGGTCTCCTCATCAGCAAATTTAGGAGGATTTCTATTGAATTGAAAAGACACCAAAAATAAACCTAGCATTAAAAGTAAGGCAGATGAATCTTTTGGTTTTTCTTTTTTTGAAATCAGGAATTTCAATAAAATAAAAAGCTATAGCAAACATCTAAATGACTACTTTAAATACAGTTCCTGATTTCAAAAAAAGAAAAACCAAAAGATTCATCTGCCTTACTTTTAATGCTAGGTTTATTTTTGGTGTCTTTTCAATTCAATAGAAATCCTCCTAAATTTGCTGATGAGGAGACCGTGCTTACCAAAAAAACTATGTATAATTGTTCTACGTGACTTCATGTATACCACAAATAAAAAGCACAGATTTCCGAAACGATCGTACAGATAATTGACTGTGTTGTTGTTCCTTCTTATGAAACTGATTTTTAATTTAATTAAATTTTGGTTTTTAAATTTTTAAAAAATTTTTAAAATTTTTAAATTATAAATCACATTACTTAATATTGAATTAGCTCTAGGACATTTAACTATCGAGCTTATTATATATCTAAATTACAACGAGCATTTCCTGTATTTTAATTAAACTCGTAATTTCACTATTACATTAAAATACACTTAGCTCTTTAGACTATTATTCTAATCTCCTTTAATTTATATATATATATATATATATATATATATATATATATATATATATATATATAAGAAATAACTTTTTCGTAGAGTATGTGTGTGTATTTGTGTGTGTGGGGGAGTTACTAGCAGGACCTGTTAACCGGCATTGTCCGGTGGAAGCATATCGCCCCTACTCGTAAAAAATAAACTAGGCTTGTTGCTCTTCAATCCACAGCGTCCTAATTTTAAGAACATCTTTCAGCATTGAACCCCTTACCTCTTTATGTTCAGAACGTCCTACGAGAGAGACACGCCCAACCTCACCACGCTAAGCACTGCTTTCGGAAATGTCGTGCTGTGAGAAGTATACTTGTTTATCTCGCGTGTGTAGAACAGTGATTTGCAGTGCATAATGCATGCCATTATTTCTCGAAAACTACATGTCTCCGCCAAAGTTTAAGAGACTGTCTTTTCCAGGAAGGACTAAAACTTAAAGATGTCGTTAGTTTAAAGGAAATTGTGCAGATAGAGCTTAGGTAACAAATTACCAAATAAAAAATAATGTGTTGTAAATCAATCCTTAAAATAGAACTTTTTTTTTTACACAGTGGTCACCACTTATCAAGGCCAGGAAGCCACTCAGGGATAAGGGTTATTGCAAGTACATTACGTTAGTGTGGAGATTTGATGAAGTGTTTACTTAAGGGGGCGGTTCATTAGGAATTTGTTAACGTTGGACTTGAACACATCCAGGTTGTAGTCAGGTGGGAAGCAGGCAGACGGAACAGAGTTCCACAGGCGTGCAGTTCTAAGAAAGAAGCTTCGTTCATGGAATCCACGTTTTGACTTAGGCACAGATAAAGAGTGGGGAAAATTTTTCACAGTGGATTCAGCTAGACGGGTGTTTTTCGTGAAAGATTGGCAAGGGGGGACCAGAGATTGGAGTTCAGACGAGCACTTTGATGTAGAGGGCTCTTATTAGGGACATAAGCTACAGGAGTACTGTGTAAGGAGTTGGGCAGCAAGATGTCTGTTCACATTACACTTGAACTTCTGTATGTCAGTACAGTTGGGGAAGCAGAGACCCTGAAGAAAGTTTCCATGTTTAGCAGTTCTAGGGAAGAAACTACTGGAGTAGAAGGTTTTTTATACCTAGGGATCACTTACATCTAGGGATCTTTACTATGTAGGGGTAAGATTTGGCTGCTAGTCGGGTTGTTCGGGGTATTTACGTCGAGGGGGCACAAGTGATTGCAGTTCGTCAAAGAATTCACCATTAAAATTCTTGTAGAACAGGCAGAGGGATGCAACATTTCGTCGATGGGACATAGGCTGAAGCTTAGATGACAGTTCAGGACTTATCAGGTTGGTGACTCTCTATTTAACCCTGTGTAGGAGTGAAACACTAGTAGCAGGTTCACAAGTCTAAATGTGACAATAATACTCGATACATGGGTGGATTGTGGTCTTATGGAAAGGCAAGATACTTTCAGGCGTTAGTAGTTTTCTAGCACGTTAGAGACAGCCCACCTTCTCCGCAGCGGTCTTCATAGAGAGTTAAGTCTTGCAAGTTTACACTGTGAACTTGATCATCTACAGTAATGTATCACAATGATACGCGTTATCCTGCGACTGACTGTTAAACCTTGTTTGAAACAGATCGTGCAGGCAGGGGGTCCCTCTACGAGACTTCATGCCTGCGTGAATTGAATTGGGTGTCATAAACGAGGATCTTGTTGAAATTATGGTGATATATAATGTTTTCAAATGATAGACGTGAGTTTTCCCCTATTTGACTACGGTTTGCTGGGTTGATTATCTCATGGGGGCAGCGGCGTTTTTTTATTGATTGTTTTTTGTTTGTTTCGGTTTTTTTTTGCATGACTCAATTTTTCTGATGTGAAAAATATTTATTTTTTGCATGAGAAACTTTTTCTGATATGAAAACACATACAGATGTAACAGAGTTGCTAGCGTTTGTAAAAGCAGCAGCCGTATAACCTGCAAATGACCAAGCCAGTGCGTGAACGTTAACGGCCGAGTTAAACTCCTTTCCTTTTCTGTTCCTTCGTGACTGTGTCCGACACAACGTATTAGGTCCAGATGTTAAAATGTAACGACACTGTTGAAGATTAAACAAAAAACACGTTACACAGACAGGCTAGGCTCCGTCTAATCTTGTAATTTAGTTAACTAAAAAATATACTTGAAAAACATGACTTTGTTATTTATGTGTGGAACCATCTATTCAAGCTGGGGTACTTTCGGACATGACACAACAAAAGGGGGCACATGTTAAATTAACACAAAGCTTTTTCAGACAAAAATAGAATAAATGCCAGCTAGACATTTACCTAAGGTTTTGACTAGTTGCGCCAATACCAGAGTGTTGTGGATCGTCAGACATGGCGTGGGTGTAGAATTATTAATATAACGAGTTGGTTGCTCGGTGTTGCCCGACCTTAAAATACGCATAAATAACATATTCCAATTCATGCAGAAACCTAAAAATGTGCATGTTTTTTTCTTCTTCCAAACAGTTCACTTCTTGTAAGCAAAAACAAACACTCGAGCTGAGATCGAACCAAAAACGAAAGACAGCGAGTCGAGCACGAAAACCACTAGGCCAGCTTGACACGATCTCCCAAAGGTGTTTCCGAACATACTTATTCCCAACATAATGATTCCGTCATTTGAACGACTCATGAATGTGCATTCGTGAAAGAGCCGACAATCAGATGAAATTTCGATGGCTCCCCCAAGTACCAATTCTTTTCAGTTTTGACTCCCCAGCAGCCATTATGCCGAAAAAAAAACGATTAAAAACTTTTCTATATGCCCAAATACCCCATAAAGCAATTATACTAAAAAAAGCAAATATATAACAAATAAAATTAATGAAGTGAACATTTTTACTTTAGCTGCGTAACTTATTTGATAGACAGAAAAATTAAAAAACCTAGACTAAATATAGAAACTAAATCAGAGTGTATGAAAATGAGATTTTTTTCTGGATGAAATTCATGCTTTGAGGGTATGTTTTTTTTTAATCTAATAAGAAATAGTTTTTTTATGATTTGTTAGTCTGTCAGGAAAATAAACATCCACTACTGTGGTATTAAATAATAAAATGTGCAGAAAAGTAGAATCCAAAAGCCCCGTAACAAACAAAGAAAAAATAACGAAAATATGATCATGTAAGGGTTTGTAAGACGTTCTAAAATCGAAAATAATTTGTTTTTATTTTTTTGCTTAATCACCCCAATCTAGGTGCCACTTTGATGTCGGAGGTTCCTGCATCTCTCTTTGATTAAGAGATTCCTTCATATTTTCATCTCATATTTTCGGATGCTCCATCGAACGATATTTTTTTTTATTAAAGCCAAATATTAAAGGGGGAAAGCTGGGACTACGTTTTGTTTTATGTTAAAGACAAAAAGCTCTCATAAACTGTACAGTTTTATTAAAAAAAAGAATGAAATAGTTGCCGCAGCTTATTTTAAAGTGTTTTAATATATAGGAAATGCTGTGGTTCGTAATTTGTTTTTATAGTACCGTACCATGTCATTTAATGTAAAATCAAAGGAAATATATTCATGCAATGAAAGTATCGTTGGTTTTTATGTTTATACTCGATTGGAGACACCAGCTTGTATTCATGTACTAAGAGACCAGTTGATTTTATGATCGGGTAGTTTAGGACGATGAAACTGTACATCCTAAAAAGAAATTTCCGATGATGGACGCTGAAACCGTACAAGATAAAAAGAAAACTGCGACGAAATTATGTCAGTAATCAGGTTGGAGCAGTTCATTTTACAGTCAAATACTTTACGTCACTGAAAGTATACATGATAAAAAGAAAGCTGCGGTGAATTTATACCACATAGTTGTGTGGAGCACCAGCTTGTATTCGTTTATTTAAGTATCCGTTCATATTATCATCACATAGTTTAGGACGCTGAAACCCTACTTGATAAAAAGATAGCTGCAATAATGTGTTATTATACGAATATGTAAACAATAATAATCTAAATAAATCAAAATGGCATATTTTCGACGCTAATATTAACGAAGCAACGACATTTCATTAGATGTAAACATCAACAGAAGAAGCTGCGCTAACTCATCTGTACCAAATTTAAGACCATTTATTTGCTTATTATTCGCGTAACTTATGAGTAAAGTGTATGGTAAGTTTTCGTTTATCCTTTTTCTGTTACATCGCAGAAAAAAACGTGATAGGAAATTAAAGGTGTACCGCTTAAAAAATAAATCAACTACAAATCTACAGAAATATATAAACGATAAACATAAACAGTATAATTGTCTATGGCTTCATAGCGTAATGGATTAAACACCGGGCTGTAATATATATAAGGTTCGGGGTTTGGTTTCTTGATACAGTCAAGCTACGCTGAAACGGGGTAGGGCCCCGGAACATTCACACACGTTGATTACTGTTTTTTAAACAAATAATAAAATATATATATTTGTTTACGTAAAAATAAAAGAATTGGGCGGTTTTCGTAGTAATCATGAGCTTCGAGCAAAAGATGCTAAGCTAATTGATATTACCGTTCGAAAAAAAAAAACGTAAATATAGAAACGATAACAATCAACAGAAAAATTGTCCGTGGTTTCATAGAGTAATGGGTTAGACACTGGACTGTAATATATAAGCCTCAGTGTTCGAGTCCTAGATACCGTCCAGTTGGCTAAAGTGGAGGAGTAGGGGCCCGAAACATACATGTACGTAGATTACTGTTTTCAAAAAATAATAATGTATATACAAAGTCGCCAAAAACTGAAAATTTAAGCTAAATTTAATATAATTGTTTAAATAAACTATACATCATTTGATCGTCTGTTATTCTTCTATAATTGTATCTATTTATATTTGACTTTTAATTGAAATATTCTAGTGTTCACGTCAATTTTAAAAATAACTTCAATCCTCCGAGGAAAGGGCATCGCACTTTTCTATAATTTTTGTCCAAAGATTTTCCAAATTTGAAATTTTATCATTGCGTAGCTGTTGCTTGATGTATACCATACGTTAACGATAGGACTAAAGTCTGGAGATTATACAGACCAATCCAAACACCGAATATCATGTTCTTCCAGGGAACATCTTGACATTGCAAGCCGTGTAAATGGGAGCCTTATCCTGCATGAAAATGAGATTATCATCCAAATCCCGACTAATGTACGGTATAAAATGCTCAGTGAACATATTAACGTGCTTTGTGGAATTAAGTGGACATTGCAAGCGAACACCAGGCTCTGGACCATTGGTACTAATAATGCCCCACACCAAAACTGGCACTGAGAAACTAGGTTAAATTATTCGTATTTCCTCCAAGGGACGTGTGCTTACCATCAGTGCCTAGCCTACTGAATTTGTTTTGTCGCTAAAAATCACTTTTGACCAATATGAAGAATCATGATCCTCATTGCATCTGACGAAATCCAGACGGCGCTTTCTGTTCTTTACAGAAATCATTGGCTTGCGCTTTGCAATATATCATCACAAATTAAATTCCTTTAATCTGTTCTTGCCAGTAGAAATAAAGTACTTTTTAACAAGATTGCACTGTAGTTGGATTTGGGGAACCGTTTCACATCTGTTTCTTAGGCTGCGGATCTTGATAGCATTGTCTTCCCTGTAAGAAGTAACTGTAGTAAGACCAGATTTAGGGGGATCATGAACACTGTCTGTGTTTATGGTGCTTTTGCACAGTCTTTCGTACCGTTACCTCATCACATTTCAATCTGCGGCTAATTTCTCGATTGGATATCCAAGAAAGGTGGAGATTTATGAGCTACTGACGATCATTTAAGGAAAGTCTTATGGACAAAATGTTACATTGTATAACCCGGACCAACAACAATTAGAATTGAAGATGCTTTGTTGCCTGTTGGTGGGTATTTTAAACTGATTTAAGGGCAATAATTTAAGCTGGTTTTAAGCGAATTTGGTGCTGAAGACTTTCTTTTTGCCTCCTCAATTTGAATGGTTTTTTTCAATTGACGTGTACACAAGAATATTTCAATAGAAAATCAAATATGAACAATTAAAAATATAGAAGAATAACAGGCGAAGTGCAGAATTTCAATTTGCCGGCACCGTATATATATATATATATATATATATATATATATATATATATATATATATATATATATATATATATATATATTTAAAGGGGGTTGGAACAGTAGTCTAAAGAGCAGAGTTTATTTTAATGAGATAGTAAAATGACTAATTTAATTAAATTACGAGAACAGAACAGTGCTCGTTGTAATTCAGATATATAATAAGCTCGATAGGCAAACATCCTAAAGTTACTTTAATATTTAGTAATGTCAATGTATAATTCAAATTAGAATTAAAAATTAAATATGTTTCATGAGAAGGAACGAAATGCAGATTTATAACTTACAATCAACATCCAAATAAATGTTTTGCCAATAATTACTGTTTTCAAAAGGCGAGCAATTAAAAGATGCATCTGCCTTACTTAAAAATTGCTAGGTTTGTTTATGGGGCATTTTACATATAAAAAACACCCAATACTTTTGCTGATGAGGAGACTTTGTTTAAAAAAAACTATATGTCAAAATTATTGCCGTGGATTAATGTCAATAGCAATAAAAACATCGTTTCCGAAGCGATCGTACAAATTATTGACTTTTGTTCTTGTTCCTTCTGATGAAAAAGGTTTTTAATTTTTAATTCTAATTTGAATTTTAAATTATAAATCACATTACAAAATATGCATATATATATATATATATACATATATATATATATATATATATATATATATATATATAATTTGATTACGTCCTAATAACAATATGCGCTATTTTCTAAGAACATGTCAAGGTGAAGATGCTGAGTTAATCGTATAATCGTTTAACAAAAACAGAAAGAATAAATCAATAAATTTACGTATATATATATATATATATATATATATATATATATATATATATATATATACTAGCATTTCAGCCCGGCGTTGCCCGTGTGTTTGGATGTGTATGTTGAGCAAAAAAACGTGGTAGTAGGAAGGCAGGCACGAACCCGTACCGCAAAGGAGGAAAAGAACAGTTTAAACTTTTATGCCGTTACGACCACCACCAAACCGGAAGCGACATTTTTTTTAAGATTAAGGCTAAATAATCTAAAGAGAGGATAACTTTCAAAAATATCAGCGAAAAAAGTGGCCCCCCTGTAGACAAGTGCCTAGTTGAAGGGGAAGATATTAATGTTCTTCGCCAATTTTTCGATATTTGTCGTATGAAAGGTCGATCTTTAAAACGATCCTGATGTTGGTAAAATCCATCGCCTCCGTTGAAAGTTTAAGGCAAACATGCAAACAGACACACATACATTTATATATTTGTAACTAAAAATTTCAAACCCAAACTGATGAAAAAGTTTGCTCTATCTCTGAATACCCTTTATGTAAAATTTCAATTATTTAGACCAGAAATTGTCTGAGTAATTTCGAAGAGACCACAGAGGTCAATTTTTTTTTAACTTTGACCGCTATTATGACCCCTTAAGCTTATTGTTTTTGGCTCAAATGAAGTTATTAAGTTAGATCCATGTCCAATGAAACTATATCTTAAATTTCAAGTGCGTAGACCCCAAATTGTCGGAGGAGTTTGGTAGAGTTCTCAAAAGTCAAATCGTTGTACTTTGACTCCTTAAAAACCGATCTCAATACCCTGTATGTCAAATCTGTAGTCTGTAGACTAAAACTTGACAAAGTTATTGTGTAGGGAAATGTACACAGACACCCACTCACAGCCACACACACAGACACGTTCACTTATATATATATATATATATATATATATATATATATATATATATATATATAACACATTTTATTTCTTATTAGATCGATCAACGCACGTGTTTCGCTACAGTACGCAAACATAATTATCCAGTGACAACAAGAGACTACCTAATCTACATTTTTTTGCTATTGATAAACTATGTTTATTGGAAATGTGTCTCTTTTCATATGCTAATCTGCGCCCTAGCAAATTAACTTGTATCAATATAATCATATGTGAATGACGACAAAATGCATTCAATTTACATAGAAATATGGAATAAGAACAAAAACAAATACTGTTTCATATATCGTGTGATTTGGACGGATTGAAGACATCGTAAATATTAGTGATCATTGTTTCCTTTGAGTGAAAAAGTCTTAACTGATAATACTTTTTTTTAAATTGAAATATTTTGACAAGGGAATGCCTTTCTAATTTGTATCACAATTTCACTATTCATTTATTTATTTAATGTTTCGTTATTTACAGTTGCTTGCATTTACTTTTCTATTATTTCTTTTTAATTCTTCTCATATAACATGAAAGGATTAATAGAAATTAGTAATCAATTTGTGACTTGACAAGTTATATTTAAATTACGGCGAATCAGAACAATTGTGTAACGGTTATTCAGTCAATTTTATTTCAAGATTATTTTGGGATAAAGAATGATATTAAGACTAAATAAGCGAACAAAATATGAAAGCAAATAGAATAAACGAGAGGAAGAAGAAAGAAAGACGAAACGAAAACAGAAAATCGTCAAAGGAACATTAATTGGAAAAAAATAGGCTGATTAAATAAAATATGTAGGGACGACCAAAAAAATAAAATAAGCAAGAAGTTGTTTTTAAAACGAACTAAATTATATTAAAATCCATTATTTTTTAACAACATTTTTCAGAAAGATGCAAGCCTTTATTTGATTATATGAAAAGCAAAATAATATAAAACGTTTTCTACTATTTTTAATAGCATTTTAAATTTTATTTTTCCAAAACATCACCATTCACCGCCATTTTTTCCTTGATCGATAAAACATAAAAATATCTTTTCAAAAGGTTTAAAGCCAAACATTTTTTGTCTAGATTAGGTTTAGGATAATTTGCACTAAAAATATAAATACTATTAAAATATATGCACCGGAATTTCTAATAATTCCAATGTTTTTATCACTCAATTGATTTGCGTAGTGGAATTGAGAAACACAAAATTTAATGACAACAGGGTGTTCATGACTTATCATTTAAAATAGATATATTTTATACATGCATATATACGTGCGCACTTGTATATGTGCGTATGAATCCGTCTGTTAGTGTAAAAATACGTATATGCATATGAGTGTATATGTTAATATGGAAGTTCTATGTATAAATATGTATGTGTCTACCCCATAATTTTTTAACAAACATCTTCGCTTTTCACTATATATATTGTTTGGAACAGATTTCCTGTTACAACAGAACCCCCTTCACTTTCTCAGGGATAACCCAACTACGTTTCCCTTCCTATCTTAGACGCTATAACTACACTTAACCCCTTCCTTTTTTTCATTTTTCTTTTCATTTTTTTTTTTTTTACTTTTTCTTCTCTTCAGGTTAACCATCTCTTTCCGCTGTCCATTTTAATGTATAATTTTTACAATTTTACTTAATCCTTTTCTTTTCCTCGTGATATTAACTTTTTATTATTATTTTAATAACGATATTTCGTCACTTGCCCCACTTGAGGATCAGACCTCTTCAGTGGAACATATATCTATTACGTCGATTGAGGAAGACTTGTGGTCCTGACCGACCACGTGTCTGAAACATTAGCATGTTCAATGTAGCGACGGTGTACTATTTGCCTAAAAAATGTATATATATATAGAGAGAGAGGAATTAATGTTTATATATATAATTATTATATATATATATATATATATATATATATATATATATATATATATATATATATATATATATATGAATTAATGTTTTTAGCCAATTTTTCGGTATTTGTCATCTGAAGGGTCGAGCTTCAAAACGATACTTATCTTGTGAAACCCATCGCCTCTGTCGAAATTTTAGGCAGACATGCAAACATACGTACATATATTTATATATTGGTAGCTCAAATTTTTGACCCACACCGATTAAAAAGGTTGCCTATCTCTGAATACTTTTTATGCAAAATTTCATATGTTCAGACCAGACATTTTCTGTGTAATTTTGTAGAGACCGCAGAGTTTGACCCCGATTATGCGCCCTTAACATATATTGTGTTCGGCTCAAATCAAGTTATTAATTTAGATAAATTTTCAAGGAACCTATATCAAAAGGTTGAAGTGCTTATACACAAAATTGGGGGGGGTAGTTTGGTAGAGTTCTTAAAAGTCAAATCATTGAATTATTTCCCCTTAATAGCTTAATTTCTGACCGAAAACAGATTACAAAGATTTTCCCGGATCTCCATACCCTGTATATATAATTTCGACCCTGTAGACTGAAAATTGACAGACGTATTGCGAAGGGAAATGTGCATAGACAGACTGACAGACACAGACACTATCACTTTTATATGTATGGGGTTTTTGGAGGTGTATGCTGAGCAAAATAAAAGAAAAAAAAAGGTCAATTCTTTTTTAAATGTGACCCCTATTATGACCTCTTAACATTTATTATTTAAGGCTCAAATCAAATTATTAAGTTAGATCCATGTCCAAGGAACCTATATCTAAAAGTTGAAGTGTTTAGACCCAAAATTGCTGGAGGAGTTTGGTAGAGTTCTCAAAGGTTAAATTGTTGAACTTTGCCCCCTTTACAGCAAAATTTCTGGCCGAAAACCGATCACGTAGATTTCCAAATCTTAGTATCCTGTATATATCAAATTTCGAGTCTGTAGACTAAAAATTGACAGAGTTATTGCGTAGGGAGATGAACACAGAAAGACACACAGACAGACACACAGACACACAGACACGTGCACTTTTATATATATATTAGCATGTGTGCCCGGCGTTGCGCGGGTGTTTGGAGGTGTATGTTGAGCCAAAAAAAAACAACAAAAAAAAAACAACAGCAAAAAACAAAAAAAAAACGGTCAATTTTATTTTAAGTTGGACCCCTATTTTCACCCCTTAAAATTAATTTTTTCGTGTTCAAATCAAGTTAAGTTAGATCTATGTCCAAGGAACCCATATCTCAAATTTAAAAGTTTAGACCCAAATTGTCGGAGGACTTTGGTAGAGTTCTCAAAGGTCAAATCGTTGAACTTAAACACTTCATCAGCCAAAATTCTGGCGCACAACAGATCACATAGATTTTCCCAAATGTCAGTACCCTGTATATCAAATTTCGAGTCTATAGACTAAAAATTGACAGAGTTATTGCGTAGGGAAATGCACACAGACAGACACACACAAACACACAGACTCGTTCACTTATATATATATATATATATATATATATATATATATATATATCTGCGTGTTGCGCATGTGCGCATGTGCGCATGTGCGAATATATGTATATATGCATGAACTCTCCTGTTGATTAATACATATGAGCTTCACACAAGTTGTTATTAATCCACACAGATAATTTACTCATCATAGTGAAGACTTTTTTTCGTTTTTCTTTTTCCTTTTTTTTAATTTTTTAAATTTTTTATTCCCTTTAGGTAAGCTGTCTCTTTCTGCTTCTGATCTCAATGTATTATGTCTAAAATGTCACTTAACCCTTCCCATTTTTCCTCTTGATATTAAGGTTTCACTTTTAAAAAGATATTTCTTCAATTCTCCCACCTGAGGACCAGACCTCTTCAGTGGAACACGAATTTGAGCGCATCGCTTGACGAAGTCTTGCAGTCCTGACCGACCAAGTGTCTGAAACATTAGCATGTTTAAAGTAGCGTTTGATGTAATAGTTGTCTAAACCAATAACATCAAAATATATTTACATATGCGTTATGTGTCTGTGTGTTGTGTATGTTCAAATATATGCATATACATGAACCCTCCCTTCGATTGTTAAGTCTGATGTTTACACAAGTTGTTTGCTATCCACACAGATAAGTTGCTGACAGTGGCGAAGATTTTGTGCAGAATCATGTAAAAATTTTATAACTGGTAATCTCGTCAGTGAAAGTTATTACTAGCAGTAAAACTCAAGTGTTGCACCAAATTTTTACTTCTCATGAATTCATGCTGTATTGAAGAATGGAGTTTATCACTCTTGGTGATTTTGAATGCGTTTTCAGGTATTAACTTTGGTAATTTTACGTGCCTGGTAGAATTGAAACCGGCGCCTAGTATTTCCAAATTATCATTTATCTTGAACTGGTTATGTTCATTGTTGATTGTCTATCGAGAACCAATGTTTAAACGTGATTATTTGAATTAAAGCCCATGTGTATAAAAAATAATAATTTTATAAAACCAGCACTAGTTTCTAAAGGCACTAAAGACAAAATCCTTATGAAACTTCTCCCCGGTAGACCGCGGAAGGGATCCATAGCAAGATAAAGCAACAATCGATTTCGATGACAATGAAAATATGAGAGGTTAAACATTCAATCATTCAATCCCGGGCAAGATCTGATTTCCCTGATAGAATGTATTTTTTGTTTTGGAAATTGCTGTAGAACACGGAAAAGTGAAATGTAGTACACTGAAAGAACGTAACAAGGTGCCTTATCCCCTAATTGTCGTGGAATGTAAACAAATATTTTAAAAGTTATATTAATCTTTTTCTATTTTATGGTGATTTTAAGTGTGTATCACTTTATTGTAAGTCTCTAAAAATGTATATTTTCCGTAATAAAACAATAAGCTAACTTCATATTTCTATTCATATGAAATAAAGAACGTGTGCAGTAACAATATAAACAAAAAACAAGAACGAATTTCACATTGTTTTGTTTGAGAAAATATGTATTTATCAACATAACTCCCAGGCTTCAAACACTGTTAGAAAATCACTCATGGGTGAACATGTAATCGATGGGTGTCAAACAGTATTTTGTATAATTATTTAGTTTAACCTCATTTTCTCAAACGCACAGTATTTAACAGCGAGCACGCTGCAGTTGTTATTTTTGAAAATATATCGATAAACACTGATATTCGGTTGTTTCTCTACAAGATGTGAAAACTGCAATATCTCTAACCTCTCAAAAGGCAAACGATACTTGAAATAGCATAGAGTTCATGCAAAGTCTTCAGCAGTCATTAAAGATTATGTGATAAAAGTTAACACCGTCAAAAACCGTCTTATGTCATGGCGTGGGCCGCCGTCTGCAGGATTTGGAAATCTCCACTAATGTTGGTGGAAATGGAGTTTATAATAATTTCAGATCGCTGCATCAACGAAATTTTAGTTTCAGATCTTGGAAGGATGAAACACACTTCAAATATCAGTCCTTTACGTTCCAACAAGATGATGCGCTATCTCCCGAGTCAAGAAACACTTACTTGTGCTTAAGATTTCAAGATTCTGGATAGAATAGCTACAGCGAGAATGGGTCAAAATTCGGCAGGATGAACAACGTGCATAGGTTGAAAATTCCCGGAAGAGACTGGAGAAAGTTATCAAAAATAAGAGAGGCCACATTGAAAATAAATTGTTGTAAGTCTTGTAAGCAATGATTGTATTACCTTTTTCGTGCAATTTCGTTTATTTTTTTTTATTAATAAATCGTTTACAAAGTCGTCTAAGAACTTTCTGCTCACCCTTCACATTCAGCTCCCTACACTTCTATGACTACTGACCTCTAAATATTCCAATATAAACGATTACTACAATCTAACGTACTGTCTGACCTGCATTATTTTTTTATTATTTTATCCTCAAACCAAAATCTAACGATCAGATTCGATGGCATTACAAAACACCGAATATCTGTAACTATTTTCAAGGTTGATAGCATAACTGTACGCGCCCTATAGTTGTAATGCGTAATAAATTTTGTAACGTTTGTCATGTAAGCTTATGCATTCTTTTCACTCCATTTTTTCAATTTCCACATAAAACTGTTATTTCCGCTTTTTTTCAAACTTATAACGTCACCAATTATTCGTGTCTTTTCAAACTAACAATTCCATCAATTACAAGTTTACCCATACATATGGCTTGAGATCTGTCTATGAAATAAAAAGTGATAGTTCTTGCATAATAGACTTTTACTTGCGAATTTCCCTCCTGTGAAAACTCCAATACTTGTTGCATCAAGTTGTTTCATGATTAAATAAATATCAACGCGAAAATACATCTCTTTATGACACTTTTACAGATTCATATCTAATTTACACTCAATACATCCAGTGACAGGGTGATAATGTAATACATTTCTTTCACCTTTACATGCAAAACTTACTTGCCAGAATGTTTCCTTAAACTGAACAACGACCCGTTATTGGGAAATAGCACACACTTACCAACACCACTCTTCAGCTAAATAATGGCGTAATAATACTTAATTTACTATGTTTGTATATTCCTTACTTGAAGATTTTTATATCCTATAAGCTTCGTACACTCTAAAATTTCGCGCCGCATTCTTCTTCAACATAAGTATTTCAATTACTTATGAGGGGCTGTATACTCTACAATGAGATAGTCCTTTCAAATTGTGTGGAAATCCTGCGAAAAATGTTGACAGAAAATGCAAGAGAGCGTCATGCTAAATTGATAAAATCTAGCTAGTTTGGCAGAAGCCTTGTTTCTATGCGCGTGAAAAGAAATTTAAAACAGATTATCACGAATATTTCGGCTGTAATTAATGGATTAAAAGTGATATACTAATCATCTAATAAAACAAAACTATTTGCTAAAAAGATTGTATAAATTAAGTATATGTCAATCAACATCATCTCTTTACAGAATAAACTTATAATAATAAATAGTTCAAGCGCCATCCGGTACACTGTAAAATGTAGTATAAACATTGATAAAGAAGCTGGTTCTACCAGCATTGCAGCAGTGGTAGTAAAAAAGATGAAAGCGAAAATAGCTACATTCTTCCAAATTTTTGACACGTAGATTACAAAAAAATGCTTCCCATAACATCAAAAAACGCCAACCTGCCAAGAATTTGAAAAAAATAGAACTTGCTCTTTTTCCTCGCAATATCGACAAATAAGTCTCTTGCGCAGCATGAGTAAGTTGTTTGATTCTATGATAGGGAATAAGTCGTAAACAACCTTAGCAAAAACACTATTAGTGACAAGTAATATAGATTAAGACTTGGATTGTTTACGGTTAATTGTCTCATTTTAACATAATACGTGATTCAGAAATATTTAGACATCTTTTCTAGGCTATCGTTCGTGATACACCAAAACTCCTCAATAAGATTTGCCACAAATGTTTACTACAGAGGCTTTTTAGATTTAAGCAACATAGTATAATACATAGCCTCTGTCAAAGATTCATTCTGATCTCAATCAGTTTTTTTCTGTTATTAATCAATTCTTTTTTCTTAAAACATTGAATTATTTGGATTATTAGAACTGCTGTTCTTATTCTGACGTGTAATGTTCGGACGGGTGCAACATTTAACTCAACGTAAGTGTATCCATTTGGTATATGGAAATTATTAATTCAACGCACATAATAATCACAGAAAAAAGCATGATACAGATCGTTGTAAAATGCTGGTTTTATACCTGTATGATACAGATAATGTACACTCAGGATTGACATAATAACTTTATCATAAGATGGAATTTATCTCAATTATTCAGCTATGGATTTCAATGAAAAGTTCAGAGAAACTTTGAATTATTATGCTAATAATGTACGTGGCATTTAAAACGAATATTTTTTTTAGTTTATGACAAATTAAAGTTTCTGTAAATTTTACATATTTTTATTGAATAACGGCAACAGCTTTTTAATCGAAGAAAAAAAAACAAATATTTACAGTTTTTTATTACCTAAGGTGTGAAATAAAACAAAGAAATTTCAAAAATATGTATATAGCAAGTGTCTTCATAAAAAAGTTTACAAGTTAGGATAAAAGTGTATTATTTGCCAAAATGCCCCTCGGGCCGTATAATAACTTAAAATATCCTAGAACCAATCCAACATGTACTGTAGAAGATAAAACTCTTTTTGCTGCAGTAGCGACGGCATTCCACAAAGCAGTTTTTAAAGTACACTACCTTCCACCTGCATAAATCTCCCTTTTAAAGCAGGGGAAAATGTTTTCAAATGGGTTTAAATCTGGAGAGCAAAGTTACCATCAATTATTCTTTATGCAACTCTAAAGAATCTAGAAATGCGGTCCTAGTACTAGTTGAGGGAGAAAGTGTTTGTTGTCACGCATTAAATCAATTTTTTTTCAGAAGAGGCATATCGTCCGGCCGTGAATCCTAGGTGTCTTTTAACATGTCACAATATGATGCGAATGCGATTTTCACGCCACCAGGTCCTCTGAAAATACTTACAAGTGTATACCCTATGATACCAGCCCACATTATAATTACTCCTCCATGTTTTTGAGTTCTTAAACATTGATCACCCTCAACCGAGGTGTGTCCGTGTCACTTCGATGAAAAGAACGTTATTCACGTTTATTTCCATATATTTCTCTGCCCATTCCATCCTCCAAATATTCTGTCGGGTCAGAGGAAACCATTTTAGAGGACAGTTGGCAAATGCCATGGAGTGAATGTTGTCATTTCTTGTAGTTTTAGACACTTCAGGAAGCTTAGCAGCAGAAAAAAATAGTTTTCATATTTGCTCTGTTTCTTTTTTTTTTTTTACATAGCTGACGGACCACATTCTCATATCTCTAGCAATAACCGTCATTGAACGACAACACCGATTTTTTCGTGGTGAAGAGTCCTTCAGAAATGTGTTCACTGTGTCAATGTGATGTCTCATTTTCTCAGTGTAAACACCAGAGGAGGTGCTTTTAGCTGATTCTTTAATGATAATTTCTTTTCCCTTACTTTTTCTACTTAGATCTCTTCCAGATTCCATTATTATTATTATTATTATCATTATTATTATTATTATTATTATTATTATTATTATAGACGTTCATTTGAAAATAGAATATACAAACGGCAAATCAAGACATAGAACATGTAAACAAATCCAAAAGTGTTGACATAATATATCACTATTTGCCTTTTAGTTTCATGAAAATCTGATGAGATTTGATAAACCCATGGATCTATAAAAGTGAAATTGTCTCTGTGTGTGTCTGCATGTGTACATTTACATATCAAAATACTGTGCCAATTCTCAGTCAACAGACTTAAGATTTTTTTTTTTTTACATGGAGGTCACCACTTATCAAGGCACGGAGACCACTCAGGCATAAGGGTTATTGCGTGTACAGTAATCAATGAGATAGTATTGTAGTAGCAATTAGTATTCGAGATTTGATAGAGTGTCTTACTTAAGGATGCGGTTTGTCAGGAATTTGTTTATGTTGGACTTGAAGACATCCAAGTTCTAGTCAGGTGGGAAACTGGCCAACGGAAGTGGGTTCCACAGTCGTGCACTTCTGAGAAAGAAGTTCTGCCCATGGAATCTACGTTTGGATTTAGGCACAGATAAAGAGTGGGGAAAATTATTAACATTAGTTTCAGTCAGACGTGAGAGATTGGCGAATAGGGACCAGAGATTGGAGCTCAGACGAGCACTTGCCATGGAAATAACGATGAAACAAAGTCAGGCTCGCACCGTCTCTTCTGTGGGAGAGAGGTTGCAGGGAAGAGAAAAGGGCATCCGCCACTAAGCTACGAAGTCTATTTTGTACTCTGTCAAGGAAAGATAGGCTGTTTTAGCAGCTTCCTGCTTGGAACTTTTTGTCATATATTCACTATATATATATATATATATATATATATATATATATATATATATATATATATATATATAATCTTACAATTTATTCCCCCAATTCAGCTAACACCTACAATTCCTGAATTCCTGATAGCATCTTCTTCGCAGCACAAAATCAATCACTAATTATTTCTGGTGAGTTAAGGGCATAATAGATTCACTGATTAATATAATAATTAGTGATTGTTTCTGCGCCACAGATACCGTCAAAAATTACAAATGTCAGCCGAATTAAACATTGTAAGATGGTCAACATCATGAATTTGGAATATAGTTTTTCATTATTTATTCACTATATTACTATGTAATTACCTTGAGCTTCTTTAATAAGTATTTATATATATATATATATATATATATATATATATATATATATATATAATTACATGTATTCTTACTTGCGTTTTTCTTTCTTTGTTTCAGATTGCATTGACTCGACGATCAACCCTTTCATCTACGCCACCTCCATTATGCTGTTTGGAAGTCAGTGACTATGGAATTAGAATGATTGATAAGAGTAAAACTGTGGTAATTACATATAAATAGTTATTTCAGCTTGCTCGGCTACCATTTATTAGAATCCTCCATATGTCATGCTATTTATCATTCATCCATTGACAAAAGTCCAAAAGCAGTCCGAAGCATTCCATACGCATTTGTAGACTTTTTTGCAAGTTTAAAACATAATTTTATTCCACATTGTTATTTCTCTCACCCTGATTGATTTTTTATAAATTCTCAAGCTTAGACAATGGCTTTAGAAGGGTATATTTGAATTCATGCTGTAGCTGTTCGTTTCGTACCTTAAATCATAAAAATAAGTTAGTCATACCATAGGATGTAGAGAAATAACATGCTGGATTTTTAGGAGTGTACGACAATTTTTAATGCCTGTACAATCTGTAAACTTATTGAAGCCACTTGGTATATATATATATATATATATATATATATATATATATATATATATATATGTGTGTGTATGTGTGTGTGTATGTGTGTCTGTGTGTATATGTTTGCATGTAATAAAAAATATGCCATTTAAATAAATACAATTATCTGCTGAAGATTACCGTTTTTATGTATTGTTTGATGATTATCATTTTAAAAATAGTATTTATGATCTTTTCTATGTAACACCAAAATATTCTAAGAACCATTTAAAACATATAACGGTCAATTAAACAATAGAGTTATGTGTGTAAACAATGTTGTTTTGTACATATGCGACACTTGGATCCAATTGTAAAAATGTTTTATACATAAAGTTAACTACGATATACTAATACAGTAGCTTATTTAAAGTGTGATAATATCCTACTTTGTTTCAGTATTTTTTTTTTAATAATAATTTTCTATGCATAGATAATATGGAAGAAATGGTTATTCATTTTGCATGTTATTCTAACACAGTTTCTTCTGCCGAATCTTCCGATCTCCTGTTGAATGTTGTCGAAATCAATATTGATTTTATTGAAAGATAAATGTTCCTTCTGAATGTCGTACAAATTACCAAATCTGACACGAAGATCACCTTGTTTACCTATACATATCTGACGACAAACGAACATTTATGCTGTTTGAAAGGTTGTGGAAGAATAGCCATTATTCGTAGAGTATTGTGAAACATAAAATATATACGAAACCATATATCTAATTTTCAATCACAAATATAAGATTTTATGTAGTTTTTGTTTGTAAATTGTTTTCGTTGATTCTATGCGCACATCTCTCCAAGCCAGAACGCCATATAATCGACGTATTCTCATCGCATGGAACTTTTTTTTTGTCGTTCATGGATTTCATCTTCATCCTGTTTATGTTGCTCATGAAGTATTATACGTCAATTCTTTTTCATTTATTTCAAGTGGACAACAGTAATGGCGTTTATTATTAACTTATTTTTCTATTCACTCTTCAATATTCTCCCAAGTGTCATAAGGATTCCTCGATTCGGGAAGTGAGATATAAAAGCAGGAATAAAAAGAAAATGAGATGCTGGTGCTTAAGGTGAAAATGCACGGTGCTCTTAAGAGCTGTATATCAGGTTTTGCATTCAGTTCTTAATGAAAATTCTTTTTCTCTCAGATGCTTCGGATTCTTATGTCCATTTTACTTACATTTATGCACTGAAAATCGAAATAGCTTTGAGAGCAACTCACTCGTGATTTTCTAACTTTATTTACTTATTTCAATACTAAACTAACAAAGTGTACCATCTCTAATGTATTCTGTCTATTTTCATCGGTCTATCTCTTTCTCTAGTTTAACGTATCTATCAATGTTTCAACACAGACACGCACGCACGCACACACACACACGCACACACACACACACACACATATATATATATATATATATATATATATATATATATATATATATATAGCTCCTTTAAGTAAGCACTGCTAAAACATCGTAAATATATTAGTTTTTCTTTTGAATACTTTTTTAACCTGGTGTATACACACACACACACACACACACACACACACATATATATATATATATATATATATATATATAGAGAGAGAGAGAGAGAGCAAAATTGTTAATTAGTAAAAAACTTAAAATAGTGCTCAATACGATTGCAGGGGAAATACATACACCGTTTTACATGCTTAGTTACATAGGTTTTGATTACGCTGATTTCATCCGTATGAAATAATTGGATCGTTGATACGATACGTTTTGTGTACTAAGATACACATATTTCGATTACAGAATCCTATCAAAGGTCCGATAATTTAATCCTGATGAAATCATTTGATCGTTGATGCGATTCGGTAATTGAAACATGTCTAACTAAGCAGGTAAAACGAAAATAAATGTATATATATATATATATGTATGTATGTGTGTGTATGTACACACACACGCATATATATATATATATATATATATATATATATATATACATGTATATAATAATGAAATCAAAAGGAGGTAGTGCTTACCTGATATACGCAATGGTAAGGTGCAATCTAATATAAATACCAGTATTTATATAGAGATAATGTAATCCCAATCGAATAAAAAAAGCTCAATACGCAATAGATTATATAACTTCTGATACAAAAAACTCCTACAAAAGAAAACCATTCCGAACTATACGGAAATATTAACTCCCGGTACACCGAGATTCAAACTCCAGGATCACAAAGCCAACCTCCAAGATGAACCTACTATTAGGCTAATTTGCCCTTCTGGCTCTGATATTGGTGCTGTCAGCAAATTATACTAGATAGAATTATCGCTTCAGTTATGAAAAAATCATCTTAACTCTTTGGCAAAATTCTCAAAACGTAATTAATTAGTTCACTAATTTCAAAAAGAAAAATAGTCTAATTTTCATTACATTTGGCATAAACAATTATCACAAATCAATTTTTCCTGCACGTTGAAACAAGGCACTTATTTTTACGAGAAAAAACACTACACAAATTAAAAATTAGATTGATTCTTCTGGCCAGGTGTTCTCTCATATATTTTGCAATAAATATTTGACCAGGAGAGAAATACCTGTATGGTTTAATATCTACATGAGTTCTTTGGAGTGGGTTGTTACGGATTTGGTCGGGATCTTCCTTTTAAAGGAGCGTAAGCTATATTTGAAGCAGATCCAGGGAGTTTTTTTTTATCGACAGGAGCGTAAGATATATTTCAAGCAGATCCAAGGAGGTCTTTTATCGAAAAGGTCATCGACTATAGAGACGATGACCTTTTCGATAAAAAAGACATACCTAGGGAGTATGATAACATTGTCATCATTCCTCATATTATTTTTTTAATTAATTTTGGGTTCTTCTTAACAGAGGAACCTAACAAGAAAACAGTTAACTTCTTAGATATATCACTTAACCTTTACTCTGAAACATACAGCACTTACCATACGCCAAACCTTACACTCTTATATGTGCATAAATTTTCAAATAACGCTAATTCAATTATTGAATTTATAATACCTTCAATCTCTACAAGAATCTCTAGGCTTTCGGCTAAAAATACTATTGATACAAATCTCCATGTTTTATAATAACAACTTTGGAAACAAGGGTAATATGGAAAAGATAAGATATAACCATGAAACCCACGAAACTCGCAGATTACTTCATTAATTACGCATAACATGTCCAAAACTTAACGAAACCATTAATTTTCAAGTAATAGCACTAACACCGTCAACCATACCAATCACAAGCGCACTAGCATAGGCACGTCCCCCACCAGAAAAAGACCGAGAAGACAGAATAATACTCTCCTTCTCATCAGAGGGCAGGAATTAGCAAAATGCAGGATCGGATTTTGCATATAAAAGTATTTAATGAAACTTCAAGTAAGTCACAGATCTTACTTGATAAAATCAAAAACGGTGAGGTAAGGGGAACAGGAGGCAAAAGAAAAATGCTAAAAAGATTTCATTTTGCTAATTCCTGCCCTCTGATGAGAAGGAGAGTATTTCTTCGAAACTCCGCGGATTAAGGACTATCCATTTATCTTGTGTTTCCTTTTTTAAAATTAAATATATTTTAACTCCTTTTCAAGATGTCTTTTAACCTGTTTTATTAATCATTTATTCATATATATATATATATATATATATATATATATATATATATATATGCATATATGTTTTGTATATTTATGTATGTATATATGCATGTATGTATGTACGTATGTATGTATGTATGTATGTATGTATGTATGTGTTTGTACGTTTATCCTTTCCGGTTTTTATCATTATCGATATGTTATTAATATCATCACTCATCTCACTATCAATATTTCTACTATTATGATTATTTCCATAACTAATTTTGTTTTTTTCTAGCAGTATCTTTATAACTATTTTTATTCTTATTATTATTGTCGTCGCCATTTTTACTGCTTTTATTTTCATTTTATCATTGTTTCTATCATATCTACGATTGGTTTCCTTATTAGTGTTTTACTGTGCATCATTATCATCCTGACTTTTCGACAGCCTTAAAATTACAAATAAGCAAAGATTTTGTCATGCTATAAACTAACTAATCTTTTCACCCAGCAATATTGACATCGAATTGTAACACTTTAAAGAATGAATGGTTGTGGTCTGTCTATGAAATTAATGCAACTGTCCATGTGCTGTCCTGCTTTTTTAGCCTTATCATAATCTGACGTGCTTTATTTCTGTTCTTTTCTTTTCTCGATCCCACTGGAATTGAAATAAACTGTTCTTTGGACTACAGCACACTCCAAAAATATTTCATTATTTCCCTAACTTTGAAAACAGTCCAATTAGACTATTATTATTGCACTGAATTTAATTTTTGACTTCATTCTCCCTACATAATTATTTTCGCTATTCGGATTACGCTGAGAGAATCTCCATGCAAGCAGAAATATTATGCACGGTGTGTTTTTTTTATTTTTTACCTATCCAACATTTTTCACTTTTTTTTTTTGGCGATTTATTACTATAATGCATTGCTGTTTCACTTAATGCAATAATCAGCCAAGTTTACCATTGCTACAAACATCATTTGCTGATTTCTTTCTCTCCTCTGATAGGAGAAATAGCAAGAACAGAATTCTTTGAAACTCTGCAGGCTAAGGATTTTGTAAATTTTTTTTTCGATTATTCAGTCGAACAATAAATTTTGATTTTAAAGTTCAACTTACAGGTTTAATGTTTTTTCCGTCATATATATATATATATATATATATATATATATATATATATATATATATATTCCAACAAGTATTGTAAAATAGGAGTGTGTTTGCTTAATTAGCCTCTTTTTTTTTCAATTGGAACGTTTTGTAAATTCTTTCAATTGGAAAATTACAAAAAAAGCTTATTCAGCAAAAACAATAACAATACCTGCCTGAATGAAAACATGCTGCCTATATATATATATATATATATATATATATATATATATATATATATATATATATAGATGTTGTTTTCTTTTGCTTTTAGCGATATGTTTTGAATGATTTCAAATATTTACGAAAGCGCATTTTTAAACTAAATGCGAGTTGGGAATAATTTTCCCTTTTAAACCATTTGGTACCTCCACGTGGGGAGCGGTATATATATTATTATTAGCGGATAATTAAATTAAAAAAAATATTATATATATATATATATATATATATATATATATATATATATATATATATATATATATATATATATGATATTTCCTCAAAACCTCGGACCTCGATTGGGGGGGCAGAGAATAAAACTTGATGCTATGGTTTCAAATAATCTGATATAACACCAATAGAAGACTTAATTTCAAATATTTATCACATGTTATATCTCCCCTCTTATATCTCCCCTCTTTTAGATTATGAATATGTCCATTATCAAATAATCTTTATACACTGTGAAATTTACTTCAAGCTAAGAGAGGGGGATATAATATAGGAGAGGTATTTGAAATCAAGTCTCCAATTGCTGATATTTTAGATCATTTCATGGTAGCAAGTTTTAGTCTTACTTTCATCAGGGCCAGTGGTTTTGGGGAAGTATGAGATATTTGGTAATAATTATGCTTAACTAGGAAAACAATGACTATGATTTAATCATGTAACAGATGAAAAAATTGCCAGAAATGGGTTCTTAATGAGTAGTGATCGTTTTAATATGCGAGCGTAATTGCAAATCTTACAGAGCCCACAACGAAATTCAGTTCTTTAGTTTCCAAGTTTGTTAAATTCTGATCAATAGGCGCTTTGATTTGCAACTTATGAAATTGCAAAAAAAAAAGTTACATTTATAATTATATATAAT
>NC_136493.1:40852400-40907400 GCF_053919585.1 Euprymna scolopes | reverse complement strand
ACAAACATATCTGATACTACGGATATCGGCCTATATAGAGATGACGGACTAGCTATAACAAAAAAACTCCAACAAAGTCAAGGGAGAAAACTTTAAGAAAATCATACACAAAGAAATGAAAAAATTAGGCCTAAAAGCGGACATATAAGCTAACATAAAAATAACAAACTTCCTGGACGTCACGTTAAACTTAGATAAAAACACATATGCACCATACTTAAAAGATAACGCTACTCCAATTTACGTAAACCCTAAGTCCAACCACCCATCATCCATTATAAAACATATTCCTAACTCGATCGTAAGTAGAATCAAATCCATTCTTAAGACGAACGCATTCAACAATGAAAATCAGATTCCCAACTTCAAGATAAAATTTTTTTACAAATACCAAGAACACACATCTAAAAATTTATCATAGCCAAGTTGAAGAATTAAAGTAGAGCCCTACTGAGAGAATTGCATAGAGAAAGAAAAAGAAAGAAAAAAAAGTCAAGTTTAATGCAAATGCAAAATGTAAGTAGACTCAGTAATAACTCAAGCGACGAAAATGCATTTAACTGGTCATCCAATATTTACGAAACAGCCCTAAAAAATAGTGGATACAAAAATATCGATATCAAATATAAGCAAATAACACCAACAACTATAATAAAATTAAAAACAGAAGAAAAAGAACTATAATTTGGTATACGGCCCCATACAATCAAATGTAAAAACAAAATTTGGCAAGAAATTTCTAGATCTTATTGAAAAAAACTTTCCCGCAACCAACCCCTTACACAAAATCTTCAATAAAAATACCTTGAAGTTATCTTACAGTTGTTGCGAAAATTTAGAGATGATAATTAAGGCACATAATAACAAAATACTAAATGAAAACAATGTAAACAACAACAAAATAAACAATAAAAAGTAGACACCATGACAGAAATAAAACCAACACTAGCAGAAATAATAATAATAATAATAATAATAATAATAATAATAATAATAATAATAATAATAATAATAATAATTATAATAATTATAATAATAATAACAAACGCACCACGGACAAGAATAACCATACCATAAATAAAAATACTAATAACGAACAAGATAAATGCAATTGTAGACACCGCACACTTTGCCCAGTCCAAAATAAATGTCTAACAAAAAGCGTAGTTTATCAAGCAACAATATTTTCGAAAGAAAACCCGAATAACAAGAAATATTACATATGGCATGACTTCCTTAGATTTCAAAACCCGATACTATGACCACAAAAGCACATTCAAAAATAAAAAAAACACCGTATAAAAACAACACTAGCGAATAAATACTGGGAACTCAAAGAAAGATGACATTCGCCGGTAGTCGAATGGAAAATAATGAGACAAGCTACCACATGCAGACACTTATACGACCCATGTAAATTATGCCTCCATGAAAAATTTTCTATCCTGTACTTTAAAGAACCTCAAAATCTATTAAACTGTAGGCGGGAAATAGCAAACAACTGTGTTCACAAAATAAAACTTACTCTAGGATAGCGATACAAAATAACTTTAAAACTAACAATAACAATAGGAAAAAAACAAATAAATAAATTAAATAAACATGAATACACATAAACGATCACATACATATATGTATTTATATATATATATATATATATATATGTATATGTATGTGCATTGTTGTGTGCACATAGGTATATTTATATGTATAAAAAAAAATCGACCGACCACCTAAACCCACTAACCTAGTTCTAAAACAGATCCTTTGTTTGATAAAACGCATGCCCATTGGCTGGTAGGAAGGGGCGCGGTGGATACTAGAAAGCTGATTGGCCGACTAGAAATCCTCAACATATATAAAAACAAGAAGCAACGACAGAATTCGCACATAAGCCTGACGAATCCTATAGTTGGATGAAACGCAGAATATTCAGTGTAGCTTAATCGCCATATATATTTTATAAATTACTATATATATATATATATATATATATATATATATATATATATATATATATATATATATATACGGGTACGAGTGGCACTAGTCCCATATCCGCCCCTGACACACACACACAAACACATACACAAACACACACACACACACATATATATATATATATATATATATATATATATATATATATATATACGAGCAAACAGTTAATGAAGCATGTAAACAAACACTGTGAAAAAGAGTTAAAAACATATTTAATCTGAAAAGGAAACACTTGATAAGTGGATATTCCTTAATCCGCGGAGTTTCGACGAAATACTTTCCCTCTCATCAGAGGGTAGGAATTAGCAAAATTCGGGATCGGATTTTGCATACAAAAGTATTTGATGGAACAACAAGTAAGTCAAAGATCTTACTTGATAACAAAATGTGAAGCAGATGGAATATTCCGAAGAAAAATGTGATTGCACATGAATAGATAGCCTGCTGAAAGATAAATAATCCAATGACGGTAAACTGCAAAAATATAACTTCAAGAAAGTTAATTGAATTTCCATTTACAAAGGAAAAATCCAAGGGAATCCCGTAATTGACTTTGATTTTTTACTTCAGTATTTACTTAAAATGGCGAAAGACGGTTGAGTGCTTTACCTCGAGTTCAACAGTATGTTCTTGTGTGGTTTTGAAAGGATCAGCTTCTAGTAAAGCTTTCAAATATTGGTTTTCAACCGCATTCCGATGACCGCAACCATCTTCATCTTCGACGCTCTCGTTCCCATTGGTAAATTTCTTGAACCACCGTGTTACACGTTCGTATATGGGGCAAACGCATCATTTATACAACTAGCTGTCTTGGAAGCTTTTTGAACTTTTCTTCAATGGAACAAGAAACTCGTTCGGATAAAATTTTCTCCATGCTGTCGAAAATCTTGCAAAAAATGAATGAAGAGATTGAGACCTGTAAAGATAAATTTGATAGAGCGGGAAAGGTGCTTTAAAATAAAATACAACATCTCTCTCTCTCTCTCTCTATCCTTCTCTCTCTCTCTCTCTCTCTCTCTATATATATATATATATATGTATATATATATATATATATATATATATATATATATATATTAACTAATTAATTCAGAAATCATATATAAAAGTACCATATGTGAGAAAACGATATTTTTTGCACCAAACTAATACTTCAGTAGGATAGCATGTTTTTTTTTCTGTCAGACATGACTAAGTGCAGGTCCTAACTAATTTGCAATTGTGTTAGTGGGTCGATCATACTGAGAATTGGACATTTAACTGTCAAGAGTATATCACTTTTACAATCATGCTAACGAAATGAGTTCATGCTATCCTCGTTATAAATAAAGAGTTCCAATCGAAATTCCGTCCAAATTCCTGCGTTTAACGGAAACATTTCCGAGTTCGGCAAGGTATACCTGAAGACAGTCGGAAGTTAACTCAAGATTAGAACAGTAATCCATGTCCGAATAAACTAAATAATACGAATTTGATATTAAACATTTTTCTTCTACGTATTTACTCCTTATCTATAAATGTGATGTCATATAAAAAAGTGGAACAAATCTAGTATAATCAATATGATGCAAAAATTAGTGTAACTAAATTCTATGAAATTGCGTTTCTTATTACTTGCATAGTTATGTTATCCGGTATAGTCATTTTAATTGTAAGTAAGGATTTTAGTCAAATATGATATCATTTTAATTGTAAGTTAGGATTTTAGTCAACTATGATATCATTACAAGCAAAATTAAAAATAACTGTGTGTAGTTGCTGAGAAATGTCGAATATTGATTATATTTTTTCGTTATTTTCCCGTTTACTTGATTAGTTGGTTGTTTCTTTGTTTTACGGCATATCAACCCTTTTCATGTTATTTAATGCCAAATCCAGTGATTTTGAAGAAAAAGTTTTTAATATAATTATATTTATATATATTTTATTCAAGTAGGTTTCTATTTAACCCAAAGTTGGGACTCAAACAGGTACTACCACTCCGGGTCAGAGTGGACCAGGGAACGTTTGCAATTAAAGGGTGGCTCCAAACTCCCCAATGCCCCCAAGCTGGGGCCTCACCATAAGATATAGTTAAAGGTCATATCCAGGACCTGTTTACTTGGACAAAAATTATTTTTTATGGGTCGTAAGACATATTCGTTTAATGTTTGATTTTTTTGTTTGTTTTTTTAACACAAACACATGTCTAACTCCCGACAAATCTGCGCTTATTTGCAGAAAACTTTCCTTTAGACATGTTAAATTAACCACCTAAGATAATCCTTTTTACAAAGAGGTTAATTGCAATCGACACGCCTTAAAAATGTAAAACATAACATAAAAAAGTGTGCAGAAAAGTCACCTTCATTGTTTTATGCAATCATTTGTAAAATATTTCTTTTTTTTTTCACTTTTTTTCTAATTTTAACAATACAATTACAAAGACAATTTTATAAACTTTGAATAAAACAATGTGCATCCTTAAGCTGAAAACAGAGAAAAATCAATTCTCGTCATATTCTGATGAGAACGTTTTTTGTAAATTTCATCGATCGTCTTCGTTGTTAATAGCGTATCTCTGTTCCAAAAATGGCTAACAATCGTTTTCAAATCCAAAACTTTATTATTGGATGAAAAATTAATGGATATTATCCTCTAAATATATCGTAAGTTATCTCAAATAAATCATATACGTAATTATCCCGTACTTCATAATTAAAGTCACAATAGAAGACATTTTTCGCGCATAAGCCAATAACCCGGTTCAAAAGTTGAGCTTTGCCTCGCATTAATATATGTTCATCGGTTAACTTTAAAATTATTACATCGTTATACGTCGTAAACTTACTGTTCTACAACCGTTTTAGTGTAGAAAAGATCTTCACGAAGACCATAAAATTCCCTCATTACTCTTTATAAAAAGATCAAATATAACAATGATGAGGGTGACGACTATTTAAAATTGCTCTCCCCATGCTATAAAGATTTAGTCTGGGGTCGTGTTAATCAACTCATAAAGCGACTTGAACGTATACATTTTCAGCCGACTCTTGCGTCGTTCTCACATAATATAAGTGTTTTTTTTTAAATTTGATAATGGACAATTATTGCTATTTTGGGTGAGATATTTATTATTACTACTATGTAGAGATTTATACTTATTTATATTTTCACCTATTCATCGACTATTGTGATAAATTGTTATTCACGAGTATATTTGTGTTTGGCTAACTGGTGATTCATCCGTTAGAAGACACCCTATTACTGAATTTTAAGAACAATGCACATACGAACAAACATATATATACATATATGCATATATATATATATATATATATATGTATGTATATGGAGAGAGAAAGAGAGAGAGAAGAAAGAGGGAGAAAAACAAAGAGATAAGGAGAGTAAAAAAGAGAATGATTTCCATAATCACAAAACATCTAAACTCGTATAATCCATGAAAGTACGCAAACCCAAATCCTAGACTCGAATTTGGCTCTTAGTTGGGCTCATTACATATCTGTAGTCTGGATTCCAAACCCTGGTTATTTGCATGTTAGGCGATTACCCCGCCAGCTTAGCCATCGCACCACCCCCAAGAAACTATGTAAGTTAACGCAAAAAAAGTATACCGCGGTAAAATTCGAGTGCTCAATATACTAACATCTTCTAAATAAAGAGGTTTAGTTATCCAACAACAAAAAGCCCAGACCGATGTGTACCAAGTACGATTTTGCACTCACTACGACATCATCAAACAAGTTAAGTAGGCGTCTGAAATTGTATTAGATTTAATAAATTTATTTAAATATATGTATAAATGCATAACAGAATATATATATATATATATATATATATATATATATATATATATATATATATATATATATACATGCATATATGTATGTGTGTGTGAGATGGTCGAAAATTGCCCCAGAAACGAAGCGGGACTAAGGAGAGCTTAATTAGAGATTTTTGATTCATGTGACCATCCCGGGATATCACCAGGTAACCCTGCTAGTTTAACAAAGAACAAAAGAAAGAAAACGTTTTAGACGCTCATACAGAAAAACATTTGCGAACTTTACACTATGGTTTGTGAATGTTTGTTTTGAGTATCTTGTCATGTTTACTTTAGAAGTGATCCTAAGGATCACTGCCGAGAGGTCGACCGCTTTGTGATAAATAGCTGATGAAGATATTTGTTGCTGACGAAAAATTACTTAATTTATGTGTATTGTAAAGGAGAACAATTAGCTAATCAGGGCCAATCAGAGTATGACGTAGTGAGCAAGTATCGGTTGGATGAGAAGTCCAGATTTAACCAGATTCTACTAACTTCCTGATTAAAAAGGTACTGCAGAGCAGGGGCAGATCTGTTGTTGTCGAATTTTCCTGGCCATGAGTCATTATTGAGAGCTTGTATTTCTGCCCACGACCCTTGAGTAAAAATACGCGTTCACTGACCGAAGGATAAACATAGAAAAATCGGTAATTAGAACAAAAAGTTCCCATGCGAATGACTACAGAGAGACTGCCAAAGAGAAAGTTATGATATATTTTGTATTTTATTTTTTTTCTGTTGATGAGTGGACATAATAATCTGTTTTTCTTTGTACTCAGATTTTTTAATAATGTAGCCTTACACCAAAAACTCCAAACTTGCGTCATAGTCGATTATTCATCGTTTGCCAAGTTATGAATAACTACAGAGGCGTGAAACTATATTAAATTGATCTTTTTCAGAGAACTATCAACGAAAGAGATGATCACCGCCCTATCGCATCCAGCATCCGGCCCGCAGCGTAATATCAACCCTGTTATCGCAGAGGCGGTTAAAACTGCGCCATTAGATTCCTGTGGATGTTCTAACCGAACCACCTAAAACTACATTTGTAACTCATGGACTCTACGGTTTTCCTCTTGTTATATTTTAGCTTAGGGAGGCCGGGTCCCTCACCATGTTATATTGATGTTTAGTTATTAGGATATGACTCTTGAGAAACCCAATAACAGGGTGTTCGGCGTTTTATATTGACTTCGTTTAAACCAGGAAGGATCTTAGAGTACTCTGTAGCTTCGGGTCGCGTCGTGTTATATTGGTAACAGCGACAAAGACTGACCGGCAAAATTAAGAAAGAAAAGAGTCTTGGCTAACTTAAAATCGACAAGAAAACATCCTGAGACAAAAAAAACGGACACAACAGATATATTATTTAAACCTAACGAAACCTTTGGTGACCGTTACACACAATTTCAGCTTGGATGAATTCACTGAGATACACCAGTTTGCACCTGTTTTGTTTGAATTAGTCACACAAGATTTCGCCGCCGGAAATACTGCCAACTAAAGATCGGTGAGTTATTTTTATATTGCGCGTGTATATTTTCCCTAATCATTGATGAGGAATCCTTGAAGGCGAATTGTGTATTAAGATAAAGCATTAGTGTTATAAGTACATTTATAAAAAATGCGATCATATTATAAAAGAAAGAGATTGATTGATATATTATTTTATTCGTGACTAGTATCTCAGCCCAGCGTTGGTCGGGTGTTGGGAGGTGTATGGTGAGCAAAAAAATAAAATAAAAAATAAGCGGGCAATTTTTTAAACTTTGACACTTATTATGACCTCTGAACATTTAATGTTTGGGCTCAAATCAAGTTATTAAGTTAGATCCATGTCCAAGGGCCCTATATCTAAAATTTAAAGTGTTTAGACCCAAAATTGCCGGAGGAGTTTGGTAGAATTCTCAAAGGTCAAATCGTTAAACTTTGCCCCCTTGACCGCGAAATTTCTGGCCGAAAACGGATTACACAGATTTTGCCAAATCTCAGTACCCTGTATTTTAGATTTCGAGGCTGTAGACTTAAAATTGACTGAGTTATTGCGTAGGGAAATGTACACACACATACACATAGACAGACACGTTAAGTTTATATATATATATATATATATATATATATATATATATATATATATATATATATTGATTGCTACTTTTAAATTGCTGTGCGATATCGGTTGTGTATTAAAGGAAAAGAAAGCATTGATATATGCTATGGCAGTTTCTTTTTTTGAGCGAGGATCGCATTTTGAAAAAATAAAGAGAGGCTGCATTAAAATAGATAGAGAAGGTATTTGCAGGCATGGTACGGCTGTTGTGATGCGTCAGTGTACATGTATCTGTTCGCATGAAAGCCGATATACAATATACTGATGAGTCATAGCTGACGAAACACGTGTCAGTGGATTATTATATTTAAAAATATATATATATATATATCTTTATATATATATATATATATATATATATATATATATATATATATATATATAATGTTAAAAGTCAATGTATGCTTCTAGGATAGTCATTTAAGAGTTATGAGGGTTTATGAAGCATGAAAAACGATCTTACTTTTTGTATTTAATATTTTTATTGTTATTTTTTTTTTCACGCGGACCTCCGCTCTTGGTCACAAAACAGTATCGAAATGAAAAAAAAAAGAAAAGAAAACCGTTGAAAGAATTGGAGATTTGTAGCGTGGACAACGTTCATTCACAGCAATCATGTTCGAAAAAGTGGATGTGAATCATTTTAGCCGTTTGTGGAAGAAGATTGTGTGTTTTTATGTTTTTTTTTAATGTACAACGTAAAAGCGTTTAATCCAAACGGTAAAAATGAGACACAATTGATTTCAATATGTATAATGGAATAGAAATAACATTGTTAAACGGTAAAAATAATATATATGTATATATATTATTTTTACCGTTTAACAATGTTATTTCTATTCCATATATATATATATATATATATATATATGTATATATATATATATATATATTTATATATATATATATATATATTAGAGGTACTTTTAGTGTCGTTTCGCTCTGAGCGTAAAATTTGGGGAAATTTAAATTGATTGTGTTGGGGAATTAAATTACGCTCTGATTATTTCATTGAAAATAATTTTCAAAAGTAATTGATACTTCTGAAAATTAAATTGGGAATTAAACTAAAATTATTTCTTATAAGGGTACAGAAAAGCAGCAGCTAGTGAAAAAGAAACCACCAACATCGACGTGCGTTTTATTTTATATTTGATTATTTGATGTAACAAATGGATTTTCACGATTGAAAAATAGTAAAACGAAACGAAAAGACAGCTAATTGAAGATAGAAAAAGAAAAACACGAATTGGTTGATTATTCGAAAAATGAAACCGCCAGTATCGATGGGCATTTGATTTAATGTTGTATAATAGAAGACTAATATATATATATATATATATATATATATATATATATATATATATATATATATATATATAGTGGAGATGGTAATTAATAAAAACTGAAGAAAGTGCTCAATACTGTTGTAGAGCAAATGTGTGTGTTATTTTTTATTACCGTATCTTTCTGTTAAGTTACATTATTGTTTCGGCTACACGGCCGTTTTTTGGCCGTCTGTAGCGTCCTCAGACTTTTACAGAAATGTTCGCTATTTTGGGATGAAAGAGTAGAAGAGTGGATGAGGTCAGGGAGGGTTTGCGAGGAGGGAGGAAGAGGAAGAGAAGAAGGGAACAAGGAGGGAGGGTGGGGGCGTTTGGTATGTCGATAATGTTTTAGTTTTGGGGTTTAAGGAACTTGTGGGGGAGTGTCTGGGAAGTTCATTTCAAGTGTGGCTGAGGGCATAGGGACACATGAGGGGAAGGGAAATATGTGGGGGTGGGAGGAGGGGGTTACTTTAAAATTCGAGGCTTAGTGTTAAAGTTTTTAGCGTCTCGTTGGTGAGGTGATTTATTAGTAAGTATGTCTTGAGCTGTTGGGTGTTCGGTTATGTTTGGAGGCGAGGGGGCTATGATTATGTGTATTTATTTTTAGTTTTTATTTTGTTGTTAATTGTTTGGAAAGGGTCGGCTATCGGTCGCAGTCACCGGTACACACATGCGCACGTACACACATATATACTTAACAGAAACGGTCACAGGTACAAATACATGCCCGCCCTTGCATGCAAATATATGTTCCTATGTGCGCCTGCATGCATAGACACGTGCGTTGTTCTCGCTTGCATCAAATTTTCTTTAAGGTGCTAAGATTGGGTGCCCGTGCGTAGGCATGTATGCGCACATATGCGACCGCTAGCTGACCTTCTCCAAACAATTAACAACAAAATAAAAACTAAACAATATAAACCGAATCATAGCCCCCCACCGCCTCCAAACATAACCGAACACCCAACAGCTCAAGGCATACTTACCAAGAAATCACCTCACTAACGAGACGGTAAAAACTTTAACACTAAGCCTCGAATTTTAAAGTAACCCCCTCCTCCCACCCCCACATATTTACCTTCCCCTCATGTATCCCTATGCCCTCAGCCACACTTGAAATGAACTTCAAGACCCTCCCCCACAATTTCCTTAAACCCCAAAACTTAGACATTATTGACATACCAAACGCCCCCACTTCCCTCCTTGTTCCCTTCCTCTCTTCCTCGTCTTCCCTCCTCGCAACCCCCCTGACCTCATCCACTCTTCCACTCTTTCATCCCAAAATAGCGAACATTTCTGTAAAAGTCTGAGGACGCCAGAGACGGCCAAAAAAAAAATGGCCCTGTAGCCGAAACAATAATGTAAGTTAACAGAAAGATACGGTCATAAAAAATAATTAAACGTATATATATATATATATATATATATATATATATATATATATATATATATATATTGTTTTCCACGATAGAAAAAAAGTAAATTGAAACACAAAAGCAATTTATTACACATAGAAAAATACATAAATTAGGGATTGTAGGATTTTATTATAACGACTAAATTATCTAAAATAGCATTCTACATTACATAAGGAAGTGACTAATAGTCTAGACATAAGGAATTTGTATGTGGTACTTGTTGTTGCAAACCTACAGTATTTATCTCCAGAGCGGGATTTCTGCAATCCACATATATAGGAGACACTATAAACAATATACGCTGATAATGAACACATTTTATAGATAAATAATATACACGTATTTTATTAATTGCCTAACTTTTGCTATTATAATAAATCAACCAGAAAAATGATCAAACAGCAGATAAAAATGTAGAAAAAATGTAACCAGAAATATTCGCTTGAAACGATAGCAACATCTCATGGCAGATTTCCCTTTATTTATTTAAGTCAGAGGCGTTTTTATCCATGAAAAATTTGCAATAGGCACGGACCGGATAACTTTATTAAGAACTGACTGTTAAATGTCCCATTTTTTATAAAGTATGCTTTATGCGTTTCATTTCATCAACTGACCGTGCTGTTAAGAATGTTTTTCTAAGGTTTATCTGTTCTAAGGTTTTTTTTCGGCCGTTTGATTATAACCAAAATAACATTATTATCTTTCCGATCAAAAAGTGGTCGCTTTTTCGTAAGCACCTTACAGTGGAAATTCGCTTTTCTTTAATAATACGAAAGTTACACTGTCACACGAAACCTTTGCACAAACAAGTATAGACATCGGTTAGGTCACCGAAAGTTAAGCAACGTTTAGCCTTGTCAGTACCATATGAGTGGCCATCTTAAAATATCAGACGCTGTATGTAGACAGATGACTGATCTCACTTTATGAAATACAGAAACCTAACGCCCTCATTTTACTTGAGCAGGATATACATGCGACTGGAAATTGGGTTTAAACTTGATACTCCCATGAAAATTAATCCTCCGGTGGAAGTTAGTTCAAACCGAATGACGTTGGCAGGCTGGTTGATTGTCTCTCTGGAAACTTCGAATATGCTCTCAACCGTTCTGGTCTTGAATTTTAGATATTGATTAAATACGTCGTTTTGTCTAAATTTAAATTCACATAATACTGCACGTACAGCAGAATATCTTGTTGCATAATGCATGCAAAAGAAATCCCAAAGAATTAAATTACCGTCAAACCATATTATTTTCTAGATAATTTGCACTTACATGATTATAATCCGTTATTGATATTCCGCATGCGTTGTAAAGGCGGAAATAGATTAATGTTTAAACATCTACCGTCTAATTTACGACACTTCTTTACATACATCTTCTTCCATCACGACAGCCTTGCAATCTTGAAGACAAAATATGATCTGAAATTTTACCTAATGACGTCGTTCTGTCCAATAGTAGGGATTTGACACCAGTAATTTACGATTAAATAATTTCGTGTGGATTTTGATGACAGTAAAACAATATATCAAAATTATCTAGCTGCACACAGGATTGTACCCAGATTAAAGTAACAGTATGTTGAAGCAGGAAAATGTTTAAAGTTTGTAGACAACACAAAGGTTGATATGCCACGATATAATTTTACCTCAGGTTTTTAAGCGAGAGAAAGACATAGTTCTAGTAAATATCGCTGTTAAAGATGGGCAGAGGGAGCACAGCTCAATAATGCAGATTAATCAAAGGCGAGTGTCACTTCGACATCTGTCCATCTGCTTCTCTCATTTAACAAGTCAAAAAGCCAAGTTTAGAAAGTAAATGATGTTTAGTCAATCTCTCCTTATAAGTATAATAACAGTTGAACCCGGTCTTGTTCGAGCCCTATGTACTGTTAATAATGTTATGTGCATATTTCTATATATATTAAAAAGTGTGACCCATGTCCATGTAATCTACATCTAAAATTTAAAGTGTTAAACCGAAAATTGGCGGAGGTGTTTGGTAGAGTTTGAAAATTCCATTTCTGTAAACTTTGACCTCTTGGCAAACAAATTTTCGCTCAAAAACTGATTTAAAAGCGTGCTGCATGACTGGAGACCATTTATATAGAATTTCAAAGGTTTAGACCAAGAATTGGCTGACGAGTTTCCTAGAGACGGCAATCGTCACATCTTTTGAACTTTGATCCCTTGGCCAACAGTTTTTTTACTAAAAACTGAGTAAAAAGCTTGCCCTATGTCGGAGAACACTTTATGTAAAAGTTCATATGCTTACATCAGAAATTGGATTCGTAATTTGGTAGAGACCGCAAAGGTCAAATTATAAAAAAATTGAACCGAATTTTGACCCTTTAGCATTTATTATTTTGGGTTCAAATCGAATTAAAAAGTTTGATCCATGTCCAAGTAACCTACATCTAAAATTTCAAGTGTTTAGACCGGATATTAGCGGAGAAGTTTTGTAGACTTTTCAAAGGTAAAATCGTCGCACTTTGACCCTTTGACAGTCAAATGTCTGGCCAAAACCGAATTAAAAAGAGTTTACTTAATCTCAATACCCTTATGTAAAATTTGAGAGAGTAGTGCCGTAGGTTAATGTACACACACACACACACAGACAATTTCACCTTTATTAATATGTAGATTATCTACAAGAAAACAACGAAGAAAACTCAGCAAACGTTTCCTTAAAGTCTTTCATGCATGAGAATATGCATTTGTTTTTTTTTTAAATAGACCAACAGAAACCACTAGACAAGACAATCACTTATAGAATGCATCGTAGACGAAAGTAACTACAAAGACTAGTACGCTCGAACCCGCGCTTGTATGTATGAACAAATGTTAATGCATTTGTCTTTTTGAGCGCTCGTTTATGAAAACTTACCAATTCTACTGCTGCGTGCATCACAAACCTTAACAGTCTCAGCTCGTTCCTCCCGAAGCAGTATATTGATAAGGAGAAATTGACAGTAGCAATTATCCCGCTTAGGCTAGATGATTCTACGGCTATATTTTTAGCAGTTTGATGTCGCCATCAACAAGTATACAGCACATCATATACACAAAATGCCACTTTTCTAGTACTGGACAGTCTCTACGTTTCTTAAATACTATGATCTAATGATAATCTTTTTGTCAACCTTAATATTATGTATACTGTTGACATCTTGCCATTCACTATATATAAATGTGTGAATATCAGTTCAGATCACAGTTCATAAGCTACCTGCAATGGCGAATGATTAAGAGACTCCCGTTTTATTGTCTAGTATAACAACATATAAGTATGAACGTATTTTATTTTCATAGATTTCTCTACTCTCTGTTTAAACATATTTCATAATAGCGCATTTCCAGCAAGTGAGATAAGTACATACATAGCGTCTTTATTGTGTTTATTTCCTTTTACAGGAGGTTCCAAACCAGGACAGGCGAGATCTTGAAAATCCGACGCAGCCGTTTGTGTGTACTCTGATATACAAAAAAGAAAAAAAAAACTTCGAACAGTTATGTTTGCATTCTTAAATAAAGAACATATCAGGAAACTATCAAGAAACTAATCTTCTCTCAGATAGTAAGTATAGCCTTGTAAGCTTGATTTCTAAGACACTATATTACCTCAGCTCGTTAGCATCGAATAAACTGCACGACTAATTATCGGGGATGTTACTCGATCGTGCATTGAAACTTGATCTGACGCATTCATTAGCATTATAATGATTATCTAAGTGGCTGGCTTATTTTAACAAATCCAAAATCAAGCCAAACCAGCTCTTTACCCTGAACGTTCTGATCTACACTTGGTCCTAATAATTATGATTTGCTCCCGGTTAAAAAAAATAGAATCTGCTTTGACAAGTTTCTGGATCTTATATTCACTCCTGGCCTAAAATAGAAAACTTACGTAAAAACTCTAACCATGATTTCAAGTATAATAGTTGTGTTTTTCTATCGCTCCAGAAGATAACTCACTCCAATGCTCTAGCTTTATAAGAGCCATATATACGTCCTAAAATTGAGTAGTGTAACCATATCTTGGCGTGATCGGGTCAAAGCATCCCATCCAGCCTTTACATCTACTAGGTGATGCCTTTTCTCCTTCTCGCAACCTCTTTTCCACAGAAATGACATTGCAAGTTTCTCTCTATTCTATTAGTATTTTGATGAGCTGAAATCTTTGGTCGTTTCTACCCAGCTTTTCGAAAATACACTCGTCAAGTTACGACTGCCAACATATTTCTTTTGAATCTTTGTTCTAAGGGTCTGCTTTCTAGATGAATATAATGCCGTTCTCTTCAAGTCCAATGTAAACAAGTTATCGTTAAATCATTCTTTTAAATAATAAAATTATAACAACTTTTCATCACTAACTATCACTTCGCTGTTACACCAATGACCACCGAACACTCATAAATTATTATACTTAAATGGCCATCGCTCTTTGCTATGTTGTACCTCCTTTGTACATAAGTAATAGAAATATGTAATAATTATATAATTTAAACACTGTAGTTATACACACACAAACAGACACACACATACACATACACACACACACACACACACACATATATATATATATATATATATATATATATATATATATATATACTAGACTACCCGTGATCCGTTGGGTAAGTATGTTATATTAGCTATGGAATTCATGTATTAGCGTGACACTTGTGACGTAAAGAAAAATGTTTTTTTTTTTGACATAACAGAAACATTTCTATGAAAGTTTATTAAAATAAAAAATTACGCGCAGATCACTAAAACATGGAAAAATAAATCCTCCCTATTCGTGTAAAGTTACATATTTTTCCGAATAATCGCTCAAAATCGAAAATTAAACATGATATTCCTACGAATCGAACGCCGACGAAAGTCATTAAGCAGCAACAACGCACATTAACCTACCGATGAGAAATATAAGAATGAAAAACCCATATTGGAATCTTTCAACCAAGTTATAGAAACTAAAAAATAAAAAAATAAAAATTAATAAAACCTGAAGCAAAAAAAAAACATAAATGAATAAAAGAAAAGAAAACTAATATTGAACCAGATTAGTAAATGTGTTAACAAAATCACACAACTATTTTGAAGCTAGAAATGTAAACAAAAAATAAAAAAGAAGGAAGGAAGGAAGGGAAAGGGACGGATGGAGAGTAGTAGTAGTAGCAGTTGTAGTAGTAGTAGTAGTCTTGGTTTTACTACAATTGTTCTTATGTTTGTCAACGGGTTAAAGTTGTTTATTTGTAAGAAAATAGCGATAGTATAGTTGTAATAAAGAATAGTTGCAAAACACCCACACTCTTCCCATATTAAATAATAATTTCGAAATAATAACGTTAATATTTCAGTGCGCAGGTCAAAATCTGCAAAATAAGCGATTTGTGTTTATTTGTTAACGGTGTTATGGGGTAATGTTTAAGAGGGAATGCGCAACCGGAAGTCGTAAACCGAAAAGTGGGTAACACCACTCGTTACAAGGTCATTGGGGGTTTATAATTGTATATATATGTATATATATGTATATATATATATATAAATATATATATATATATATATATATATATATATATGTCATGGATATTTTCTATCTTCGATCTCCGGTACTTCAAAAAAGAAGACGTGTTTAAGAGGTTACCCCTAATAGGAACAGCGCACCTAACGTAACGAGCTTACTCTAGACTAGATTATTTTTATCTGTCTGTGGGTATACCTTTCTCTCTCTCAAAGGGCTGCTCAATAGCCCGGCTCTCTGATTCTCTTTGACTGTTATTTATGTAGCAAACTCTTTTTAAAAATTAATATCAGTGTCTGAAAAATTGCCAGTAATAGAGCTACGAATCCGACACGTGTGTAAAATTGGTCAAGTAAAGAATCTAACACATAAATATCAGTTTCATTACAAACATAAATTTAGGTAAAAAAAATAAACTTACACATAACACGTTTCATCATAAACGTACCGTTAACAAAACAATCTAACACATAAACATTGCTTTCCTTGTAAACATAACGTGAAGTAAGAAAATAACACATAAACCTCGGTGTTCTTAGGGTTTCATTCTGTTAAGTGCCGAGAAAATGGAGCTCGCCTAGATGGCATTTGAGAAGTTTCCTTACGCTTCAGCAAAATATGGCAGATCAATATAGACAAAAGAAAGTAAAATGGAAAGAGACAAGTGAACATGTAGATTAATAAATCAATATAAATAATAAAATAAGATTTGAAAACGGCGGCTGACATCTGAGAAATATAGTCAATCGGATCCTAAAGGATCACTCTTTATTTGTTTTATATTCTTCCGTTTTTTTTATATGTAGGTTATGTTTTGTTGGTAGTGGCCGTTCTCTTTTTCTATAGAAAGCGATAAAAATGTAATTTGCTAATGGAATCTTCATGGAATAAGTTTACTTGGAAACAAACAATTTTTTTTTCGGTAAATGAAAATCTGCAAATATTTCCAAAAAAGTCGTTTATAGGTACTTAGCATTTTATATTGAACGATTTCTTCTTTTTATTTGTCTTCTCTTTCTTTCTTTTTCTATCTTCGTTCCTTTTTTTTACATAAGCATCAACACTTATCAAGACCCAGATGCCACTTGAGGATAAGGGTTAAAAAGTGTACAATAGTCAATTGGACAATATTGTAATCGTTAGTAATGGAAATTCGGTAAATGTGTTAAGTGAACCGGTTCATCAAGAACTTGTTTACATTGGACTTGAAGACAACCACATTGTAGTCAGCCGGAAAGCAGGCAAACGGAAGACAGCTCCACGGTGTCTATTTTTTTTACTCTTTAGTTTTAGTCATTCCTGTGTTCTACTCCTTGATTTTAGTCATCCTCATCGTCAATTCCTCCTATTTTTTTCTAACATTTGTTCTCTTCTTCATCTTTATTCATCATCGTTTTGGGGATTCTGCTTTTTTCTTGTTCCCTGGTCGATTCGCTGTCTCCTCTTGTTCTACTTCCTTTTGTTCTCTACGTATTCTCCCTACTTTTGTATTTTTCTTGTTCATTGTTTCTTCTACTTCTTCTTCTCCCCTTTCTGCAGTGTCTTTTTTCTACTCCCCATTTCTCGCCAGTCTCATCCCCTCGTCTTCTTTTTTCTCCTACCTATAGTTACGCTCATCTTCACCATTTTCGTCCTCTTTCCGTTTTATCTCTTGTGTCCTCTATTTCTTTACTTCCTACTTGTTCATATATTTCTTAATCCTTTGGTTATTTTAACCAAACTGCCTTACCACTATTTTTTTTTTCTTCTACATTTTCTTTTTTATAATAATATTGTTTCGTTTATTTTTCAAGCTTTTTTTTTCATATTTATTTTTTCTTTTTCTATTTTCTTCCCCCATTTTCAGTTTTCTATTTCTTCTTTCCTTCCTCTGCTTTCTTGCTTTTGACTTATTATTTTTTTTACTTTCCCATTCTTCTTCATTGATGTCGGTATCTTCAGCTTCTTATTTTTGTTTGATTATAGTTCTTTATTCTTTCACTTTTTGCCCTTTACTTTTCTTTCATTTTTAATCTATCTATTTTTTAAATCTTTTCATTCTATTTCCGTCTTCTTCTTCTTCTTCTTCTTCGTCTTCTTCTTCTTCGTCTTCTTCTCAATTTTCGTACATTTTCCTCTTTTTACTATCTTTTTAGTATCTTCTATTTAATCCTTATGTTTTGTTTTTTTTACCTATGTTTTTATTGCTGTTATCATACTTTACAATAGTTTGGTGTCCTCCATTTTCTCTTGCTTCTTCTATTCATTGTAGTGCGCATGATAAGCGTGGGTGCCATTTACTTAAGAAAAGGAAATGAGAAAAAGTCTTAAACTCGAAACCTGATCGACACAAGAGAAAAGTATCTAATGCAAATTGATAACAAAATGTATTTCTCAACTGAGGAGTATTCCTCCTTGTCGGCTCGACGTCGGTACGATCAACTTTGTCATCTGATGTCAGTTAAAGAAAACTTGTTTTCGATTACATCGAAAAGGGAGCATGATAAACTTTTGTTACGTGTGCTTTGGAGACGTAAACTTGGCGATCTGAAAACAATTTTTCTTTTTCTTTAACTTAAACATTCAACGATTAGAATTGTTTTATTGTTCTTATAAGTTACGATTTTATCGACGTTTTAGCTTCTGCTTTTTCCTACTCTTCTCATCATTGTATGTGTCTTCTTCCACCGTATTTTTTTCTGTTACTTTCTGGTCAGTTGTTTCATGATTTTATATTTTTTCTATCTTATATTTCGATCCATTATGCTTATAATATTACGATCGTTTTCTTCTATATTCGTTTTTCTCTTTTCGTTCCATTCTTTCTCTTCTCTTATCATGTTTCTGCTTACTTCATCGTTAATTACTTGTTTCTCGTTCTCCTCTAATTTTTCGTTCTTTTGTTCTTCTATCTTATTACATTCTTAGCATTTGATTTTTCTTAAAATTTTTCGTATTTTAAGAAAAAGTTGTTCGTTTTCTCTCATTATATTTCTCATACTTCTCATTCTCATATCACTATTTTTCTACTTTTTTCGATGTCTATAATAATTTTGTTTTTACCTTTTTTCATTTCAATCGTTTTTATTATTTTCTTATTTTATTTTCCAGCTCCTTTTAATTCTTTACTTTTATCCGTTTGCTTTTCGTTCTAATTAATTTGTACATTTCTGTCCCTTACATTTGTTCATCCTAGATGCTGCTATACAACCTGTTGCCTGGTTTGCATTCCTAAATAAAGTAATATCTCATGTATTTATGATAATTTTACAAAATGTATCGGGAATTCATAGAGTATTTATACATTCTAAGCGGAGAAGCATACACGTCAGAAGCTTGTCATATTTACCTTAAAAGAAATAAAAAAATATTTTTATAATAAGTATTGTATTAATTAATTCCCATTTACACACACACCCTCTTCTCTCACTCTATCTCTCTGTTTATCCTTATGTGTGTATCTCTCTATATATATGTATAAATATATATATATTGACACATTATTTTTTTTTAATAAATGTTGACGTTAGGGGTGGTCACATACACAAACACTCATAGACATTATATATATATATATATATATATGTCTGTGTGTGTGCGTGTGGGCGCGTGTGTGTATTATATATATTGTATAATATTCTTATGGGCTGGACTGATCTTTGCAAAGTTTCAAAAATATATGTTCGACAAAGCGGAAGTAAGATGGGCACATTATTTTTTTAATAACTTTACTATTAAATGAATGCGCATATCCTTACTCTCACTTTCCACCCAAAACGATTTTTAGTAATTTAGATGAAAAAAAAACATTGTATAAATGCTCTACATCAAATTTTAAATCGTCATAAACATTATCGTTTTAAAATGGTCCGCTCACGTCCATAATTGTCAATAACATGTGTGCACTTTGTTACATCCAATCTATTGAACTCATTATTTAAAATTCAAAGCAACAAGGTGAGTTAGTAGGGGTATAGTTTTTTTTTTATCGTGTACATTGAATAAGATGTGTTTTAAAGCGAAAAATACAATTCAAGAAGAAATATGGTTAAATGCCTTTTTAGGTATTTAATTTCACAAGATTCTATAAACAAAAGCAACAGTGTAGTTCGATACATAAACACAATAAAACTTAATAGAAAATAATGTAGTGAACATAAACCAAATAGGTCTGGAAACCTAAATATAAAAACAATAACCTTCGGCCAGAGAAAACGTGATTGATAAGTCACTTGTAAGGTCTTTTTGTAGTCAAATTACGTTAGCACAAATGATTTGTTTTACTATAAACCGGCAAGTAAGGAGTTAGGTAAAGGAGGTTTAAGTGAACGAGTTTGAACGAGTAGGCGGGCAGGAAGTTTTCAGCTGGTTGAGAATCGTTCAGCTTAAAGAAGTATTCAGCCGTAAAGGCAGTAATATTTTATCACTGAAAAGGAAATTGCGTGCAACCTCAGAACAAGAAGGTCGCAACAAGATGAATGTAAATGTGGAAAAACAATTTGGTTTCTGAATCGTCCGTGTTAGAAAATGATTTACACTTTAAGAGGCGCGTCTGCAAAAATATAACCATGGTTCCAACCCAAATGCTATGCCCTTCCCTTGTCTGGGCAAGCAGATGATGGTGCTATTTGCCCCTTTTGTTGAACTATTGTTGAAAGTATTTATATCTGTTTATAACATGTGTTAAAAATGAGCACACACAACCGCGGCGAACATGTCATAGACTACTGTTGAACATACACAGATTGTCTTCCCCTCGTTTATTATATATCTGTTTTATATACACTTCATAAACATTTCTCCATGTCATGCATAACCCTCCAAATATGCGACAATAATTCGTGTCTATCTTTTTTAGAAGAAAAAAACAAACAAACAAAAAGCAACGAACGAATCTGTAACAGCCCCAGAGAAATACTTTTTACTCAATAAAAATTAATACATTAATTACTAAGTATAATAAAACAATTTGGTTGTGTGAGTTATTGAGGTAAAAAATGACTTACATTTTCAGAATAACGTGTGGAACAATAGAACAATGTTCCCGACCAATAAGCTATGTCCACCATTTCTTTGGCCAAGCAGACAATGGTGCAATTTGACTTGTTGAACTATTGTTGAAGGTCTCTATATCTGTTTATTGTTTATGTTAAAAATGTACACAAATACATACAACGAACTTTATATAGATGCTTATTTAACATGTACATTGTTTGGTCCCCTCCTCTATACATATCTGTTTGACGTACAATTTTTCTTCAGTATCCATGTTCTATAGAATATCTCAGTATACAACATTTTTAGTAAGAAAAGACAAACAAAAGAAAACGATAAATCGAATCTGCTCCAAACACTAAACTCATTACTTATTAATAATTAATTAATTAATGTTCCAGTTTAAATGATATAAAAAGCCGAAACATAAAACTAAGAATATTAAGAAGTTCTCAGCATTAGATATTAAATATATTGGTGACCGATATTTTGTCCCTGTTTCTTAACGTTACATTAACCTGAATAACATGTTTGATTTTGTAATTTCATATGTGAACATAAGCTGATGACTATTTTTTTTTATAGAAATGTGTGCCAAATGTCTTTCTTTTCTGAAGATAAATCCAGTCTGAAACGGCTCGAGACGTAGAAAACATTACTAAATTAAATTGTCAGATTCGGGTCATCGCTAGAAAATGAAAGTATACATTATTTATTGTAGGTTAATCCTAAAACTCCCATATATTTTGTCTGCATCAGCAATTCATTCATCAATTATTACAATTAATAAAATTGATAATTAACGAAACCATGTTCAGAAAATTAACGATAATATATATATATATATATATATATATATATATATTACCGTTAATTTTCTGAACATGGTTTCGAACTCCAATCTCTAGTCCCCCCTTGCCAATCTTTTACGAAAAACACCCGTCTAGCTGAATCCACTGTCAAAAATTTTCCCCACTCTTTATCTGTGCCTAAATAAAAACGTAGATTCCATGAACAAAGCTTGTTCTTTCTTAGAACTGCATCCTTGTAGAACTCTGTTACATCTGCCTGCTTCCCACCTGACTACAGCCTGGATGTCTTCAAGTCCAAGGTAAACAAATTCCTGATGAACCGCACCCTTCAGTAGCCACTTTATTAAATCCCCCCATTAACGTACCGTACTTGCAATAACCCTTATCCCTGAGTGGCTTTCGGGCCTTGATAAGTAGTGACCACCGTGTAATATATATATATATATATATATATATATATATATATATATATATATATATATATATATATATATTAAGTAATGTGATTTATAATTTAAAAGTTTTAAATTTTTTTAAATTTAACAATCAAAATTTAATTAAATTAAAAATCAGTTTCATAAGAAGGAACAACAACAAAGTCAATTATCTGTACGATCGTTTCGGAAATCCGTGCTTTTTATTTGTGGTATACATGAAGTCACGTAGAATAATTATACATAGTTTTTTTGGTAAGCACGGTCTCCTCATCAGCAAATGTAGGAGAATTTCTATTGAATTGAAAAGACACCAAAAAAACGATCGTACAGATAATTGACTTTGTTGTTGTTCCTTCTTATGAAACTGATTTTTAATTTAATTAAATTTTGATTGTTAAATTTAAAAATTTTTAAAACTTTTAAATTATAAATCACATTACTTAATATTGAATTAGCTCTAGGACATTTAACTATCGAGCTTATTATATATCTAAATTACAACGAGCATTTCCTGTATTTTAATTAAACTAGTAATTTCATTATTACATTAAAATACACTTAGCTCTTTAGACTATTATTCTAATCTCCTTTAAATATATATATATATATATATATATAGAGAGAGAGAGAGAGAAGATATATATATATATATATATATATATATATATATATATATATATATATATATACTAGCGGGGCTACCCGGCTTTGCTCGGAACCGTATAAACAATAAGGAAATTGAATTTGCTTTTTAATATTTTTGTTATTCTTAGTAGTGAGGAATTTATAATGTCTATGTATCATTTGCTATTTCGAGCAAAAGAATATTTTACCTAGCTAGGACGGGTATTAGACGTATGAAATAATTGTATCTTACCTAGGGTAGATAATTTACAGCATGTATATGAAATAATTTTACCTTTGCAAGAACGGTGAATATACAACAAATATTTAAAAAAATTTTACCTACACTAACACGGGTAATTTAAATACATATATGAAACAATTTCACAAAAATTTGGACCCCAAAACGGACATTACTCTCTCAAACCCAACCCCCAAAATAGAACTTAAAATTAACACAACCCTCAAAAGAGAACTTAAAATTAATATAATCATGCTTCTTTCTACCCACCTCTCCAACCTTCACATCATGCCTGGATGATAATATAAAAAATTCAAATAAATAGAGATTACCCCCTCCTTATAGAAACTGGCCTAGTAAACTTTCATAGTAAACCAACAATATATATGCATTAATCTAATTTGGAGATCGTAAACTGTTTTAGCCATATCCGGAGTCGACTTCAGAAATAAAGTAATTTTGAGATAGAAAATTGTTTAAGTCATTTCCGGTACAAACTTTATCTTTTACCACCCTCATTTAATCCAGAGTGATCGTGATTATTCTCATTCAATACAGGGCAATGCCAGAAATTCTGTTAATAGACATTTTCATAAATATCCTTCAATCTCGGGCGACGCCATGGATATTGGTAGTATATTTTCTCACCTATCTAATTCAATCCTGAGCAATGCCGGGTATTCTGCTAGTGTATATGTGCAGCCATCTTCACTGTAGAAATATTTACATACCAGCAAGTGTTCTATTCTTATAATTTCTTCACTCGCAGTGTAAGACTTTGGAAGTCTCTCCGATTTCTAAATTATTCCAACCGTCATAATTCTGAATTTCCTTAGAATGAAAATTGATTATTCAAAATACACCAATAAACAATTGTTTAAAGTAAGTTAGTTCTCGCTAGCGACTGAGTAATCGGTGTAGAAATCACGTAAATTGATCAGTTAATTGTTGGCGATTTGTGAAGGTCAACTAAGCCAGTTTCGTTGGGGTGAGGTCCGTTTTTTTCATGGATTTTTTTATGTTATGCAATAAACTTATGATAAAATAATGTATTAATTGTAAATTTGGAAAAAAATATTGCAGAGTAATCTTCCAGAAATGACGTCACAGTTGTGGCAGTGGTGATGACGGAAGGAAACCACGATGCATTGCTGTTAAAAGTGTTTGGGAGACCTCTGGGCATTACGAAACCTTTTTTTTAGGCAGGAGTTGGGGAAGTAGTCTATGTTTTGTGTCGGGAAAGCAATTTCATAGCCATTATCTCCTCCGTTTTTGTTTAGGAAGGGGTTGGGGGAATAATGTTCGTTTTGTTCTCACATGGCAATTCTCAGAAGCGTTATTTTTTTTCGTTTAGTTAAAGTTTACATGAGTTACTCGTACTACGTTCGTGACAGAGATTACCAAAACATTTTGATGAGTTCGCTAGAATACTGAAGACATATACTACACTTTGATCTTTGTTAAAAAGCCAATTCATTTATTCCGCTGCATTATTCCTTTTCCTTCGAAAAACTAAGAATTCGTTAACTAATTCAATTTCTTGATTATTAAAACAAATAAATAAATAAAGTGCTTCTCCAGTATAGTACAGGATAAATAACGCACATATACACGCTATTTACGGAAAAACTAGCGCAGCAGATGATTACATACAACCATCGAGTAGTTTAATTTTTAAATAAGAAATAAGCGCCTATATGAACAAAACTCTCATCCATGACGTGCCGAATAGTTAGAACAACAGGGATTTATGTAAAATAATATAGTCGTTTCATTTTGTACAAAAGAAATAGCATATTTGTAAAATATTCTACTGTATAGTACCCGTATGATGAAACGCAGAAATCTTTATCTTTGATGTACATGAAAGTTATTAAAACTGAAAATCACATAAAATCAACGAGTAGTATGACTTTTTATTGTTTTCTTATATAGATATGATAATGTACAAATATCTTATTTCTTTGTTAGAATACTGTACAAGTACCTTGTTTCGCTTCATATTATTTTGAAAGTGGAAGGAAACGGAGGGAATATAAATAGTCAGTCACGGAAATTGCTGAAGCCGTTTACCATCTGAAAATCACATTACTTCATATATATTTAACGAAGGAAGTGTTTGGCGTAACCTCCATTAATAGCTGAAGCAGTTTATTTCATATATATTTCTAAACATCGCTTTAATATACATTTTTAATGTCCCCTATTCATTCCTCCACTTACCTTTTACCATCTACACATTCGTCTATCCACGAATCCAACTACCACCCACTCACTTACTAATTACTACAACTCTCCACATATATATGTGTGTACACATATTAGAATCCGTATTAATATCTGCATGTATATATATATATATATATATATATATATATATATATATGAATTATTTTTGTAGTTGTGCCAGAAATACTATTATATTTAACGCACCTACTTACTTATCGTTGTACAGGTCCAGGTATCATTGCATGTATATGTATGTGTATGTGCGGGTGTGATTGGGTCTATGTGTATATGTTTATATAAATATTAAACGAGCAACATCTATTTGAACATATCTTACAAAGCGTCTACCTAACGTCGCATTATTAACTATACCCGTTTATTTATTTATTTATTTATCCTAACATTACTTTATTTACTTAGTATAGATATGCATATGTCTTCGTATATATATATGCATATATATATATATATATATATATATATATATACATACATACATACATACATACATATACAAGCAAAAGTAGCCGTCGTTGACTGGGTTCAAAAACAGCCTACAGAAAATGGACTCTGATTTATGAAAGTATGATAGGTTATGAAAAGGAGGGGTTGTAAAGAGATAGCTTCGAATTTGGGCGTATCAAAACCAAAGCAAAATATTATGAAAGTAAAAATAAAATAGATAAACCCATAATTTATTATACCATACCTGTTCACACTGAAACAATTATCACAATGTTCTGTGGATCTATATTATAGAACCTTGTTAAGCTTTGTGACATATTTCCATTCTATGGAGGTCAGGAGCGAACGAACATCCCATAAATTTATTATACCATATGTCTTCAAACTGACACATAATTATCAAAGTATACTTACACAGATAGATATGAAAAGTCTTTATTAAACCCAGAATTTTATTATACCATCCCTATTTAAGTTAAAACATATTTATCAAAGTATTATTATGTACATCTATATCAAAAACACTTGCAAACGTTGTTTTAATTTTTAAATATTTTATTTCCATACTTTGTGTTCCAGGCGCTTACGCAGACCACACACTTTTAATGAATCATCATTATGCCATATCAAACATCCCCATTCCTGTGTCTCGATACATTTTCTATAATTATATGTGATCAGTTTTCTATAATAGTCAACCATATAGGAGCCTATTCGTGACCGAACACACACACAGACGTTCAGTTGATATATATATATATATATATATATATATATTTGCCTGTATATGTGTGTATATTTATATTTTTATGAATATGTATATTTATATAATTTTGTATGCGTATATGTAGGTAGATGTATGTATGTATGTGTGTATGTATGTATGTGTGTATGTATATGTACATCAGTATCTTATCGGAGATATATGTATCCACGTATAAGTATATATGTATGTGTGTATATATATGTATATGTATACATATATATATATATATGTATGTATTTATGCATATGAGTATGTGTGTATGGGCATGTATTTCTACATTTAGATGCGTGTATGTTTGCATATACATTGTATATATATATATATATGCGTATGTGCGTATGCATCTGTGTGTGGATGTGTAGATGTGTGGATATGTACGTATGTATGTGTGTATGTATGCGTATATACGCGTGCGTTCTCATATGTATTAACTCCTAACTACCTAAAACAACTCATTATCAACTCAAATGAACGAATCGCTTCATTCGAATTGTACCCTCTTACTTGCCGATCGCATATGGCACGTACACAAGCCCTTTCATCGCTCGTTTCCTCCCCCTCTCTCTCTCTATATATATATATATATATATATATCTACATCCATATATATTCACCACGCATACCTGAATCTGCTACACCCACACATACTACAATCTAATGTAGTTTAATCTTCAAAACTTAATTATTGTCGATACCCGTCCCCACTCCCCATTATTATCGCTTACCCCAACCTTTTCTCTCCTATTTCCTCTAAAACTATTCTTCCAAATAATAACAACCATTTCTGTAAGGTCTAAAGAGGCTGATTGATCGTAAATATGGTCCGGCATCCGAAAGATATGTAACTAAGCAGATAAAACTGTAATAAAAAAAATAAAAACACACACACACACATATATATATATATATATGCGTGTGAGTGTATATATATGTATGCATATATATTTATATATATACAGTATAACCCGGATATAAGAAACATGTCGCCCCCCTAATCCCTCTTATATTCGTGTTACACTTATATCTGGGTTGCTTATACCCGGGTTACACTGTATATTAACACAGGCTCTAATTCGGGGACAGAAAAATGCCTTGTATCTTTTTCTTATATTCAGGTCCATAATATCCGGGTTACACTGAGTGTTTGTGTATATATATATGCATATTAATGTATATATATATATATATATATATATATATATATATATATATATATATATATATATATATATATATATAGAGAGAGAGAGAGAGAGAGAGAGGGAGAAACAGACAGACAGAGAAAGAGATGGAGAGAGAAAGCGAGCGAGTGATATGCACACAAACACAGACACATACATTCCATTGAGGAATTTGGCTTAATGCATCTTAGCGTAAATAATAACATATGCTAAATTAATTTAAAAAACGTAAATATCTCAAATATCTTGGCAGTTTATGTTTGCCTTCAAACAATACGAACAATAAGTAATTTATTGAAATTTATTTATATACAATCTCTTATTCGTTAATCTGTGGAAAGCTGCCACTTATTTCAGATGCACGAAGAATTTCAATTTTATATTATTATTATTGCTACTTGATCGGGCCAATAGCACAATATGAGCCAGCGTATGAAGCAGTACTTGGTATCACCGGAAATTAAATTTCAATGAAATAAAAATTAAATATGTAGAAAATGCACCTGGGGAAAATAATTATTCGAGTTATTTTAATCATATGTTGACAAGTCAATTCTGCGTTTATCTATAAACGATCCGCACGAGGAAGCTGGAAAAATAATATGCGCAACTATGTATTTTACATTAATGTAGGTTAATTCGGACGTTCCCAAAGACTTATATTTCATTAACGGCGGGGAGGGGGGAGCTTTTCTTAGTCGTAAAATACACTTTAATATGATATTTTAATTTTTCCAGATTTCATATAAGTCCTCGCCCGTAAGAGCAGGACATAAAACGTTTTAAATGATAATAATAACAGAATAACAATAACAAGGACATTCGCTGGCGAGGACTACTATTGCCCGTAACCAGTTATACAGTCCTTTTGAAATTTTCATCTCTATTTTTCTTGTTATGTACTGAATATTTGTTAATGAAGCCTCTTAAATATGTTCCTTATAAAATTTTAAAGATTTTCTATTCTGAAAGAAGTTTTTAAAAATTTAATCTAAAAATGTTAATTTAAAGATTCTGTTTAAAAATGCAGATTTTCTCATTATTCAGACCTGTATTACAAAAGATGGTTGCAAAAATAGGTGTGGTGTGAGGAGAAACACAAACTGAAATAGAGAGAATGAGAGTTTTAAAATATAATCTTAAAAAGATAAGATACAAGTTAGAAAAGCATTTCATCCAAGGCGTGAAATTGTTAAACAAAAGGTTTTTACTATAGGTTTTAAAAATAAAGGTACAAGATTCAATTTGAAAGTTATTTATTTCAAAGTGCACTTTTATAATTTTTACAAAGTAAGGTATAAACATTTAATTTAAATTGAATCAAAAAATTACCTTGAATTTATTTTATATAATGTACATTTTGTTGCAATTTTAAAACATTATCTTTCATCTAGCAATTAATGATATAGATATAAAATTTTCAATGATTTTTTTGAAAAGTGCAACAGTAGTAGCAAGAAATAACAGGTTGCCGAAGGTAAATGCTGAATTTTTTTTGTTTTGACAAAATTAATGTAATTAAGAAAGGTTTAACAATGGAACTGTTGAGTAGCCTTTTGAGCAGTATATAGAGGCGTTAAAAACCCTCAACTCTAGTTGAAGATTACCTGAAGTACACGGCGTTGGAGGTTGTATTAGATATATTTGAATATTCTATCCTCATACACCATTACTTAAATAATTAAAAGAAGATAAATTCACAATTTCTTTTTACCACATCCTCCATGAGATAAGAGAAGGAAGTGTGCTTTATTTTATAGAGGACTTGCCAGTATCACTGTTTCTCTTTTCTAGTTTAATTTTTTATCTTCTAGTCCTTTCTTCTCAAAATCTGATGTAAGAATCGCAATTATTATTTTATATCTTTTTGCATATCTGAAAACTGTTAAATCTCCTTTTGTTTTTACTATTGAATGTACAATATATATATATATATATATATATAAAGATGACATTAGTAATCTATCCTGTTAATGAAAGCATTAACTTCAGTTTTCAGCAGTGCATTTCTAAACACTGGTAAACGTACCCGTAGTATTGATTTTAAAGAGCCTATATATAAGTTACAGTTTCTGTAAATGTGTAAATGTAGAAGTTTTCCTGACTTCCAAAGCGCGAGTAACTAACTTACAACGGGCTATGAGAAATCAAGGTGCCGGAAGATTTAATCCGACAACTTTGACGCTTTGTCCTTGAGCTTTTTTATAGACATGGAAAACTAATTATTATTGGGAATTGTAAACGCTTGGACTGACATGGCATGTCGAAAGGTATAAGGTGAATCCAAGAGATTAACACAGATTCATTCTTAAAATTGTCAGTAATTATAATGGACTGCAGAATATTAGTTTTGAATAATTTTATTGTTAACCGTCTACCTTAACACTGTTTAGGTGGAGCAGGATTTCTTAATATAACTGGAGCTCTTATCTTAAATATAAGGTTATGATGTGACATTTCAGGCGGTTGTAGTGAATTCTACAGGAAAGTCTATTGCCTGATCTTCATCAATAACACAATCTATGGATTGATAACTCTTGCACAAGATTATAATTGATCATACCAAGAGCATAATTTCTTGTAAACAAGATTACTCTTTCTCGAAGCTATCCAACATTATGAAAATTTTGGTTAATATCTGGAAAAACGTTAGACATCAGGTAACCAATTGAATTAACCATGTGACTATATGGTAATTTGCGCAATTGAATATCTATGTTAAATGTTATAGACCCAGTGCAAATGAAAAGGAAGGGATTTGAAAAATGTGCTGCAAACTTACCATGAAATAAAAATTTCCTCATAATAATGTTCTTCAAACTGAAATCTTAAAACGTAGTTACCACATAGTATTGCAGAAGTGCTGGATTTTCATATTACATTACAAATAGAAATAAGGAATTCGAGACAGAATTAAACCTTCGGTTCCCAACGACAGCGGCATTTTGTTTGATAGATAAACCATTCATTGCAAGCTATAACGTCTTGTTAGACCTATATCTTTTTTACCATTTTTAGAGTAATTTGTGGTAATGTAATCATTAAATATACACGATGTAAAAACATTAGTACAATACGTTTAATATTTTAATGATTTTCGCGAGTGAATGAACATAAACCTTATAAAAAATTTTGTTTGCGAACAAATTCAAATTGTAATGAATTTCGTCTAAAAATAATGGACAATAAAACTTCTGTTTATGCTTTTGTGTCAAAATTTCATTGGTTAAATATTCATAAGAATCGAAAATATTAGCAGATGAGAATTCGGGCATTTTGGCGAATTCTCGTTAGATTAGGTTTTAATGGTGAATACACTTTTTTGCTTTTGATGTTATTGTTATAGAAAGTTTTACTCATGAAAATAAAATATTTTCCTTGCATGATATCTTTATACGAAGTGTCGAAGCTAACTAACTGCATTTATTTTTAGCATATCTTTAAAATCTAAAGTAAATTAGGCAACTGATCTGTTTAAGTATAAAATTTAAACTTTAAATTTGTATTTGGAAATCGGAATCCAAATTTATCAGAAATTTGTTGAAATATCGGATAATTATCGGAAAAATGTGTATTTTACTTAAGCCAACTTAAACAAAATATATCATTGAAATTAGCATTTTCTTATCAAATCAATAAATTAATTATAAAGAAAGATTGGCATGTTTTCGTTGACTTAGTTTAAAATTTGTAGTTAATAAATTCTTATTTGTTTGCAGAAAAATATATTTAAAGGAAGATAAGAAGAAATTCTATAAACAAAAATGAAGGAATTTTTTTAATATAAAGGAAAGGTTATTTAGAGGAAAAATATCTAAAGGGAAAACATTAAAAAGAAAAAAAACATTCTTTAAGTAAGGACAGACAGGCATTTTCATTTTCCGAATCCCGAGCAACATTTACGTATTACTTGAAAAAAATAAGAAGAAAAGAAACGCAGAAACCTGACATTAGCCCAAGTACACGTTCCTATCAAAAGCTGTACTTAGATTTTCTCCCCTGTCGTGCAAGATTTCGCGAAAAAAAGGGATGAACTGCATTCATTTAATTCTGTCGTCGGTTGTGAGGGACTTCATTTATTCATATATAAAATAAACTTTTAATTCTGTTACGAAAATCCCACAATTTGAGAAAATTAACGTAGTTTTATAAAAAATAAATAATTATTAATATTTTGCTAGTCACGGAAATGCATATTTTACAATAGAATAAATCTTTATTTCATGTTGTCATATTTTCTTACATTTCTTTGCATTTAGTAAATGTGTAAAATAAAACTTCCTAAAACAGCAAAAACAAAACACGCATTCGAAAATATAATAATTTTTATTTGAAATTAATATTTGTTTTGTCTAATCGAGAAATGAATAAAAATATATTTATGTATGTGTTCGTATATTTAATTTGACGTTTGTAGCACGTAAATTCTTACTACTTTTCAAAAATAATAGAAATTAATTAAAGAAAAAGAATACGGTGATTTTAAGTAAATGGAAACATTAGAAAAGAAATGTCCTTTTCTGTTCTTAACAACTACTTCTCCCATTTCGCAATTTGGTACTCGCCTGGTTGTACATAAAATATAGCTCTTCCATAGGAATATTCCGCGTGTCCATCCACTCTAGGACTCTTCAGGCTTATGCGCCTTATACTTTCGTATATTAATTTTATGTGAGTAAATGAAGTAGTTATATATATATATATATATATATTTATATATACATGTATATGTGTCTATATATATATACATGTATATATCTGTCTCTCAATATATATATGTATATATATATATAAGAACAAAGAATTAATAAAACATGTAAAACACTTTAAGAATAGTTACAAAACATTTCATTTTACAAAAAAAGGAGACACAAATTAAGTGGATTCATATATATATATATATATATATATATATATATGCACATATATTTAAAGGGGGGTTAGAACAGGAGTCTAAAGAGCAGAGTGTATTTTAATGTGATAGTAAAATTACTAATTTAATTAAAATATAAGAAAAGAACAGTGCTCGTTATAATGCAGATATATAATAAGCTCGATAAACAAATATCCTAGACCTACTTTAATATTTAGTAAGGTGATTGATAATTCAAAATTCAAATTTAAATAAAAAATAAAAAAATCTGTTTCATAAGAAGGAACACAACAAAGTCAATATTTTGTACGCTTTTCTCAGAAACGATGGTTTTATTGCGATAGACATTAAGTCATGGACAATAATTTTTACATATATATATTTTTTTTAAACAAAGTCTCCTCATCAGCAAAAATATTGGGTGTTTTTTTTATATATAAAAGACACCATAAATAAACCTAGCATTTTTAAAGTAAGGCCGATGTATCTGGAAAATATTAAAATACAAAGGGAAGTAGTTATTTATTAATGTTGAAAAGCAAAATAATATGGGTTGAGAAGTAAAAAAATAGAATAAAATAATAAATATGAACTTGGTTTAAGTGTAGGGTTATATTATTTTTAATAAAATTTAACAATTATATATATACATATATATATGTATATATATATATATATATATATATATATATATATATATATATATATATATATACCTTTTAATTGTTTGCCTTTTGAAAACCGTAATTATCGTCAGAGCATTTATTTGGATATAGATGTAGATATTTATAAATATATATATATATATAAATATATATGCATGTATGTATTATATATATACATATACACACACACATATATATATATATATATGTGTGTGTGGGGGAGTTCACGATGTTGTCCGAGGTTGAATGGCAATCAACAAATATTCCATGTTACTGTATTTTTATTATCATTAAGATCTGTGAAATCGTCCATTTTCCAATCAAATCGATTTATTGACTGCTTTTCTGTAAAACCCCACTTCTGTATAAAAGCACTAAGCTGCACACGCCTTCCCCGGAATGATATAATTCACAATACATTGCAATCTACATTGGACTGTAAATGACATACTGTTGATATAAAAAAAACAACAATGAATTACATTTTTCAATACAAAATCAAATATAAAACATCTGTATAAAAGTCTTAACTACGTCCAAAATAAAACTTCCATCTTTAACCAGATTTTTTCGATTATCGATTTCCAATATTTATCGGGGGTATTTTGTTAGAAAACTTACGTAAGGACACACCTAAATAAAACAAACTTATGTGACGTTTTAAAAATTTGAATTCGGCCCCACTGTTCTGGAGTCTATGGGGAAGTACAGAGATAAATCGGCATAATCGTCTGAATAAAGTTTACGAAATTCAAGTATCGTGATTCAATTATGCTCTAAACAGATGCATTCATTTCGAATGTTCACAAAAGAGCTTACTGTTGATTTTATTAACTATTCCTTTCTGCTTGTGCGGTGATCGAACTCCACAAATGTAATTTTAGGCTGTATTTACTTGGGTCAAAATCAGAGTTCCACTTTTAATCAGATTTGTGTCATTATGAATTTTAGATACTTATCGGAAGCATTACGATAAATAAAATCCAAGTAAGACACATCAAGTACATTTATGTGACAGTCGATATTAACAAAAATGAGGCCAGCATTTTCCGAGTTAACAGCGAACTCTTTCACACACAGACAAAATGAATTTTATATAATAATAGATATAATGGCTTGAATAAAAGTTTAAAATACAAGAGCGAAGGATCATGTTTCAATTATGCTCTAAACAGAGGGATTCATGCATCCCTGCCCTATAAAAACACTTGCTTTTGATTTTATTCGCTGGGCCTTACTGCTTGTGCCGTGATTACATTTCTCAAATTCACTTTTGATATAAAGTTGTATAGAAATATTTACTTGGATCAAAATCCCGCATCTTTCTTTAATCGGATTTGTTCGAGTATCGATGTTCGATACTTATCGGAAAACTTCAGATACAAAACCTACGTAAACACACTCCCAGACACATCAAGTACATTTGTGTTCTTTTTTAAAAATAAATCGAGCAAGCCGTTTCAGACTCAATATGTAACGAACTAGCGCACACACACACACGCACGCAAAGTGAACTTTATATAATAGAAGGGATAATATACATATACCAAATAGAATAATCACAATTAAATTACCAAATAAATAACAATTAGAATATATAACAATCGAGCTGAGTTACTCACAGCATAATAAGAGGACTAGTGGGACCTGTGGAAATTCCACAGGTGTATCATTTATATGAAAGATATTGATGTTGGCATTCTGTAGATGTCCAGTGTAAATGGAGACGCTCTGATAGTATTGAAACAACAAAAGAATTTACCTAAGCCAACACGAATGCCTGGCAAAACCTGGTCGTAAAATACGCTTAAATATGATATTTTAATTCTTGCAGATTTCCTATATAATATTATAGAGTTAATCTTTTATCGATTTTTATATATTATAATGTTGCGATTTGAAAACTAAAAAAAGTAGTCATATGACTTGGGTGCATTAGCTTGAAACGAAACCAAAATAAAACAAAAACTTATATATATATATATATATATATATATATATATATATATATAAGAAACCGAAACCAAAACTATATATATATATAAGAAACCGAAACCAAAACTTATGGAGAATTCTTGATAAAATTATTGATTTTAAAAAAAAGTAGATTACTGGAGTGCCATCAGCTATAATCGAAACCGAAACCAAAAATTATGGGGAATTCTTGGTAAAATTGTTTATGACAAGAAATGGAAGCACATAACAATTGAACCACCTGGATGTAAGCGTGTGACAAAAGATAACACACACACTATCGTATTAATATATTTATGATCGAATTGTTTGTCACTTAATCTCCAAACAGAGCAATTTAGAACTCTTTTTGTAACAGTGAACATCAGCAATTTATAATAAAAGTACATTTTAAATATGAACTAAAAACAGAAAGTATCTTTTAAGTCTAATACAAAACACGGAGGGGAAACAGTATTTGATACTTAGGCATTCAAGCTGACCTTGCAATCCAAACGTGAAGAAAGGGTCCTTGTTTTCGTTATCGTGATACAGAAGACAAAGAACTCTCTATAGAGTTTGCTTAACGCAACTCTGTGTGAGATTCGTAAACAAAATATAAACAGAGCTGAATCTATAGATTGTATCTGGCTGACCACAACATAAGATTGAAAAGCCCCCCCTCCACGTCCAATAAAGAAAGAAAACAAATAGGTTAAATTAAAAAATAACAAGGTTACAAATGACGATTGTTGATGACCTCTAAATCGGCGAGACAGTTTCAACGTCTACTGTGGACAGAGATTTGTATCAATTCATCTCTTGGGCATTATCAGGAATCTTACTAAATTATTCACGTCCGCGCACATTATTGACGCAGCCTATACATCTGGTTTCATAGTATATAATTGTTTTGCTGTCGTAAAATAAGATCAAGTGTTTGCCTGAGATCAGAGTAAATTGTTTAATTCGCTGTTTGAATGTTTACTGTTATATAAAATGAACTTTGTCTGTGTGTCTCTGTGTCTGGGAGCCCGTTCCTTATGGACTTGAAAACGACTGGGTTTGATTTTTATAAAATTTCCCACGAACCTACATTATATGTCTGGCGGTGATCTTAGATAGGCCATGTGTTGGCATGTCTTTCCCAAGTATTAATAACCGGCATAATCCGATGAAAGAATGAACAAACGATTTTGGCCAATGTTAAAACCTTGCACAGCCTAAAATCTTAAGTGAATTTGAGAAGTTTCATTAATATCAAAGTCGAAAGTTCCGACACATAAAATCAACTGTAGCTTCTTTGATATGATAGGGATCCGTTCGAAATGAATATTTCTGTTTAAAGCAAAGCTACTGCATGATATTGACTGTTTAATTTAATAACTTCAATTCAAGCAATTATCATCGCACAAGCAGAAAAACCAGGAATATAACATCAAGAGGATGTTTTTTTGATATGACAGAGCCACGCGCGAAATAAATGCTTATGATTAGAGTACACTTAAAGCATAGTACTTGACTTTGTCATATTAAACTTTTATTCAAGCAATTACATATGAGAAATAATTTTATAAGATAAACAGTATCAATGAAACTAAGATGCTATAAAAAAAAAAAAAAACTCCGATTCAGAAAAGCGGTTCATTGTCGGCCAAAAAGTAAAACAAATGCCAAGAGCAAGAATTTTAAGGTATTTAAAAATTACAGATAACGACTTACAACAAAGGTATTATGGTAAGCACTATATAACGATAGAAATTCATTTTCTCGCTTCCTACCTTTGACTAAAAATAACTTCTAGATAAATTCAATTTTCCGTAGGGATATTGCATTTCTGATATTACTGAAGTTGGGCCGCATGGGCACAACTTATCCGTTTATTTATAGAGAGAAAAAGGGAGAAAATTTTTGATGCACCTGAACGGATCACCTGTATCAACCAATGCTACTCACAAGGGGTTAGAGCCCCATACACCTTAAGATAAAAAGAAAATAGTCCATGTATTCGGAAGAGAGGGTGTGGCCGCTTCGACACAAATATATCAGGATCAAAAATATATTCACAGATGGAAACTTTATGAAGATGTCGAACGAGATACCTCGCCATGTGTGGGAACATCCGATATAGTCTAAGCAGAACTACACTTTAATGTACATATATATATATATATATATATATATATATATATATATATATATAAGCATCTGAAAAAAAGGTACTGATGAGGATCTTCACATGTGCTTGTTTTTCTCAGCTCAACGTGACTTTTGTAGCCATACATTATTATACTCTATTTATGCACACAGGCAGTTCAAATTTTAATATAAATCCCTTGATAAATGAATCCACATTTTCATTTCTAATTAATAATTTAATAAATGAAAAACCGCCACCTCTACATTACCTGACCCAGTTTTATTTTCATTAACAAATGAATCACCACTTAACAAGGCCCGGGGGCCACTCGAGTATAAGGATTAATTAGTGCACAGCAATTAATGGTACAATATCGTGGTAACCGTTGGTATTGGAAATTTGGTGAATTGGATTACGTATAGATTGCTTTTCGATATTTGCTAAATTTGTAAATTTCGTAAATTGCATTACTTAACGATTGCTCATCGAAATTTGCTAAATTGATAAATTTGATAAATTGGATTACTTATGGAGTGCTTATCGATATTTGCAAAATTGATAAATTTGATAAATTGGATCACTTATGGATTGCTTATCGATATTTGCTAAATTGATAAATTTGGTAAATTAGATTACTTAAGGATTGCTTATCAATATTTGCTAAATTGATAAATTTGGTAAATTGGATTACTTATGGATTGCTTATCGATATTTGCTAAATTGATAAATTTGATAAATTTGATCACTTATGGATTGCTTATCGATATTTGCTAAATTGGTAAATTTGGTAAATTAGATTACTTATGGAGTGCTTATCGATATTTGCTAAATTGATAAATTTGATAAATTGGATTACTTAAGGAGTGCTTATCGATATTTGCTAAATTGATAAATTTGATAAATTGGATCACTTATGGATTGCTTATCGATATTTGCTAAATTGATAAATTTGGTAAATTAGATTACTTAAAGATTGCTTATCGATATTTGCTAAATTGATAAATTTGGTAAATTGGATTACTTATGGATTGCTTATCGATATTTGCTAAATTGATAAATTTGATAAATTGGATTACTTATGGAGTGCTTATCGATATTTGAAAAATTGATAAATTTGATAAATTGGATCACTTATGGATTGCTTATCGATATTTGCAAAATTGATAAATTTGGTAAATTAGATTACTTATGGATTGCTTATCGATATTTGCTAAATTGATAAATTTGATAAATTGGATTATTATGGATTGCTTATCGATATTTGCTAAATTGATAAATTTGATAAATTGGATCACTTATGGATTGCTTATCGATATTTGCTAAATTGGTAAATTTGGTAAATTGGATTACTTAAGGAGTGCTCATCCAAATTTGCTTTATCGTTATTTTCATCACAAATGTTCAGCTTAGCTTCAATCTATGCTCCCCCCCCCCGGCAAAACTTTCACAGAAATCACTCGTCTAGCCAAAACCACTATCAATAATTTCCCATACTCTTTATCTGTGCCTAAACGTAAATGCAGATTCCATGAACAAAGCTTCTTCCTTAGAACTGCACGAATGTGGTACTCTCTTCTGATAGCCTGCTTTCTAGCTGACTACAATCTGATTGTCTTCAAATCCAACGTAAACAAGTTCATGATGAACCGTCCCCCTTAAGGAATCCAATTTACAAACTCCCCACTATTTATGTTTACTACGCTATAATCATATTGACTAATGTATACCCATTCACCCTTATCCTCGAGTTGTTTCGGACCTTGATATGTGGTGATTCCTGTGTAAAAAAAGTGAAATAATGGGCACGTAAAATAAATTGCACTTCCTAGATTATTGTCTAAATAGGAATATCTGTTAAATTGGATATAGACGAGTTCATGTTTTGAAAGTTCATAAAAGATGTGCAAGATTGCTAAATTGTTTGGCATTCTCACGGTAAGACTTACCAAAGTTTAAGTGATACTGCTATGTAAACATACTAAGTGTTTGCGACAGTCGATAATGCAAATATAAATATATATGAATGATAACAATTCGCTTGCTTCGTAGGGATTAATAACGTAGATGTCTGAATAAAGATTGCTAAGCAACACTTGTTATACACACACAAACACACACACACACGTGTATATATATATATATATATATATATATATGTATATTTTTAATATAATAATTATTAAATACCTACGGGAATTATCAGTGTAGGATGTCAGGATTATTGTCGGTCGGGAGATTTGAACCCGGCAAAAAGCCATCTCTGACCAAATCCACAAGGACACCATCAACCGCAAGAAATATCGTTGAAATTTTAACATCTATATTTAAATGTTTTGTAACTTTATATATATATATATATATATATATATATAAATATATATATAAATATATATATATATAAATATATATATATAAGCTGAATGCCTGCGTGTGTGTGTGTGTGTGTGTGTGTGTGTGTGTGTGTGTGTCTGGTCACGAATAGGCTCCTATATGGTTGACTATTTTTAAAAAAAAACTGATTACATATAATGATAGAAGATGTATCGAGACACAGGAATGGGTATGTTTGATCTGGCAGAACAGTGGTACATTAAAATTCTGGGGTATGCGTTCGCGCCTGGTCCACAAATTATGGAAATAACAAAATTAAAAATTAAAAAAAAAAACGTTTACAAGTGTTTTTGATATAGATATAAATAAGAATACTTTGATAAGTATTTTTAACTTAAATAGGGATGCTATAATAAAATTGTGGGGTCTGTGTTCGCGCCTGGCCTCCAAGAAATAGAAATAGGCACACACTTTAATAAAGACTTTTCATATCTATCTGCGTAAGTATACTTTGATAATTATGTTTCTGTTTGAAGACATATGGTATAATAAAATTATGGGGTGTTCGTTCGCACCTGACCTCCATAGAATGGAAATATGTAACCAAGTTTAACAAGGTTTTTTAATATAGATCCACAGAATAGTGTGATAAATGTTTCAGTGTGAACAGGTATGGTAGAATAAATTATGGGGTTTATCTATTTTATTTTTACTTTCATAATATTTAGCTGTGGTTTTGATTACTCCAAATTCAAAGTTATCTCTTTACAACCCTTCCTTTTCATAACCTATCATACTTTCATAAATCAGAGTCCATTCTCTGTAGGTTGTTTTTGAACCCAGTCAACGACGGGTACTTTTGCTAGTATACATGTATATATACATATATACCTATATATATATATATATATATATATATATATATATATATATATATATATATATAGCTGGAAACAGCTTCAAAATAATGCCAATCTTCCAAGCAGACAATTATTTTTATTTACTTACACAGGAACAAAAAACTTCATCACCAGATTCACTCCTGAACTGAAAAGAGCCTAATATCATCACACAAAAACATGAAATGTAAGGTACACTCGCATGCACATCCATACACATACACATATACACACCCACACATAAATCAGAACCGATACATTAAAACACACACACGTGCGCGCATACAACCACACATAGACATAATACCCCTATCTCTAACACAACACACTGAACAATACCAACCCTACTTAACCTCGAAACCAACAACACTAGGACACACCTAGAACCATAGTATAATATCTGTTCCAACACCTCGCTCCCTCCTCAGTAAGTGGAGGAGAACCCCCTCTTGACTGAAACAACTATCATCCCTTCTACCATCCCCCTCCCATACCTATACCCACTCCAATCCCCCCCTCTGGGGAACAAAACCTTCCCCACACTAGGCACCGATCCTGGGTCTGGCCATATCCACATGGGGAGACAAATAAATAGAAACATTAAAAAATCCCCTATACATATTTTAAATACACCCCTCTTTCTAAACAAACATAATATAAGGAATACCCGAAAAGACTAAAACGAAAAATCACAATACTAAAATCCAAGAATCCAAACAATAAATATCAAAATAGAATGAAAGCACCCCTACTCTTATTTCAGAAGAGATAGTCCCCCCTCCCCACACATAAACATTAGTAACGACCTCAGATCACAGTCGCCTTCCTAAGGAAGCAAATAACCCCAAAATACTATAAAACAATATACACATTCTTAAACCACACGCACACACCCACAAACACCCCCACACACACACCCTACCCCACCCTAAAGGAAAAGAAAAAAACATTAGCAAAAAGAGAGAGGGACTACAGCCAGGTCAGAGGTCTCCCTGCAGAAGCCCAATAAAAGAGTAATAAAAATTGAGCATGACAATGAATAATAAACGCTTATAAGCCTCCACCCCCTGGAAAAACTTCAAATAAACTACGAAAATTACCACTTTTACATCTCCAACACATTTGAAAATAATTTCTGACGAAGACGCATCACAAAACGTCTGAAACGCGCGTAAAAACGATTTCAATGACTTAAAAACATTATTACAATGATCCAAACCTAATTCTCAATGAAAAACTAGGACACGGAATAATATAATAATGTTAACAAATACACATTGTTGGTGACTACTCCCTTATTTAAATATACATCTTTCTTTCGTTGGAACTTTTTAACCCATTTTATATAAATATATGTATATATATGTACATTTTTAGTCATCGACTTACAGTCCTGTTTCGTTCTATCACAACTAATCAGTGCCGCTAGACTAGCATCTCTCCCTAATCAAAGATTGAACCTAGAACCGTCGTGTTGACAGTCGGTGGTTCTCCCACTCGATCATGGAATTGACGCCCGTAAATAACTCGTCGGAATGTCTATTTAAATAGACACCCGCCGCCACTTTTATAGTGCTCAAATCGCCTGTTCGTTAACAAACAAACATATATATATATATATATAAATATATCAAGTAATATTAATATTTTTAGGAATATTTATATATATACATATATATATTTATATATATATATATATATATATATATATATATTAAGGGACGGTGCGTCATTTATATATATATATATATATGATTTTCAGAATGTGAGAGAATGTATATAATAAATTCCACAGCCAAACAACGTCGCAGCCCACAAGAGCCATGACAGTCAAAGAACCGGAAGTCCAAGACTCGAGTTTCGCCCTCATTTGGGCTCGTCAGTTAGACACATCCGAACTCAGGATTCGAAACCCGAGCCTCTTGCATGCAAGGCAAGCACTCTACCAACTGAGCAAACGCCCTGAACACAAGAATTTCAATTAACCAACACAGATCAAGCAAACCGCGCCGAAATCCGACTGTGAAATGAACCTACTACGTCTCAACAAGGGACGCGGTCATCCAACCAGCTAATAACCCCAAGCTGATGTCTCTCTCTCATATATCTCGACATCAGCTTGGGGTTATTAGTTGGTTGGATGACCGCGTCCCTTGTTGAGACGTAGTAGGTTCATTTCACAGTCGGATTTCGGCGCGGTTTGCTTGATCTGTGTTGGTTAATTGAAATTCTTGTGTGCAGGGCGTTTGCTCAGTTGGTAGAGTGCTTGCCTTGCATGCAAGAGGCTCGGGTTTCGAATCCTGAGTTTGGATGTGTCTAACTGACGAGCCCAAATGAGGGCGAAACTCGAGTCTTGGACTTCCGGTTCTTTGACTGTCATGGCTCTTGTGGGCTGCGACGTTGTTTGGCTGTGGAATTTATTATATATATATATATATATATATCAAGGAATATTATTATTTTTAGGAATATATATATATATATGTGTATGTATATATGAGCATGCAGTTAATGAAATATGTTAAAAAACACTTTGAAATGAGTTAAAAACATATTTAATCTGAAAAGAAAACACTAGATAAATGGATAGTCCTTAATCCGCGGAGTTTCGAAGAAATACTCTCCTTCTAATCAGAGGATAGGAATTAGCAAAATGGGGGATCGGATGTTGCATGCAGACGTATATGATGAAACAACAAATAAGTCCAAGATCTTACTTGAAAACAAAAAAAGTGAAGCAGAGGGAATATGGTAAAGAAAAAGGTGATTACACATGAATGGATAGTCTGGTGGAAGATAAAAAAATCCAGTGACGGTAAAATCCAAATGTCAAACTTCAAGAAAGTTAAAATAATTTCCATTTGTACAAGTATATATATATATATATATATATATATATATATATATATATATATATATATATCAATGATGAATACGCATTCTCATTATGTAAAAACTTCAATTCTTGAATAGAATTGTTTTGCATTATTTTACCATTCCGTTACTAATATACCAATCAAGATACAGTAAAAAAAATGATTATCTTCAGAATTGTTTTTTTTTTAATTTTTATCAAAATCCTTTTAATGGTTTGGCTCCTTAAAAGTATCTACAACTGAAGCATTTAAGGGTTGTTTATGAATAAATTTAATTGGGATCTAATAATGCAATGCAAATCTTAAATACTGGAATCTAAAACCCTGCCTTAAATTCTTGATTCATGAATATCATTTATAAAATAGCGCAAACTATATCCATCAATATATTTTGCAGGTTACAGTTTAGTTTATAATTAAATACTGTGAAAAAAAATTATGAACAATTAGTCATTACTAAACACGAAAATGTATGTTACTTTTCTTTCTATGTGTTTTAACGCGTTAATATTTTGTTTAAATGGGATATCATTAAGGTTAGATTGCACAATGGCGATGCTGGCTTTTTTTTTAAATCAACTATGTCATATCAATTAATTTTTTATAGGTTTCAACTTACAATTACACAGGGAAATGAATATAATTCGGGTTAAAACGTGTATTTGTTTTATATCAGTTGGTTTTCACATGATCACAAAATAAAAAAAAAAACTATCAAGAAATATTGGTGACTTCTAAAATTCTTCGTCCACCATTTGGAATTCTGACTAAAAGGATATCGAATTTGGGCGAAATCTTTAATTGAAATGAAAATCTATTCGAAGAGGTAAAAGCAGAAAGGATATGCAGATTGATAGAAAAGTTAAATATTGTCTTTAATTTTCTTGTCTAATAAAATGTTAACTATACTGAACAATAAAAAAATAATTAACAAACAGGATTGGATAACCGGAAACGAAAAATCCTGCATATAATATTTTCATTGCAGAAATTCCCCTTCGGACTTAATTACCGTAGTTTTGCGATAACAGATGCCACATATTTTTTTTATTTATCTGTTAACCGTTACAGACACATTTCTTCATTATAATAAACACGTACATTACATAATACGACGTAAGACAAAGCGGGAAAACAGGCAAATAGGTCGGCAGCATTGTGTAATTTATAGGATAACCCTACCCTGGTAAACGATTTCGACATGAAACGTGGATTTACTTAAATATAAGAATATGTATACTAGTCTATAAATAACCTCGCTCTAGTCGCCGCTTACATAAATATAAAACATATATTAGGGTTACAAAATATAATCTTTCGAACGGTATAAAGAAACTTTAATATATATTTTTTTTCCCAAAAATCGAGACATGACTACAATTAAAGAAGCATTTATAGCAGTTTGGAAAATGTTCGGGTTGTGAATGAATAAGTTGGTTGGTTGTTTTTGTTTTACGGCAATCAACCCTGTACAGGTTATTTAATGCCGAATCCAAAGATTTTGAAGAAAGATATTTTAATAGAATATATGTGTTGTTTTCAAGTCGGTTTCTATTTAACCCATAGTTGGGACCCTAACACGTACAACCACTCTGGGTCAGAGTGGACCTGGGAGCAATGGCAATTAAAGGGTAGCTCCACACTCCCCAAAGCCCGCAAGCTGGGGCCTCACCATCGGATATAGTTTAAGGTTATATCCAGGACGGAATCAATGAGTATGACATATATATATATATATATATATATATATATATATATATATATATATATATATATATATATGTATATATATATGTGTGTATATGTATATATATATATATATAAATATATATAGCTACTTAATTTACTCACATAAAATTAATATACAAAAGTATAAATTTATGCGTAAACTTTAAGTAGTTACTTCAAAAGTGCTCAATACGTAGGTAGAGCTAGTTAGTAAGTTATAAAATATATATGGCGATTAAGCTACACTGAATATTCCGCGTTTCATCCTCTCTAGGACTCTTCAGGCGATGGAAATGTCGCATAAGCCTGAAGAGTCCTTGAGTGGATGAAACGCGGAATATTCAGTGTAGCTTAATCGCCATGTATATTTTATAACTTACTATATATATATATATATATATATATATATATATATATATATATGAGAGAGAGAGTTTAGTTGCTCCACGAGTACCATATAAAAGGAAATCAGTCGACATCTTTTTTTAATTTACTTTTAGTTTATTTTCACACATTTATATATTTTTTATGAGTTTCTTTGCGCACATTTCACAAATCTATGTGTTTTCTTTACGCAAGTTTTGTAAACATGTGACGAAAAATGTGCATATGGTTGGTATTTCCCCCTATCAGAGACTAGCAATAATAATAATAATAATAATAATAATAATAATAATAATAATAATAATAATAATAATAATAATAAAAATAATAATAATAAAATCAGCAGGCATAGTATTCTGAAGCAAAGAAAAAAGAATGTTAGGAACAAAGATAAAACATAAAAAACTCACTATTGAAAGGATAATCTGGGAGGAAAAAGAGAAAGAGGAAGAGAAGGGGTCACACACATTATCACACCAAAGAGTGTACTTCTTTTAAATTAAACATTATACTATTGTTGTTAGTTGATATTAAAATAAACAATGGCTTAACGAAGCTTAAGGTTTTTTGGGGTTTTTTTACACAGTGATTACAACTTATCAAGGCCCGGAAGCCACTCAGGGATAAGGGTTATTGCAAGTACATTACGTTAGTGTGGAGATTTCATGAAGTGTCTACTTAAGGGGGCGGTTCATTAGGAATTTATTAACGTTGGACTTGAAGACATCCAAGTTGTAGTCCGGTGGGAAGCAAGCAGACGGAACAGAGTTCCACAGGCGTGCAGTTCTAAGAAAGAAGCTTTATTCATGGAATCCACGTTTTGATTTAGGCACATATATAGAGTGGAGGAAATTTTTCACAATGGATTCAGCTAGACGGGTGTTTTTCGTGAAAGATTGGCGAGGGGGGACCAGAGATTCGAGGTTTTGTCTGATTAATGAAAATACGCATTAAGGTGCTCTTCTTTTACTTTTGTCACTATTCAGGGCAATTCGCCTCATTTTTTAAGTAAAGGAATAAAGTCAAAGTTGCGTCCACAATGCTGTTTTCAAAACAATTCTACCCACTCTCCGTGCACGCTCCGCTAACACCTTGTCATAGTTGAGCAAACGGCTACCAAACACCCAACAGATATGTACATAAATTCAAAATAACTACCAAATACCAACAATCATTAATATCTAAAGCAATTAAACAGAAACTGACTTGCTCTGACCTAATCTCGAAATCAAACCGATTTTATAGCACAAATAGATATCATCATCATAATCATTAGTAATGATGGAAATATACATAAGTTTTGTATTTAATAAAACATTTTATTGCGGGCCGTTATACTTCGGGGTCCGTGGCGCATTGGATAGAGGCATTGAGCTTTTACAGTTCCAGGTGAGCATTGCCTGAAGATAGCGTTTTAATTGTACCCAAGCAGGATTAGTTGGTCAAAATATGGTGAGACAACAAGAATTATGGAAGGCAGTAATTACTACGGTTACAGTTACAACATTCAGCATTCCAATCCCGTCAGGTGAATTACCTTAAGGAGGACGGACAACAACATCAACAACAACTATGAAGATGAAGATACCGGTCTGTAATAAAATGAATATTCAATTTATGCAGATTCCAAACAAATGAACAAAGTATTAATAAAAATGTTGACAACGTTGCTTTCCTTGGTAGAAATTACGATGACTTCAATCTCAGTCATACACTTTTTTATCTCGTATCAACGTAACTTTCATTATTAGACCGTAGGTTATTAATTTGGATTGCACTTCTGCATTTTACATTTCTTTGTTTTTCATTTTTAGAAGAGTTGTATTCGATGTAAGGAGATACAATCACAAAATCTACATGTAACACAACGTGCGTATTAAAATGAATTCTAAATTACGTCACTGGTAGGGGAAAAAGAAGGATTAGCTAAAGGAACATTCACGATCACTTTAGTGACGTGGATGATGGTCGAGATCATGTTATATAGATATTATTCGTTGTTACTGTTCGTTTTGTTGTTAGGACTTTTTAAAAGTGTTAGTCTTATTAAGAGTTTGTTGTTGTGTCTTAGAGAGAGAGAGAGAGATGTTGCAAGATAGATTGTTCGTGTTATAAAGAGATTCATATATATAAAATGTTCATACTTAGAAGTGTAGAAGCTCTTTGAGTGTTGAGACATTGTGTATGTAAAGACATTTTAAAACACATGATATACAAGACATATAATGACAATTTTCACTTTACCTTTTAGTAGAATTACAACACAAAGACGACGTTTATAAAAACACATGATGGGTTTATTTCTTCTCCCGACCGGTCGTGGTTTTCATAGTCAAGAATTCAAATTTCACATTCTAAGTTTCAAAGATGACCGTCTCACTTCTAGACGTTCGAATCCCATGTCTGGACTGTCGTCTGTCGTCCTCAGACTCCCTCTGATTCTCTCACACACTCTCTAAAGTTTCTAACTATATCGAGAACTTCCCGTTTTCAATGACGTCATACACATGTTAAAACATATGTCTTCTTTTACGTGTTCTGGAAATGCGTGCCCAAAACATTTTCCTTTGTTTGCAAAAGGAATGTTAACCTATATTCCCAGTAACCTATATTTCCAATATGTTAAAAACATGTTTATTAAATTATCTTATAGTTGCATTCTTCAATTGAATTTTCATAACAGAATTGACAATGCACATCCTTTTCTTCAAACTATTTTATCTATAAGCTTTACAATGGTTTGTTTTACATTCCATTTGCTAATTCTCATTCGTAATGTATTTCTAAACCCAAGTTACGAGGGTCGAATTTCGTCTATTCTATTTCATTTTAATTTTAACTAAATCTCTCTATTTTTATACTTACATGAAAAGGGGACAGCCCTTATCATGTAACATCCCTCCCTTCCATATTTCACAAAAAAATGTATGCATTTTTAAATTTAGTAAATTGTTTTTTACATTTACACAACCAGCCGGCTAGGAAAGATCAGGCGAATAAAAAAAATCTCTTTCAGTCAGCCCTCCTCGGCCGACTTCACAATTATTATGTTTTTATAAGATCAGAACTTTTATCTTCTTGGCATTTACTTTTTTTGGGTGTAGGGTCTTTACCTATGATTCACATCAGCTACTTTCCAGCCACCCATATGCCCCAGACTAGAGGTTTCCACCTCCCTCGAAATGGACGAATCCCTTCGTCCCAAAAGTGTCCTGATCGTCTCTTTCCGCATGGTTAGTCTTATCAAGTATGGCTTTGTTTTTTTTTAATTCAATTACTATCTTATACGGGGCATACCAAAGCTCATAACCAATCTTCTTTGTTGGCTTTAACTATCAATATATACCTTTTTTTTACACATACGGATTCAGTCGGATTTCCTTGCTTGGATTATTGAAACTTGGACGAGGATTTAGAAATATCACCTCTAACTAACTTACACCTTTTTCGCCACAACATCTTAATTCTATCTAATATCCCGATTTTTTTGTGATTTTTCTTCTCTTTCACCAGAGCTTCCAAGATCCAGCAGATATATCCCACATACATGCTTCTCTACAAAAAAATACAAGGTTACATCTTTCTTACTTAATCTACGGTATATTTTTACCTGACTCTCACTTCATTAAGCTATATGGGATTGCCTCGGGACTACGTATCATCGGTTTACTGGTCCCCTTAAGAATTTTAGTATTCTTTCCAACGCCTGTTTATTAATTAAGCCAAATCTTACCACTTGCTTGGAGGCGTTACGTGCGACCAGCTTACTTTAAGCACTTAATTAACACAGGTTCCCAAATTTTTCGAATAGGGGCACATCTTGTGCTTATCAATCCCTTCCAAGTCACTTTTCTTGGAAAAAAATTTTAGGATCTCTAAAAAAAAACAAACAAACACCAAATGCTTAAAAAAACATCTTTCTTACGGCTTATCACATCTAAAAACTCTCTAATTACCCGTTTACGTAATTTTAATTCTTGTCCCCCTTCTAAAATTCTAACTGAATCTGTAAGCAAACCATACGTCTAGTTTTACTAGTTTTATTTTCTCCAAGACTGTTTAAATCTAATGTATATTTACTGATGACTTTGAATTCCTGCTGTGAAAATCAATAACATTTACATTAAGTATAAATTTACAATATTGTTTAAAACATATTTTCTAAAGAAAATGCCTTAATACATTTTAACATTTTGCAACAAAACAAAAAAAAATAAAATAAAAATGCGTTACATTATACATTTCAAAAGTCCGTTAACACAAAACAAAAAAGTGCCCCTTTTTCAAAGACCAGAACAATTAAAACACACTAAAAAGCCGAAAATATTCTTTCGACTTTTGACGCTAAATTGTTATTTATTATGATTGACAGCTTAATTCTAAACAATTCAGACATTAACACACATTCTTATGAATGACACACTGTCCTATTTTCTATTTGTGTGCGGCCGTGTATTTCAAAACATATTATCCGAATACAAAAAATTTTCTCTTGTTTTTATATTATTCATGAATGAAATATTCGTGGGTTGTTTTTTTTTTTTAACTGACCGTATCTCTTTTATCATTCATTACGGCATTTCGGCCTTTTTTTTCTTTGTTAATATTTTCTTGTAAACTTTAGTTTTCTGTGTGCGTGTGTGTTCAAATCTTTTCTTTTATTATTTTTGTTCGCATTTCTGTGATCGTGTGATGTTTTTTTTTTCGTGGTATTATTTATTTATTTATTTTATTATCTTGGACTTTTTTAAAACGTTGTGTTTCTTTTTTTTTATTTTTCCGTGGTAACCAAAGTTTTTTTCTTTTTTCTTTAAACCCACCCTTGCTGTTTTGATTCTTGAGTATATATCCGTTTATATCTTATATGTTTTTATATAAACTGAACTGCTGCTCGGTTGATTAGCTGTGTCTAGCTGCATCGGATATATACTCGAGAGTCAAACGAATGAAAAGAACATACTTAGTTGTAACTTAAATTTCTTAAATAAAATTGACCAACGATCAGTTTATGTGCCAAAGGCTACGCTTACTTCATGAGAAAATTTTGTAATTATCTCCACGTGTCCCAATTTTGTAATTATCTTCACGTGTCCCAATCTTGTAATTATGTCCACGCGTCCCAATTTTGTAATTATCTCCACGTGTCCCAATTTTGTAATTATCTCCACGTGTCCCAATTTTGTAATTATCTCCACGTGTCTTCAAAAATGAAAATGAAAGGAATCATAGATACAGAATCTACATAGTTTTTTTATTTACTATTAAAAAAATATCAAACGAAAAAAGTAACTAAAGGAAATTGTAAATAAAAATGCATTTATCATATCCTTTTTAAAATACTCATTGTATTCAAAATTATATCCACCAGGATGCATTTCACTTTCTTCATAAACACCCATCAATTTATATACATATTAATACGATAGCGTATAGGTTATTTTGTTTGTCACCCTTACATATTTTTCTTCTGAGAGACTGCCGTTTAATTGTAATGAACTTTCATTTTTGCAATAAAAATTTTACCAAGAATACTTTATGAGTTTTATTTCGGTTTCGAATACAGATAATGGCATACAAGTGATCTATATTTTTTATGAATTTATTTCCCAAGTATTCTTTATAGGTTTTGGTTTCGGTTTCGATTAAAGCCGAAGGAACCCGAGTTTTATATATATATATATATATATATATATATATATATATATAGATGGATATATATATATATATATATATATATATATATATAGTTATAATCTGAGGTTATTGTTTTCTAGAAGTTAAGTAACCAATAAAGTGTAACGAGGGTTATACAAAAGTGGTCAATACCGAAATAGAGTAAGGTATACTCTTTATTTGTTTTTACATAAGCAATAATACGAAGCCATTTCAGTGTTAGTTCTTTATATCGCAGCAAAATACAAGGAGGAAATGTCTACTTATAGTAAAGTTAAATTGTTTTTATTATTATTAATCATATCTGATACGTAATTACTGTGTATTACATTGCAAATCTACGAATTTATATGGGAGGGGAGACTATCTTCAAATATCATCTTAAATTGGAGATGGAGCAACGGACTAATATTACGTAGATATTAATAAGTCCATCTTATCTTTTTATTATTTTTTTTTAATGGAGAGTAGATAATGCACTGTGGATGTGTCATCGGCAGCTCCAGTGACTCTCGCTTCTCCTTATTTGTCCTTCAATCCTCATTTTCAATGAGTGAATTTTCTGATAAGGGGTGAAGAAAAAGCAGCTTTCCAGGTCGGCAATATTGCATGAACAGTAGCCTGAGATGTCGGAAATTTTCTGTTTCTATGTCTATCCTTGTGGCCCTGTCACTAGTAAGGGTGCTCGAGGTAAACGTTTTCATCTGGGCTGACGTTATCCGCCTGATAGTCAGAGAACCAAACCTTGGATTAACCACCAAGGAGGCTGTCCTATCAGCAGGTGTAAAGTATTCGAGCTGCTGTATTGCTATTTGGTGAATGGATTCTTGACCATGTAGTAGTTCTGGTGGGGCATTTCGATGCCATACTAGTGGGTAGTATTTGCGGCATTACTTTATTACGTGCTAGAAAAAATAATCCTGTCTTTTTCTCTCTTACTTTCCCTCTCTTTACTGTTCTAAGCAAGTCTGTCGACCTCTTCCACAAATCCCTAAAGCTCAACATGAAATATCTCCAGAAAATATACACGAATAAACGTAGAACCCCATTCTCCAACGTACATCCCTACTACTATGTCTCCTTCTCCAACATCCGGGGTCTACGTTCCAACCTTCCAGAGGTTGAAACCAAATTGCAGGAGACGAAACCTGACATATTGTTCCTAAACGATACTGGCATAGGGCCGACCACTTCCCTAGACGAATTCATAATTAATTAAAGAATACTTTAACTTAACATCTAAATCTGACCCCCAAGACCGCCATGGCCATGAAATATGTGCCTACATAAAATACGGCTTTCGGTGTGGTAGGGCTATCTCCAGAGAAGATCCTAATTTACCTTTATGTGCTTTCGGGTGTCACTTGCGTGCACCACCGAATTTATATTTGCCCTCTATTGCCCCCACAACAACAAAGTTACTATGTTTAAGAATATATATGAGAAAATTGATCACATCCTGTCTGCTCATCCTTCGGCTTATATTCACATTTGTGGCGACTTCAATGTGCACAATCTGGAATGGCTGACCCACTCAAACAAGAGCGATAGTGAGGAGAGGTTCTGTCATGATTTGTCCATTGTTAATGACCTTACTCAGATTGTTCACGAACCCACCCGTGTGCCCGATACTACCGGTCAGTATGCAACACGTTCTAGACTGTTTTTCTCACAACTTCCAGTGGCTATGTTCATGTTCCGTTCTATCTCCTCTGGGATCTTCCGACCACTCTGTTGTATCAGTTAAGATTAAAATGACATGTAATAAGTCTTCAGACGTACCTATCCACCGTACAGTACTCTATGGCTGATTGGGATAACTTCCGTACATTTATATCAGATCCACCTCTGCATACAATCTTAAAAAAGGTTGTGTCCTCTATAGTATCAGACCTGACCGAATGGTTAATTGCAGTTATAGACCGATTCATACAACCCCCTAAAAAAAACTAACAGCCGATCATGGTTTTCCCAAGAATTTGCTAAAGCTGCTTTCACGTCTATCAATAACCACTGTAACAGAGTAATAAAAATCGCAAGAGCGTTGTATGCTCAGTCCGTTAAATCCAAAGTAGCTGAGCAGCATCTTAGTTCCCATCATTTTTGGCAAATAGCAAACAGGATCCTGAACGGAAGCGTCCGTTCTATCCAACCATCATCAATGGACCTGAGATCATCTCGTCAGCATCAGACAAAGTCAAACTATTTGCCAAGAACTTTGCAGCTTATTCTACTCCATGCGGCCAAGGCCATCAACTCCCCGTATTTCCTCCTATAACAGACAACACGCTATGCAGCATACAAATATATGTGCGTGATGTCGCGAAGCTAATCAATAACCTTGATTCCAATAAAACAACTGGTCCTGATAGCAGTCCAATTATAGTGTTTTAAATCTTCAACCAGAACTTGCCCCCATACTTACAAAACAGTTTAAGCGTTGTCTTAAGGAGAATTTCTTTCCAACACCCGGGAAAACCTCTTCATTGTGTCCTGTATTTAAAAATTCATGTGATCGCTCATCTCCATCTCAGTACAGGTCAATAAGTCTCCTGTGTGTCATAAGTAAGTTGCTGGATCAATATTAAATAAAGAAGTAGTCAGCCAACTTAGCAGAAATAACCGTTTTAGTGACATGCAATATGATTTCCGTTCTGCTAGATCTAAAGCAGATGTGCTAACGGTTATATCTCATAGGACTAGTTAATGCCTCGACAAAGGTTTACTTTCTAGGCAATTGCTCTTGACATATAAAAGGTTTCGAGAAGGTAAGGCATAAAAGCCTACTTCACAAGATTTCCAACTACGGTATAACTGGAAATGTTTTCTCAATTATTAAATCATTTCTCTCTGATAGGCTCATAAGAGAAGTGGTTTATGGGTTGAATCCCACAGGGGCCCATCCTTGGCCAAACTCTCTTCTTGATCTGCATACATGATCTCCCAAAACACATACTTTAATCATGCATTGACATCTATGCTGATGACACGACCATCTATGGCTACACATCAAAAGCCGTAAATGACAAAGTTTTCTTTGATTCTCTCTCGTCTGATCTTGAGCACGCTGTACAATGGGGGAAGATGTGCTTGGTTACTTTTAATGCAACTAAAACCAAGCTTCTATCTATAGATCATCAACGCTCTTATCCCCATCTGACATCAATTGAAATGGATTGCTCTCTTTGTGGAGATACTCAATGTTTTGACAGGCTTCCAGGATTGACCTTTACTCCTGATCTGAAATAGAACACGTACATTAATCTGTTGCCAAGGTCGCTGGAAAATAGTGGGATCATTCTACTGCTCTAGTAGATATCTCACTGCTGATGCAATTGTCAACCTATATAAAGGTTGGATTACTTCTGCCACATCAAAGAAGGAGCTGCTAAAAACAGCCTATCCTGCTTTGACAATGTACAAAATAGACTTCGTATCTTAGTAAGGGGTGCCCTTTTCTCTTCCCTACAAGCTTTCTCCCAAAGAAGATCCGTTTCAAGCCTGTCTTTGTTTTATCGTTATTTCC
>NC_136493.1:40834900-40847400 GCF_053919585.1 Euprymna scolopes | reverse complement strand
ACTAAAACGTAATGATCTGTGCGAAGCAACCTATCCTGCCTTGACAGAGTTCAAAACAGACTTCCTATTCTTCTAGACGATGCCCTTTTCTCATCTCAGCAGCTTCCTTTCTCACAGAAGAAATGTTGCGCGCCTGCCCCTACTCTATTGCATATTTCCATGGCAATTGTTCGACTGAGCTCCACTCGTCAAGTCAAAATTACTATCAATAAATGCCCCTACTCCTAATCGTTGCTCAGACCCAAACATGGATTCCCTGCCCAGAGCCTATTCCCCAAAATTGCCTGCCTGTAGAACTCTGTTCTGCTCGTCGGCTTTCCAGCTGACTACAATATGATTATATTCAAATCCAATGGAAACAAATTCTTGTTGAGCCGTCCTCGTAAATAATCTAATTACACAAAATCCCTTCTAGAAACGAGTATTACGTCTGTCCCAATGATTACAAAATGGACAATGAATTTATACTGCAGTGGCCTCAGGATCTTGATATGTCGTGACGTTTTTGTAAAAAAAAAAAAAAAAAAAAAATCTATAGAATTTTGAAAATAATTTTTTACATTCAAACTCTTCTACCCCCATATATATATATATATATATATATATATATATATATATATATATATATATATATATATATATATGCGTGTTGGGACGCTTCTGATATTTTACCTGATTCCGATACAATCCTCAATTCTGTACTAAATTCCTAATTCGATACGATTACCAATTCCAATTCCGTTCTTTCTTAAGCTCTTAATATTTAACTATAAACTTGTTATTTTGTCTCTATTACCGTAAGAACTTATGTACAATGTGCATATATTTTCTGATTGTTGTAAATATTTACTAGTTGTTTTAACTTAATGTTTTATTATTACTGTCAGCAGTGGAAGATTTTGCTTGAAACAAAATCATATAGAGATAGATAATAAAAGGAATCGTTTTTGGTATCGGAAAATAGAAACACATTTTCCAGGTTCCGATACAGTTCCAATATCCTTGACAATTCCGATTTTTCTGATTCGCGATTCAGATACACATATATACTCACACACACACACACACACACACACACACACACACACACACACACACACATATATATATATATATATATATATATATATATATATATATATTAATTACGCCGGTTCAAAGTTATTTAAAAGTAAACATTAATCAATATTTCTTTTCAAAATTGCTAAATCAATAACAGTTATATATATATATATATATATATATATATATATATATATATATAAGAAAATTAGCTTATATAAATTATTAGTTGACCTACATAATTATGAAGTATTATTTTAGCATTAATAAAACGTGGTTACTGTCTTTTGTGCCGACTATTTACGACAATACTAAAGTTTTTCGAGGAATTGAATTAAGATTTGATAAGAATTCAAAAAAATATCAACAAACTCAGTGGATACTGTGCCAAAGATTAGATTATGCTTAGCTTTCAAAAAATAGGCCTTTAACAAAAATCAAATAAAAATCACATAAATAAGGTCGAAAATTTCCATAAATTGGGAAGGTGTCTTTCATATCCTAAAAAGCTGAGGTTATTTCCGGGTTTTTTTTTTCGGTATTGTTCTTCGGCACTCGCGACTGACACTATAAATAAAGTTTTTTTTTTTGTTTTAACTTTCCTTATTTACTTGGAGAAAAAAAAACACCTAGACATTTTTTAATGTTATTTTAGTAGGAGGTATGTCTCAAGAGAATTAGCATAGCAGCATTTTGAAAACTTTTAAACAAAACTCGCATTTCTTGTATTTTACATTAAAATTTTCACTGCAACACTAAATAGCTGTGATACAGCATTATTCGTAGTTGTTGGATTACTCTCCGTTTCGTTATATATATATATATATATATATATATATATATATATATATATATATATATATATATGTATATGTATATATATATAAAGAGACAGAGATAGCGAGAGTGAGAGAGAAAGAGAGAGAGTGAGAGAGATTATATATCAATATATATATATATATACACATACGTATATATAAAAAGAAGGTGAATATGCATATATGTATATATATATGCATGTATATATAAATGATATATATATATGCACACCGATATATATCTATATATATATATATATATACATATATGTAAATAATATATGCATATATACATATATGTGTACATATATATATATATATATATGCATATATGTATACATGTTCATATATGTGTACAATATATATATACATATATGTATGCATATATACATATATGTATGCATATATACATATATGTATAAATATATATATACATATATATATATAGATATCCATATATGTATGCATCTCTCTATATAATTACATATGTATGTATAAATATATATCCATACTCATATAAACATATACACATATATGTGTGTATATACGTACACATATACTACACACATATATACATACACGTATATATACATATATACATATGTATGTATATACGTACATATATTTGCCTGCATCTATATACGTTTCTATACCTACACATATTATATATACATACATTCATGCATATAAATTTATATATATATATGTATATATATATATATATATATATATATATATATATATATATATATATATATATGCATATACATATATATTAACGCACACCTGGATTACTCGCTCAAAATACACACGCACGCACACACACGCACACACGCACACACACACACACACACACATATATATATATATATATATATATATACACATACATGAATATAGTGCAATTTTCCTATTAGTATCGTTTTAATTTTGCCCCTATTTCGTTTGATTTCACCGCAAATTTTACTCTAATCTATAATTTTTGTATTTAATTATTTTATATAAAATACATTTTATATCCAGTTTCATTTTATTGTTTAAAACATAATTTTTTCCGCTTTTTTCATCGCTTGCGGGCATGTAATTTTCGTTTTTATTTTCTTCTTCATGTAAATTTCTGCACATGAAACCACATTATAACCAAGAAAAGAAATGATTTAATTTATGTTAACATTATATACATATAGAAAAACTTTTAATGAATTTTAAAGGTAACATAAAATTAAACAACATTACATTTGACAAATGAAAAATGAGTTATAAAAATTTACAAGATCCACAAGTAAAATTTATCGGAAAATCTTCCACTATATAGATGAATGAGTCTTTTATTGCAGGAGAACAATTTTTAGCGAGAATCGATTTTTTAAATATTTCCATGTATATCACGCGAATTTCCTGAAATATTGCAGCATTATAAATAGGGCAATCATTATAATTCAGCTGAAATCTTATGGATATTATTGTAGCGTTTGTTTATGATCTATTCAAATTTTATACTAGTTAAAAAGAAACGTTCAGAAAATTAAAAGTTTAGTCAGAATATTAATGAAGGATCAAGTGTCAGTTCTGTAAATAACGTAAGCAGTTTACGATTTGAAAGCAACCAAAAATCTATGAATGCAGGCGATATTTTAAGCATGCGAATAGTTCGTTAAAGGTAAAGCTTGAAAAAGATATTTGACCCTAAAAATACTTATGCAGAATGGGAACCTTGCTAAAATAATATTGTTTTTATTTAAAAAAACAACAACATAGAAACTATTGGATTGAGTTTGCCTTTTAAACTATTATGTTCTTTTCGTAAGTTAATAACAAAAGTAAAAATTAAATTTTATTGGACATTTTATCTAATAAAAAATAGCAATATTATACGAACTAATGTAACAAATTTAAAAAAAAAAACGATGGAAAATAAAAAAAAATAAATACATCTCAAATTGCTTCAGGACCAGTGTAGATACTTTCTGTTAATAATAAGAGCTGACTCTTAAAGAATTTAAATTGAAATCCATTCATCGCCCGTTAATTAATTAAAAGTACGTAGGAAGATGTATTAATATGTTGGACGTAGGGTTGGGTGCTTAACAGTACGATTGTGTCATTCAATATTATATTGTTAATTCTTTGAAACAACTAAAAACATTACGTTTATTATGTTTATAATAAGACGACAATATAAATATGGATGTATGTAAGCTTTTGAATATATAAACCCTTTATATACGGAGAAGAAAGTGCTTAGACAAAATGTAAATAAACCATTACTTACTTTATTTCGTTTCTTAGCAAAAATATTTTATAATAGACATTTTTGTTTTGATATTTTTGTGTGTATGTGCTGTCTATTTTATTTATTATGTATTTTTTTTTTTAGAATATGTATGTGTTTGTTTTTAACCTAATTCAAAATTAGGATTTGCAGACAACAGGATAACCACAAAACCCATAAGACGTAATCGAACAATTCGAAAGGGTTTGAAAGTGTTCGGGGCACCTAATCTCGTACGAGTCGGCAAAATAGCCATCCTTGTAAAATGCGGCATTAAAACCGACTTTTTGGCAGAGGGCGTCCTTGTGGGTAGCCAGGCACACCTTCTTCCATGAGCCGTTATGGCTTACTTCTAAATATTCGTCCGCCACCCGCATATCCTTCGGGTAGGTGACGCACGTGAGCGGCGGTTCGAGGAAACCGTCCTTGCATCGGCATTTCCCCGTCCGTAGAGGATTGAAACCACTTCCGCATACAAATACCAGGGAGATGTTCCGAGGAAGGTAATCCCCGGGTCGCAGTCTTTTGAATTCGGGTAACAGCCAGATATCACGCACACCGTTGGAGTTCCGTATCAGACACATCTTCCGACAGAGGGGCGCTTCTCCGTCCCAGGAACCATTTGGTAGACATCGACGGTACCTGTTCCCAAATAACTCGTAGCCAGCATTACAACTATATTCAACCGCAGAGAAGTCATGCGAATAGGTTAGCATTCCGTTTGAAATATCCAGTTGTGGGCAGAGGAGTGTTTTTACACAGTCCATGGGCGGGGACCACACTCCTTTCATGCAAAGTACCAGTGCTGAGTATTTCTGAGTATATCCTTTTAGACATGTATAAAGTACTTGTTGTCCGTAGCGTATAACTGATGTCGGGGTCAATAATTTAAGGTTAGGCCATTCCCATAAAGTTTTATATAATCCTTTTTTGTCCGGAACTGTGCATTTCTTAGCGCAAATAGGAGCTGCTCCACTCCATCGGCCGTCCACGAGGCAATTTAGGGACCAGTTACCGACAATATTATACGACGTATGACACGCGAAGAAGGCGTTACTTTTGTAGGGTACCTCAGTTGTGGGCACGACGTAACCATGTACTGGACCTTTCAACGCTGGGCACGTGACTATCTCGCAGAGCGGGGGTCTATTGTCCCAGAGTCCTGTCGCAAGACAGCGGATTTGCCAAACTCCTACCAGTTTGTAACCCTCCGAGCACCAAAAGTGCAGCGACGCATCCACTGACTGCGTCACATTTGCCACCGTTACATGACCGTTCGCAGGGGCGGCGATACCGGGGCAGGTTACCGGCTCGCATCGCACTTGGTCGTTGTAGTCCTGCCAGGTTCCGTTTACACAGAGGAAGTGGTCACCCGCACTGCTGCGGTAGCGATCGTCGCAGACGAGCTTCACGTAGACCTCGGCCCGTTGTTTGTCAACGATCAACTCAAATCGTCCGTGTTCCGTGCGCAGATAGAAGTCACACTCGAGTAGGTTAATCAGCTTTCCCATGAGTTGGCTCTTGTTCACGGATGGCGACGTGTTCAGTTCTCGCAACACCGGTTCGTACAGGCTGAGCGTCTGGTTCCGTGTTCCCTCGTCATGTCTCTGTTTGATTAAACTCACTGAGTTTGAGGTGACGATAACGAGAACGGCGAGAACTGTTAAGTGTCTGCACAGGCGAGTCATGCTTAACGGTTCTGGGAAGAGGGAAGAATTTAGTTCTAATTTGTCTCTGGAGAACGGCTAGACTGGTTCAATGCCCGACGCGCTTGTTAGAGCTGCCAGTGTCTGCGTTCGCCTGTGCGTACGTATGCTGGAACGCACCACGCAATATATGCGGATGTGAGGGAAACGGTTAGAGACGACGGAGAATGTTTTCCTTTATTTGTTTTTTCGCCTTTTTTGTTATTTGACTTGGTTTGTTTTTTGGGTCTTTTTTTCCTCTTCCATCTATGCTGTTAAAAATGCAGAGACAGAGAAAAATGTTATCAGAAAAAAAAAAAAGAAATAGATCGTCTGTGGGTGTTACCAGAAGTAGATAAAATGACCTACATTTGGCGTGTGTTTTTCGTTTATTTCTTTTTTTTTTTCTATCTGGGTATTAAAGAAAAGGCTCGACACTCCCCGACCCCTTACTAAAGACAGTATAAAATCTTATATGTAAATGCAAAAGAAAAGATACACACATGGATACAAGTAAATTTATAAACATTAAAAAGATAAGAACATGTATGAAACAAAAACAACAACAGCACACACACACACACACACACACACACACACATATATATATATATATATATATATATATATATATATATATATGTAAAGTTGAATTTTTCTCACTCTTATATTGGTAGCAAAAGCTTAATACTTCAATTTTAAAAAAATGCTAAAATAGACTTCTTAAAATACTCCGTCGGAAATATGCGAGCGATTTCCTGTAGTTTAATTAATTGGCATACTTATTTGAAAAACAAGAGTTTATTAATTATCCATTTCTTTGCATGCATAGTCATTACAATGTGTATGCTAGAATATAATTTTGGATTAAAACGTTCTAGTACACGGACATATATATTGGGTATAATGTAATAATGATGTTCTCTATAATGATAAATACAAAAACTGCATGAATTATAATATAATATTTAAGCGTATTTTATGACCGAGCAACGTCAGCTGGCCTGCTAGCATATATATATATATATATATATATATATATATATATATATATATATATATATATATATATATGAACAATCTTATAATAATTAAAAAATATAGGTAATAATAATAATAATAATAATAATAATAATAATAATAATAATAATAATAATAATAATAATAATAATAATGATCACAATCCCGAAAAACTTTGAAGCACTGGGAATTATCTGGAAAAACTTGGAAAAGGGAATGGCAGAAACTAGATTCAAAGGAATAACTGGAAAAATACAACGAACAACAATAATGAAAACAGCGTAAACTTTAAGGAAACCCTTGAATATGGAGTCTTAACACACCGGAGCAACTAGCACGGGCCAGTAAAACTGGTGCAAAGGCAAAACATGAAGCGCTACATGAAACCAACAACATTGAAGCCGCATATCTATATGGTCTCTAACCCCGCCCCGCCCCCCCCCCCATTACGATATCACCCCCCCCAAAAAAAATGTCTGAGACCGAATATACAAGTAGAAATTAAGAAGGAATGAAAGACCGAGAAGAGAGCACTGACCAGACCTCCGCTAGATGATTGCAAAAGGAACTGCGACCTTCGGAAGGGTTATGCCCATTCCAGTGACGACCAATGGCTGCTTCCAACGAGAAATCAATAGGGGCGGCTGTCGCGATAATGCCCATTTATTAGCAATTATTATCTAAAGAGGTGGAGACTACTAAAAATCTGGGGATACTTGTTGTCACTCAGCTCCCAGGGAACACCACATATTGTTTTCAAGGAGAGATCTTTGATGACCTGTGTGAAAGCTCTTTGTGAGCCACTAATAATAATTTATATAGTATTTAAGTGTCTCATCACTTTATGCGATAAAAATAACGTCAGAACTATCACAAAGTAGATTCATTTTTTTTTTATATTTATCTGAGTCGAATACTCAACGTGGTTGTAATTAAATGAGCACATTTTATTGAAGTGTTAGCTGCCCGTGCCCCGGCGGTACCCAAGAAAATTGAATAACAGAAGAGACGTCATGCCTAGGGTGCAATGATCCAGCATGACACGATCGTCACAACTTTTAATGCAAATATCATTATTCTTGTGCGTACGTACATAAAAGAAACGTAATTTTATCTTGATATTATTTTCTAGTGTAGATATTTTTAATGCTAAAACAATAATCTCTGTTACAAAAAAAAAAAAAAAAAAAAAAAAAAACTCGTCGCAGTTTTCTGTAATGCTGGTTACCTTATTTACGCTGGTGCGAAATTCCTCTAGACTGTGGTCTGTTTGCTATGAACATTTGTAAAAGAGTAGTAATTGTTTTAAGAATTAGTGTTTATTCATTTATTTCATTGAATTGTCTTCTTATAGAATAGCAAATGCTGTTGTACTAGTCTGACGGGCTCACTTATTGACATCCTATTATACACACATTAATCATTAGAGTTTTATTCATAAAATGTGTTATTGGGAAGTGGTCATAGTGTTATTGCGAAGTGGTCATAGTGTTTCAAAGGTGAATTATTAAAGTACATAAACCTCCTTTAACGACTGAAATGGAAAATGTTGCAATACCCACTTGTATATGTTGTGTATTCATTTCATACGTGAGAAATAGTTTTCGACTGAATAAAGTAATTGAATTGATATTATGTCATAAACCACAAATTACCAAGAATCATTATTTTGTATGTTTTTTAAGTTTGATTTATAAAAGTTATTTGAGAGGAATGATCATTAATAAAAATTCTACTTAAATATCGTTTATCCCTGCCCTTGAATTAGTTTTATAAATTTATTAAGGATATTTTGCGTAAACGCCTTTAGACCACATATAAACCAATCTTATGAATTTTATTTAAATATAAAGAAGTAAAAAATCTAGTTCGCATAAAGTTTTTTTTTTATATAACTACAATTATTTTGTAATGAATTCGGTTAATAAGAAAAAAACACAATTCTGTAAATTGCGCCAAAATATTGAATTAAAATTAAGTATAGCTAAATAAACGAAAAGTCAATGGCAAGCAGCTGTTGCCCTAATGCAAATGTATCTGCAACTTTTATCGAAAGAGGTGAAGAGTATTGGAAACCTGGGGAGACTTGTTGTCACTCAGCTTCCAGTGAACACCACAGGTTGTTTTCAAGGAAAGGTCTCTGAAGACCTGTGGGAAAAATCCTTGTGAGCCAATAATAATAATAATAATAATAATAATAATAATAATAATAATAATAATAATAATTGCATTCATTTTCACCAAATAATCAGCTAATAATTTTAATGCGTTCGCCATTGAAATGATAAATGAGTATCATATATTTTAATGGTTGCCATTAAGTGCAGTAATCTTTCCGCATATAAAAATCTGATTTCAAGAATATTGCAGTTGTTGATATTTTTTAACGCATGTGGCTAATCCAATATCGTTACGTCGAGTGCGCGTTTTTCGCTGAGTCTTAATGGTTCGATAAACATCTCAATTAGGATTTTACTTCTCGTAATAAGTAGGACATACGTACGAGACTAACTTTATAACTATAAACAGGAACAATGTGTGATATTGGTCCGACTATATTTTAGATAGTAATGCGTTTACAATCAAAAAAATTTAAACCAACAGCTGTTGCCTTTTTTGGTTCCCTGACAAAAGAAAGGTGGGCCTGTACACCCACCCTTGTCTGTTCGTCTGTTCGTCGGTCCTCACTTTTCTCAATAACTACGCCTTCGAATTTTTGGAAATTTTGCACAAACATTACACATGATACGATTAAAAATGTAACAGAATGGATTTTCCGGGAAAATTATGGCTGGGTCCTTAGGGGTGATTTCTGGATTAAAATGGCTAAAATTGACAGTTTTGTGCTTATTAACAAAATTGATGCGTTGGAAGTTTATAAAACTTTCTGAAAAGTTGTAACTAACTGATTTCTATATAATTTTGTTTGTCTATACTTCGGGATAACTCTTGTGTATGCCCCAGATGCTATTTTAGTGCTAATAAACACACTCCATTTTATTTTGACTTTTTCTATATTTTTCCCAAATTTTCTGTGTATGCCTACCTATCAGACTTGCACGATGCTAATCTCAAATTTAAATATATTAAGGAATTGTGGAGAAGGGATGCAAATGATGGACTTAGCCATTTCTTTTTTTGCATAGTGCAGAATTCAAATTCCTATATGTTAATGCCTACAACTGCACTGTTTGTTGATTTTCACATGGATTTGACGTCTTCTGTGGGCTTTTGCAGCTAAATGGGGGGGGCATCTGCTGAACTTAGTCATTTTTTATGCCTCGTTCACTGTGCACTTACTGGGGACTGTGCATGCTTCACTTGTTCTATGTATCGAATTGAGTACTTTTGTTTTTGTTTCGGTTAACAAAAGCGCTCTTACTTATTTTTAGAACTTAATATCATTTTTACGTTTTTTTTTATAATTCACCGAAAATCGAAAATATTTGCCGAAATATTTACTAATAATTCGTTTGTTTACTCCCACATGCTTCTAATAAATTCTTACACATCCTTTTATTCATAAACACAGTAAACAAAATCGATCCCTTTTCTAAATTGTTCTATTGATCTTCGCAATTGGTTTGATTCATTTTCACAGTCTTTTGAAATTAAAGAACTTCATTATTTACCAATTTTAGAATGATGCTATTTTCTCCAGTAAGCAAAATCGCCTTTTACATAATATATTTATGCTAAATTTACGTAATAATGCTGATTATTTCCCAAATAATACATTTTCATTTGGATTAGAGGCGCTTTTCTTTGAAATATCTAGATATAAAGGGTACATACGAATTTACTTCGCTATTTTTAAAATATTATAAACAAGATAGAATATATATATATATATATATATATATATATATATATATATATATATATATATATATATATATATATCAGGGAGACTTGTGATTGCCAGGAATTGAATTAGTATCAGCTAATGTTTTATATTTTTAAAACATTTATTGTAATTGAAATGGATCATTTTTAATCAAATCGATTGATTGTCTTCTGCTCTAATTACAGACGACTGCGGCGCACTGGAAATGAACTTCACATGCCTCTCCGCTGTAACCTACTCTGTAATGCATTGGAGTTTACATAGCATTGTACAGAACTTACAGTTGCATTACAATATATATTTTTTTATAATGGAATTATTTGAAGTTTAAAATTCAAAAGTCAAGCACTAAAGAGAAACATTCACTTTACACAAGACCCCATCTTATAAAAGAACCTACTGTTGATTTTATATTTTTATATGTAATGGCTTGGAGTAAAGTTTAAATTTCAAAAGACAAGTATCGTGATCTTATTTTGTTCTAAACAGCAAGATTCACCCCAGGTGCATCCTGTCTTATCAACGAAAGTACTGCTTATTTTGTAGGATGAGTCATCTATCATGTACGATAATACAACTTATCAAATGTGCTTGTAATTTTAGGCTGTACAAGATGATAACTTTGTTCAAAATCGAATTGTTCATTCTGTAATCGGATCTTTCGATTACCTATTAAGTAGTTTCGAGATTTATTAGAGGAATTCCGATAAAACCAAATCTCAGAACACTTCCAGACACATAAAGTATATTTCTGTTGAATTTCTTTAAAACCTTTCTGGCTTTTTCAGAGTTCTTAGTAAAGGAATTACACACACAAAATTACTTATATATATATATATATATATATATATATATATATATATATATATATATATGTGTGTGTGTGTGTATATATATACATATATATGTATATATATACATATATATATGTATATATATAGAGAGAGAGAGAGACATAATATATAGACATTTTATATATATATATATATATATATATTTTGACAGCTTAATTTAACATATATATATATTATCTAAAATGTCAGTAAATATTTAACAACATTGAAATTAAACTCTAAATCTGCCTATTATGGTTGTACACTAAAAGTATCAAAAAGTATTTTATTCAATAATATAATAAATAAGTCATATGTACAGTTCTGCATTTGTAGGATGTTGTATGAATATTTGTATATTGTAGATTAATCAAACAATTATTCTCAGCTTGAGTGTTATCTGTGAACATTCGGTCGATGAAACCTCCGACGTTCGTCAAGTGTATAAGTCATCATGTTTGGGCAAGAAAATCACTCTAATGTTTCGATTTTTTCGGATCTAATTTACATGAATTATTATGATAATTAAGAGATCATACACCTAGGGTTCCCTGATGATAAAATTATTTTTATAATTTTTGTTAACTTCTAACTAAATCAAAAATTTCGAAACTTTAGAGTGCAGAGTTACTTTTTTTCCTGCCAAATCATAGCGATTTTTATACCTGACGAAGCTCGGAGGTTTCGTTGATCTGCACGATCTGCAGATTACAGATAAAATGAATTCAATTATCTGATTAATCTAAACAATATCATATTTGTCCGTACATCAACCTTTCGTAGACTAGAAGTGTAGATCGATCGAAACGTGATAGAAATTACACCAAAGGTTGGAAGAAAAATAATTTCCAATAATACCAATATGTATAATTCTTTGCGTGTCACAACGTATATTCGTCTACCTAAAACCAGTGCCAAAGTTTTTTTTTTTTTCTAGTTACTATGTGTGTATAGATCTAAATG